>NC_142467.1:88792424-89095454 GCF_049115385.1 Moschus berezovskii
GATTTTGGAACATAGGAGATAAATATGAGTTGAAGACAATTCCGTAGTGTTGAAAGGGAGACAAAGCCTGTGAAAGAATCAGAAACATGGGGATAAATAAGGACGGGAAAGGGTATATTGGGTCTTTTATCCAGAAGGGCAACAGTGCCAGAGTTTCTGCACGCTAACATGCTCTACACGGAAGACCAGAAATTTGAGAAGCACAGAGAAGACTTTGGACTCTTAGTCTTACTCCTCCTTCCATGGAACTCAGCTTCTGGATTTACTGAAAAATTCAGTAAACATCTTCATTCCTACTATGCCAACAAAATCAAACCCCCAAGGTCATCTGAAGCAAGGAATTTTAATTTTTTTTCAACTCACTAACCTGATTGGCACACACTGTTTATAAATTGTAAGAGACACTAAATTGGAAAGAACATGGCAGAAACACTCTTGTGTTTGTGACCCTAGAGTGTGAGCAATTTATTCAGTAAACAGTGAATTGTCATGCAGACCTACAGGTTGAAGCTGAGGATTCCTGGTCAGCCAGGAGGCTGTAGCTGCATGTTCCAGCTATTCAGAGAAACCTAGCTTCTGTTATTAGAGCCCTGACACTTAAACCTCACTCAAGGCAGTGTGAATATGGATGTAAATTACCTATACTCTCTTATTCTGCAATCTCAATTAGTCTGCAACATTGATTGATCCTCTCCTCCATGTAATTTTCTCTTAGGAAAATCCTAATGACCTACGGTTTTGGCTGGGAGAAATGTACACACCCGGTTTTGATACCTTACTGAAGAAGGAAGAAGAACAAGAGAAGCATTCAAAATATCGTCGTATAGGTCTGATTCTGTTCCTCGTTGCCTGCATCTTGGTTTCCATAGTGACTGTTAGCACTTTTTTCATCTAAAGAAACTACCCCCAGACACAGTCACTTCAAATTTCTTTAAAATCTTTCTAAATAAACAATTGCAGAAAAACATGTTCATGGAGTGTAAATGTATTGTTGATGGTTTGGTTAAATGTAATTGTCTTGGAGAATGCAAACTTCGTTTGAGATAATGCTGGCTTTTTCTGCTTTGTTCTGTGAAACCTTTATAAGAATCCCCTACCTGAGCCTAGGTCTTTGGGCAGCAGGAATTCTGGGGATTGTAACCTCTGAAAAGTATTAAGTGTGTATTAAGAAACCAAAATTAAACATTTTAATAGAGAATGAAGCAGCAGCAACAAGTGTCAGCAGCTTTGTCTTAATGTTTACACTATATTCACCTTATTTTGAAAACCCTATTATCACTGGAGAAGTTGAGCAGATCATTTTGTGGCCAACTGCCAGGTATATAGGATAAAAACTTCTGGTTGGGTGGCCTGTTGGGTTGAATTCATGCTGTTTTATCTTCCTTTATTCTTGTTTAAGCAAGAAAAAAAGGGGGGCTGGGGAATATTCTGACATTTTTATTTTCCCAGCAATCCTTTATAATGCCCCAGTCTCATGTTGCGATTTTAATAGACCTAAACTTGGACAGGCCACAGTTACATAATTAATCGCATTTAGATCCAGCTGTGCTTACTGATTGATCCACATTGGCTGGTGTGACCCCTGGTAGCAATCAGGATGTAGCTCCAGGATTTAGCATGCTGGCCGTAAAAAATCAGAGAGGATGCTGCTAAAAGAACAGAACTTGCATCCTGATTGTTCCTTTTGCTAAATCTTGCAGTGGCAAGTCCTTCTCTGCAAGAAAGGATAATATCACCTGCCCAGTAGGGCTTGCCTTAAGAGTAATGCCTGGCCCCTGGTAAGTCGTTGGTTAGTTAACTATCGTTGTTTCAACTAATTTGGGTTAACAGCACCTGAGGTCACCTTAATTGTGTGCAGTGCCTGGGTAATGGCTCAGGGCACAGAAGGAGAAGCAGGTCACCACTCTTTCCTCCCTTCTAGGACACCCTTCCCTAAGTCCCCCATCCATGTTCCTTTCTCCTCTTACAAGACTCTTCCCCACCCCCAGACTATCTTGGGCAGAAACAAAAAAGGGATTTTTCTTCTTCCCATTAGTCAGATTTCGCCCTTGGGGCTGCCATATATTTTTCTCATTATTTCTCTTAAAGATACTTGAACACTGAACAAAGTACTTGAACATTAAAGTTCTGCGTGACTACAGTAAAATCATTGTGTGTAAAAATTGTCTTAAGCATGTTTCTCCTTTACTTCTTAATCCTTCTCTCCTTTGTGATAGGTTCCAATCCCATTTAGAACTGAATCAAGAAGCAGTGAAGGTCTGGGGGCTTCCTGAGGGGTAAGCCCCACCCCCACCACTGGCTTATAGACAACCACTTACTATTACTCTGCTTGCAAAGCTTGAGTGTCCAGTGTTTGCCTCTAACGGATTCAAACATGTTCAGATATCTGCTTTACACGGAAAGCATTTGTACCATGGCAGGTTACATTGGGCTGTCCAGGGCCACAAACTGGTAAGGCTCTCTAAAGGCATGAAACAGAGGTAAGCACAGAAGTGTGAAGCTGCCCACCTGAACTCCTGGCCCCTTCACCTCATCTTCTTCTCTGGCCCTCTTCTCGTCTACCATTCTCTCCAGTCATTTCTCTTTCAACTTGAATGAGTTTTTACTTTGCTATTGCTCCCAAACCAGTCTTCATTTTAAGCCTTCTGTGTAACTGAAGAGTCATATTATTGTCCCTCATTGGGTTCATGTTTTGTCTCTACATGAGAGGGAAAGAAAGTCTTAAGTAGAGACCATACATCCATGTGTGCACTAAAAATCATACTATGAGGGTAGTTCCAATTTCTCCTTCAGTATAGGTTTTGAAAATGGCTCAAGCAGAAAAAGCATAATAAGATCATGGAAAATGCAGAGATGATGTCCCTAAATAAGCTTAAGTTCAAACCTGGGCTTTCTTCAAAAGCTCCAATCCAGATTCAATAAACTAATGCTTTGCTACTGCTGCTGCTGCTGCTAAGTCGCTTCAGTCGTGTCTGACTCTGTGCGACCCCATAGATGGAAGCCCACCAGGCTCCCCCGTCCCTGGGATTCTCCAGGCAAGAACACTGGAGTGGGTTGCCATTTAATACAACCCTTAGCACATTAGTGGTCAGTAAACAATAACTATAATTATCTTCAAAGGAGTAACTATTTTAATCACTTATTTTAAATTTTTTAAATTGGGATAAGAAAGACTGGGAGCTGTTAACTCTTAAATAATAATGGTTTCAAATGGTCTTTCCCAGGTTCTTTAGAATGTGCACTGCCACTTGCCCCCCAAAAAAGTCTTGGGCATTTTGTTTTAGTTTTGTGTATTAGGTTAGTGTATGGGAGGTCTCGGAGAAGGCAATGGCAAGCCACTCCAGTACTATTGCCTAGAAAATCCCATGGATGGAAGAGCCTGGTAGGCTGCAGTCCGTGGGGTCGCTAAGGGTCGGACACGACTGAGCAACTTCACTTTCACTTTTCACTTTCCACTTTCACACATTGGAGAAGGAAATGGCAACCCACTCCACTGTTCTTGCCTGGAGAATCCCAGGGACGGGGGAGCCTGGTGGGCTGCCATCTATGGGGTCACACAGAGTTGGACACGACTGAAGTGACTTAGCAGCATGGGAGGTCTAAAAGCAAATGGTAATTTCTAGAGAAAAAATTCCAAATGTAGATACTTTTTTAAAGTGCTGCTCTCTGATTTAAAAGAAGAATTAATTTTTTTTTATATAACCCATTAATGACTATTCCAATTATATTCATGTTGCTGTCACCTAGCGGAGAGTTTGTGGTTGGAAGACAGAGAAGAAGGGTGCAGAACTGCTCCATTTATCCAGAGTGCACTCCTGCCACCTGGTGGTGACATATATTATGCCTGCCCTTAGCCCATGAAAAAGCGTTTTACCAAAGGGGCATTTTACAGGTGTCAGCCTGACTTTGCTTCTGCAGTTATAATCAGTGTGATGGGATGGCCGACAGCTCCTGTCTTCCATCTTGCAACTACCGTCTCATCTTACGAGAAAAGAAATAGGACTAACCTTAAGTCATCAGAGCTGCGACCCTCGGCTTGAAGTCCTGGATCTACTTACTGTACATCATTACACTAAAGGTAGAAGTGTTTTCAGAGATCACCCCTTTCCTAAACCTCCTCCAATTGCTTAATATGCCAGGAATATTAAATAATTTGCTGCTTATTTCAGAGACAGTATGGCCTGAATGTCTGCTTTTTGAGCTCTCTGTATTGTGTCTTTATTTTTAATTTCTCT
This sequence comes from Moschus berezovskii, assembly GCF_049115385.1. Lineage (NCBI taxonomy): Eukaryota > Metazoa > Chordata > Mammalia > Artiodactyla > Moschidae > Moschus > Moschus berezovskii. Next base: position 88,796,660 of record NC_142467.1, read on the forward strand.
TTTTCCTATATCTGTTGTTTCTTACTAATTTTTCATTCTCCCCTCATGTAATTGAAAAAAGTAATTTTATCATCTATGAGAAATCATTTTTAAAACTGTCATTAGATAGGGCTATTAAGTCTCAACCCCTCTGGATTTCTACTTACACACTGACAAAGGCACACAGACTGTGCTTTTTCAGAGGAAAGATAACTTTTTTGGTTTCTTCCAAATAATCACTTAGTCCAGGCTCTTGCCCAACTTGAGGTGAGAATATTCCACCGAAGTGAGCAACTTCAGAGCCTGAACGCATCTTTCTGCCAGGGCAGTTGTTCTGCTCTCATTTTATGGACACGGTGACTCATGTACCTGATCAAATTTCCCTCTGTGCAGGCTGCTGGAAAAATTCAGGACCAAACTGGGCCTCTCTCCTTAAAAAGTATGAGGACTTCCTCGTGTTCTTTTCCTGTCCTGTCCTCATTCATGGCTCCATTTCATCGTCCATCCTGTGCTTCAGCTGCCTCACTGCCTCACATCTAAGGGATCTCACACCGTGTTCTGCTTTTTAAATGCCTTAAACGTATTGAAAAGATGCTAAGATTACAGATAGGATACAAGGAGAATTTGTGTGTGTGTGTGTGTATTCATCCTATATGCATCCATAGGTATATCAAAACCAAATACAAAAGACTCTCCTTCAAAAGATTTTGAAATTAAAAATATAAAGGAAATGCTTTTTTTTTTTTTCATATAAAATGCTCCCTAACTAGGTTTTCTGAGCCAGAAGAAATGAGATTCATGACTCACAGTTTTACTTATTCTATACCGCTGTTTTCAAATTCCTGGCAAAGAGGAGAGTAAGAATCCTTCTGCTCATTAAACCTGTTTATTTTTCACAATTAAAAAATAAATGTTAAAATCTCTCACATTTGAAATAGCTTCAAGTTTGGTAAAAACACTGTATAATTACCTGAATAATGAAACAATGGCTGGGCTAGATTCAAAACTTTATCAGCAAGTATGAACAAAAGAGCCTCTTTCTAAAACTATATTATTTAAAAGCCAAAACATTTAGAATCAACCCTTCATAGCTAAAAGTAATTTTACTGTTCCTACTGCCATTGTTTTGCCATTTTTTAAATGTAATAGTCACAAATGTCTTTCATGAACTCTAAACATAGCAAATTTTTAAAAAATTGTATCATCATCAACACATAGATGCACAACTTTTGGAGCCTTTTTTTTTTTTAGTTATTCAGAAAGATTCCCAGTGGATACCCATGGACATCAGTGTCTCTTGCTACCCATATACCTGAAGCTTTCCCCTGGCCTTCATTGGAAATGATATAAATCAATGGATACAATCATACATTCTGCATTTTATAATTTCAAAACCCTTCTACTTCCAGAATCTCATTCATCTCAATGATAATCTTGTAAGATAAGTGTAAAACCTGCATTTTACAAGAGAAGAAATGGAGACTTAAGGTCATCAAAAGACTTGTCAGAAAGAAAAATGGAGTGAAAGCTCAGATCTTCTAAACCTTGTTTGGTTGTTCTTTCTACTCTATTCCATTTTAGAATATTCTATTCTATTTCCACTCTTTCCATTTTATTTTCTCATGACTGTAATGGGAGTTTGGTATACACCCACCATTGACAAAAACAGGAGAAGTGGAACTCTCCTCCTCCCACAGCCATTCATACAGTCTTGTTCTTTTCCAGCCCCAGTCTCAAGTGTCAATCTAGAAAATGCACAATTTAAGTAAGTGCAAACACAGTTGTGCCCAGAAGGCCAGTAAACCTGAATGCCATAAGGGTGCATTGTTTTGTCAGTTTCGATTTACAAGGCTTCTTTGTAAGATAAAAAGTAAACCCTGGATCCCACTATTAAGAATTCTCATGGATTAATGACTGTTTACCAATATGTAATGTTGATATAATGTCTTTTTCCTATCACACCTTTCCAGAGTACAGGACCTGATATATCCAACCTTGCCTTGGCTCATCCCTAAATTCAGTGCCAGCCCCAGGATTCCCCAACTTCTCCAGAGTTGGGACAGGAGCCTGGTACCAGAGAAGCTGACATCAGAGCTACTCTGAGGAGAAGATGACCTCCTGCCCTGAGATGAATCCCTTAAACATCCACTCTTCAGGTAAGGCGCTTGCCAGGTAAGGCACCAAGGCACAGTCTGGCAACAGCGTTTGTTCATGCACTTTCCCCACCTTTATACTTAAAAAAAAAAAAAAATGCACCTTTTACATTTTACAATGACCAAACACTGAGTTGTTAACCATGGAGAAAAAGCAGAAGAATGGAGAAAATTTTCCCTGTATCTTGCTGTTCATTTCTCACCACCAGATGGCAGGTGAGCACCAGGATGTGAATCTATCTCCTGCCAGTGCAAGTTGAGGACGCTGGTTCTTTGGTGTTGAAACAGAAATCCACACAAGTGAGTGGAGAATTTCCAAAGAATAGGCATGCTTAACTGCTGATTCAGCCCTGGAGTGGAGAGTCCGGGGCCTGCCAGCCTGTTGAGTGTGCATCAGCTCAGGGAAGTGACAGTAATTGGGGTCCCTCACTGCGAAGGCTTCAGACCGCGTGTGGTTCAAGCTGCGCACCCGGAACTCATTAACCAAGTCCTCTGTGGTGTCTTTGCTCCAACTGAGGTTCATGCTTGTTAAAAAATGCAGAAACCCAGGACAGATAAACCGGAAACTTCATGTTTAACAGGCTCCCCGGGTGATTCTTTTCCTTCTTAAGCTTGGGAAAAGAACTTGAAGAGTGCAGGATCCTGGGTAAAGGCTTTTCAAAGCTAGGGCTCAGGGGGTTGGGGGCCCATGAGACTCCTGGGCTGCACTGGGAGTTGCAGAACCCTCACTCCAGGCTCCCAGGAAGCTCCACTCCACTTGGTAGCATTTCTCTTTGGTAAAAAGAGGCAGACATAGAGCTGTAAGTCATCTCTTTGCCCTGGCACCTTCCCTCGGCTCTACCCTCTCCTCAGGAAAACAAAATTCATAAACAGTTTAACCCTTAAGAAATTTTAAAGTTGATCATGATTCAATGGATGCTTTATGATTAAAGCATTGAGCTGAGATTGGTACTGCATTTTAGACGAAATCTTAGTAACACGGTTTTCAATTGAAGGAAGCCTCAGCCATCAGGGATAAGGAGGTACCCAGGTCTCACTCATCAGCAAGATTTTGGTGTGAATCAGAGGTTGGCAGTCCAGCCATAATTGACTCAAAAGCTGGTTTCTGGGCTTCAAAGTCAATCTGTCTGACCCTAGACATGTGTAAGAGGTTTCAATTCTACAGTCACCAATTTGAGTGAGAAGAAAAGTAACACCCAACTTGCCTCCAGAAAAATAGTATTGGAGTAAATTCAGTTTAAAATAATTTATCAAGGAGGGAGGAACAAGATGGCGGAAGAATAGGATGGCGAGACCACTTTCTCCCCCACAAATTCATCAAAAGAACATTTGAACGCGGAGTAAAGTCCACAAAACAACTTCTGAATGCTGGCAGAGAACATCAGGCACCCAGAAAAGCAGCCCATTGTCTTCAAAAGGAGGTAGGAAAAAACATAAAAGATAAAAAGAGAGACAAAAGAGGTAAGGACAGAGCTCTGTCCCAGGAAGGGAGGCTTTAAAAAAAGAGAAGTTTCCAAACACCGGGAAACACTCTCACTGGCTAGTCTGTGACGAGCCTTGGAACCTCAGAGGGCCACATAACCGGGAGGAAAAAAGAAGAAACAATTAAAACCCACAGATTATCCGCCAAACAGTAACTCCCAGTGGAGAAGCAGTGCAGACGCCTGCATACACCATTAGCAAGTGGGGGCTGGGCAGGGAGGAGCCGGCTGAACTGCTTAGAGAGAGGACTGGGCTTGAATGCTGCGAGGGCAATCTGAGAGAACTGGGGATAGCAAAGCAGACTGTGGGATAGCTTCCCCGCAAAAAGGTGGAAAGCTCTAACCTAAGACTCTGCCAGCCACGCTCACAGAACAAAGGGCTGAGCAGAGCGAGCCGGCTGTGGTCGGCCCATCCCCCATCCCTCGCCGAGACAGGTAGGGAGGGCAGCCAGAGCCAGAGGGGGCAACCGTGGCACCAGAAAGGCATCTGACACAAACTGCAGGCAGGCTTGTTGCTAATCAAGACTTCTTGGGCTCCGGCCGGTCGATATCCGCCTGAGAAAGTGCTCCGGTTGTACACCCAGAAAACCGAGTTGCAGGGACTGGGGAGGCGATAAGTCGCAGCGACCGCGCTCACCAAACACCTGATCACCTGAGCTGCTCGGACCCGGGAAGGCACAAAACGCAGGCCCAACCAAGTCTGCACCTTTGTGGAGTACCCGAGAAACTGAACTTGAGCCGCTCGGACCTCGGAAGTGCATACAACCAGTGCTGGCAGTGGAGAGCTCCCGGAAGAGCAACCTAGAACCTGTGCAGTGTAGACTGGGACAACACACATGCTGTGAGTGGGGGCAAACCCAGTGTGGCCGAGACGCTGCGAGCACTCCCCACAGACGCCAGAGATATTTGTCTGCAGCGTTCCTCCCTTCCCAGAACAGGACTGAACAACTGAGCCTTAAAAAGTGTCCACCCACCCCCTAATATCAGGGCGGAAATTAGACACTGAAGAGACCAGCAAACAGAAGCTAAAACAGAGGGAACCACCTTGGAAATGACAGATAGAGAAGTCTAGAGATTACTCCAAGAATAAGACCAAAAACCAGAGGCAAGAGGCTTAAGCCCGAATCCTGAGAACACCAGAGAACTCCTGACTCCAGGGAACATTAATCAATAGGAGCTCCTCAAATGCCTCCATACCTACACTAAAACCAAGCACCACCCAAGGGTCAACAAGTTCCAGAGCAAGACATACCATGCAAATTCTCCAGCAACACAGGAAAATAGCCCTGAGCTTCAATATACAGGCTGCCCAAAGTCACTCCAAACCCACTGACATCTCATAACTCATTACTGGACACTTCATTGCACTCCAGAGAGAAGAAATCCAGCTCCACCCACCAGAACACCGACACAGGCTTCCCTAACCAGGGAACCTTGACAAGTCACCTGTCCAACCCCACACACAGCGAGGAAACTACATAATAAAGAGAACTCCACAAACGGCCAGAAGAGGGAAAGGCCACCCCAAGCAAAGCATTATAAGCAAGATGAAGAGGCAGAGAAATACCCAGCAAGTAAAGGAACAAGATAAATGCCCAGCAACACAAACAAAAGAGGAAGCTTTAGGGAATCTACCTGATAAAGAATTTTGAATTTTGATGGTGAAAATGATTCAAAATCTTGAAAGCAAAATGGAGTTACAGATAAATAACCTGGAGAAAAGGATTGAGAAGATGGAAGAAAGGTTTAATAAGGACTTAGAGGAAATAAAAAAGAGTCAATATACAATGAATACTGCAATAGATGAGATCAGAAACACTCTGGAGGTAACAAACAGTAGAATAACAGAGGCAGAAGACAGGATAAGTGAGCTAGAAGATAGAATTGTAGAAATAAATGAAACAGAGAGGAAAAAAGAAAAACAAAAGAAATGAGGACAATATTAGAGACCTCTGGAACAATGTTAAATGCTCCAACATTCGAATCATAGGAGTCCCAGAAGAAGAAGACAAAAAGAAAGACCATGAGAGAATACTCGAGGAGATAATAGTTGAAAACTTCCCTAAAATGGGGAAAGAAATAATCACCCAAGTCCAAGAAACCCAGAGAGTCCCCAACAGGATAAACCCAAGGCGAAATACTCCAAGACACGTATTAATCAAATTAACAAAGATCAAACACAAAGAACAAATATTAAAAGCAGCAAGGGAAAAGCAGCAAATAACACACAAGGGGATTCCCATAAGGATAACAGCTGATCTTTCAACAGAAACTCTTCAGGCCAGGAGGGAATGGCAAGACATACTTAAAGGGATGAAAGAAAATAACCTACAGCCCAGATTACTGTACCCAGCAAGGATCTCATTCAAATATGAAGGAGAAATCAAAAGCTTTACAGACAAGCAAAAGCTGAGAGAATTCAGCATCACCAAACCAGCTCTCCAACAAATGCTAAAGGATCTTCTCTAGACAGGAAACACAGAAAGGGTGTATAAACTCGAACCCAAAGCAATAAAGAAAATGGCAATGGGATCATACTTATCAATAATTACCTTAAACGTAAATGGGTTGAATGCCTCAACCAAAAGACAAAGGCTGGCTGAATGGATACAAAAACAAGACCCCCATATATGTTGTCTACAAGAGACCCACCTCAAAACGAGGGACACATACAGACTGAAAGTGAAGGGCTGGAAAAAGATATTCCATGCAAATAGAGACCAAAAGAAAGCAGGAGTAGCAATACTCATATCAGATAAAATAGACTTTAAAACAAAGGCTGTGAAAAGAGACAAAGAAGGAAACTACATAATGATCAAAGGATAAATCCAAGAAGAAGATATAACAATTATAAATATTTATGTACCCAATATAGGAGCACCACAATATGTAAGACAATTACTAACAAGTATGAAAGGGGAAATTAACAGCAATGCAATAATAGTGGGAGATTTTAATACCCCACTTAGATTTATGGATAGATCAACTAAACAGAAAATTAATAAGGAAACACAAAGTTTAAATGATACAATAGACCAGTTAGACCTAATAGATCTGTATAGGACATTTCATCCCAAAACAATGAATTTCACCTTTTTCTCAAGTGCACACGGAACATTCTCCAGGATAGATCATATCCTAGGCCATAAATCTAGCCTTGGTAAATTCAGAAAAATTGAAATCATTCCAAGCATCTTTTCTGACCACAATGCAGTAAGATTAGATCTCAATTACGGGAGAAAAACCATAAAAATGCCAACATATGGAGGCTGAACAACACGCTGCTGAATAATGAACAAATCATAGAAGAAATCAAAAGAGAAATCAAAATATGCATAGAAATGAATGAAAGTGAAAACACAACAACCCAAAACCTCTGGGACACTGTAAAAGCAGTGCTGAGGGGGAAGTTCATAGCAATACAGGCACACCTCAAGAAACAAGAAAAAAGTCAACTAAATAACCTAACTCTACATCTAAAGCAACTAGAAAAGGAAGAAATGAAGAACCCCAGGGTCAGTAGAAGGAAAGAAATTGTAAAAATTAGGGCAGAGATAAATGCAAAAGAAACAAAAGAGACCATAGCAAAAATCAACAAAGCCAAAAGCTGGTTCTTTGAGAAGGTAAATAAAATTGACAAACCACTAGCCAGACTCATCAAGAAACAAAGGGAGAAGAACCAAATCAATAAAATTAGAAATGAAAATGGAGAGATCACAACTGACAACACAGAAATACAAAGGATTATTAGAGAATACTATCAGCAATTATATGGCAATAAAATGAATAACCTGGAAGAAATGGACAAATTCCTAGAAAAGTACACCTTTCCAAAACTGAACCTGGAAGAAATAGAAAATCTGAACAGACCCATCACAAGCACGGAACTAGAGGCTGTAATCAGAAATCTTCCAGCAAACAAAAGCCCAGGTCCAGATGGCTTCACAGCTGAATTCTACCAAAAATTTAGAGAAGAGCTAACACCTATTCTACTCAAACTCTTCCAGAAAATTGCTGAGGAAGGGAAACTTCCAAACTCATTCTATGAGGCCACCATCACACTAATCCCAAAACCTGGTAAAGATCCCACAAAAAAGAAAACTACAGGCCAATATCACTGATGAACATAGATACAAAAATCCTTAACAAAATTCTAGCAATCAGAATTCAACAACACATTAAGAAGATCACATATCATGACCAAGTGAGCTTTATCCCAGGAATGCAAGGATTCTTCAATATCCGCAAATCAATCAACATAATACACCACATTAACAAACTGAAAAATAAAAATCATATGATTATCTCAATAGATGCAGAGAAAGCCTTCGACAAAATTCAACATCCATTTATGATAAAAAACCCTACAGAAAGTGGGAATAGAAGGGACACATCTCAACATAATAAAAGCTATATATGACAAACCCACAGCAAACATTATCCTCAACAGTGAAAAACTGAAAGCAATTCTTCTAAAGTAAGGAACAAGACAAGGGTGCCCACTCTCACCACTACTATTCAACATAGTTCTGGAAGTTTTGGCCACAGCAATCAGAGCAGAAAAAGACATAAAAGGAATACAAAATGGAAAAGAAGAAGTAAAACTTTCACTGTTTGCTGATGACATGATCCTCTACACAGAAAACCCTAAAGACTCTACCAGAAAACTACTAGAACTAATCAATGAATACAGTAAAGTTGCAGGATATAAAATCAACACACAGAAATCCCTTGCATTTCTATACACTAATAATGAGAAAATAGAAAGAGAAATTAAGGAAACTATTCCATTCACTGTTGCAACGAAAAGAATTAAATACTTAGGAATATATCTACCTAAGGAAACAAAAGACTTGTACATAGAAAACTATAAAACACTGGTGAAAGTAATCAAAGAGGACACTGATAGATGGAGAAATATACTGTGTTCGTGGATTGGAAGAATAAATATTGTAAAAAAAAGTATACTACCCAAAGTAATTATACATTCAATGCAATCCCTATCAAGCTACCAACGATATTTTTCACAGAACTAGAACAAATAATCTCACAGTTTATATGGAAATACAAAAAACCTCGAATAGCCAAAGCAATCTTGAGGAAGAAAAATGGAACTGGGGGAATCAACCTGCCGGACTTCAGGCTCTACTACAAAGCCACAGTCATCAGGACAGTATGGTACTGGCATAAAGACAGAAATATAGATCAATGGAACAAAATAGAAAGCCCAGAGATAAACCCATGCACCTATGGACACCTTATCTTTGACAAAGGAAGCAAGAATATAAAATGGAGAAAAGACAGTCTCTTTAACAAGTGGTGCTGGGAAAACTGGTCAGCCACTTGTAAAAGAATGAAACTAGAACACTTCCTAACACCATACACCAAAATAAACTCAAAATGGATTAGAGAGCTAAATGTAAGACCAGAAACTATAAAACTCCTAGAGGAGAACGTAGGCAAAACACTCTCTGACATAAATCACAGCAGGATCCTCCAAGACCCACCTCCCAGAATATTGGAAATAAAAGCAAAAATAAACAAATGGGACCTAATTAAATACAAAAGCTTCTGCACAGCAAAGGAAACTCTAAGCAAGGTGAAAAGACAGCCTTCAGAATGGGAGAAAATAATAGCAAATGAAGCAACTGATAAAGGATTAATCTCCAAATTATACAAGCAACACCTGCAGCTCAATTCCAGAAAAATAAATGACCCAATCAAAAAATGGGCCAAAGAACTAAACAGACATTTCTCCAAAGAAGACATACAAATGGCTAACGAACACATGAAAAAATGCTCAACATCCCTCATAATCAGAGAAATGCAAATCAAAACCACAATGAGATACCATTTCACACCAGTCAGAATGGCTGCTATCCAAAAGTCTACATGCAATAAATGCTGGAGAGGGTGTGGAGAGAAGGGAACCCTCTTACACTGTTGGTGGGAATGCAAACTAGTACAGCCACTATGGAGAACAGTGCGGAGATTCCTCAAAAAACTGGAAATAGAACTGCCATATGATCCAGCAATCGCACTCCTGGGCATACACACTGAGGAAACCAGAATTAAAAGAGACACATGTATTCCAGTGTTCATTGCAGCACTGTTTATAATAGCCAGGATATGGAAGCAACCTAGATGTCCATCTGCAGACGAATGGATAAGAAAGCTTTGGTACATATACACAATGGAGTATTACTCAGCCATTAAAAAGAATGCATTTGAACCAGTTCTACTGAGGTAGATGAAACTAGAGCCTATTATACAGAGTGAAGTAAGCCAGGAAGAAAAACACCAATACAATATACTAACACATATATATGGAATTTAGAAAGATGCAAATGATAACCCTGTATACGAGACAGCAAAAGAGACACAGATGTATAGAACAGTCTTTGGGACTCTGTGGGAGAGGGTGAGGGTGGGATGGTTTGGGAGAATGGCATTGAAACATGTATATTATGATATGTGAAACACCAGTTCAGGGTCGATGCATGTTACAGGATGCTCAGGGCTGGTATGTGGGGATGACCCAGAGGGAGGATAAAGGGAGGAGGGAGGTGGGAGGGGGGTTCGGGAGGGGGAACTCATGTACACCCGGGGCGGATTCATGTCAATATATGTCAAAACTAACCAATATAATATTGTAAAATAATTAGCCTCCAATAAAAATAAAAATTAAAAATAAAATAAAATCATTTATCAAGATTACTAATTCAACAAAGTCCAATTTTTAATTCTTCATTCTATTACCTAAATTATCTCATCTAAATCTAAATGTACTTATGGAAAGGGGTGCAATTCTAAGAAGGACAAGCCTGTTCGGATAATTGAGCGCACACCCATGGCGGGAGGGAGAGAGCTACCTTCCCCCCTTGTTGTTCGATAGCACCGGTGCTATGGGGTGCTGGCTCCTGCAGGTAATACCATGGTCACTCGCACAGGAGACTGGAGTTTCTAGCCATCAGCTCCCTTCTGAAGGTCCACATGCCTCCCTGTCATGTGCTTCTCCTCCATCTATGATTTTCCTTTGGCCAGATGACCTCTGAAGACAGTCACCAGCTCAGCCTCCAAGCTTAGTCCTCATAGAGCTTGAATTTTTAGTATTATTCCAAGGCAGGAAGACAATCAGTGTGATCTCTTATACCCATTTCGAGCCTGTCCTGTTTTGTGATAAGAGCAGCATCGTTGAATGATATAATTTAGATCAGGGACCCTTGATCTCTGTGGAAGTCTTCACGTCTGTCAATGCAGTTTGAGATACCTATCACAACAGGAGATGGCAAGGGATAACCTAGGGAAAGAGACAGAAATGAGCATGAATATTTGATCCTTCCTTCCCACTTCATCTTGCCACATATGCTTGTGCCCATAGAGGGTGAATCATCAGATTAAGTTCCTTTATTTCAACACAGTTCCTCTCAGGACCCGTCCACAAGGAAGTGGTTAATATTACCACCTTCATCCAGACAGTAAGTAAGAGGTTTCTGGAATTCCCCTGGAGTGCTAGAAACCTTGTGGGAAACACTGAGTAAAATGTATTTGAAAAAAGGCAAAAGCATAGCCATGGAGCAAAGATCAGCTGTAGCCAAGATTTGGGGTGGTTTGAATGCATGACTAAAAAGGGGCGGCCTGAAGGAGCTTCTCAAGTGGAATAGTAATTCTGGTGACAGATACACAGCTCTATAGATGTGTTAAAACTTACCAAACCATGCACCAAAAATTTACCTCCTACAAACCCTGACTGCTCTCTTTCTTGCACTGGCAAAGCCTCTCTTTCTACTAGATGATTCCTCCCAACAGATAAAAATGTTAAAATATCCCGCATCTTTAAAAACCAGTTAAAAACAACAGCAGCAAAAAGTAACATCACCCTATATTTCTCTCCAGCTATTGCCTCAGTTTTCTCCACAATAACTTTGAAAATAATTTCAAATGACTTACATTTGAAAGAATTCTCAAAGTCATGTTTTCAACTTTCTCTCCTGTTATTCTCTCTTGAACCCATTCTATTCATACTTTTATTTCCATGAATCTACTAAAATTGTCTTGCCAAGATGTTACCAAGCCCAAAGGTCAGTTGCAGACTTCAACTACTCAGTTTGTTGAGAGCATTTGCCTGGCGGATCCTCCTAAAAACATTTCCAAAATTTGGCCTCCAGTTTATTTACTCTCTCATGATGCTTGAATGACTCCTTTGTATTGGCCTTTGCTGGATTGTCTTTCTCATCCTCTACATGTAGAGAGAGCATCCCAGTGCTCTGTCCTCACATCTGCTCATCGACCCTCATTTCTGTGGTGACCTCACTCAACACCATGATTTAGATCCCATCGCTGGTAATTCCAGATAGTCCATTTCCTGAGCTAGTCTCACAAGTCCAAATTTATATATACAACTAACTACTCAGTCTCACCGGTCAGAGGTCTGATTGCCAATTCAGTTTTGTCATAAGCTCTTTTGGATTATTACAGTAACCTCTTAACTGCTTTCTCTGCATTCCTGCCTCGCGCAGTCTCATCTTAACATAAAAGCTAGTTTTGTTGTTGGTATTTAGTCACCAATTCAAGTCTCACTCTTTTTGCGACCCCACAGACTAGCTCCTCTATCCATGGGATTCCCCAGGCAAGAATACTGGACTGGGTTGCCATTTCCTTCTCCAGGGGGTGTTCCTGACCCAGGGATCAAACTTGCATCTCATGCATTGGCAGGAGGTATTTTTTTTTTTTTAATTGAGCCACCAGAGAAACTCAATGTAACAGTTAGAGAGGCCTTTGAAAAATATAACTTAATCATGTCACTCTTCTGATTAAAATCTTTCAATGCTTTTTGTTGTTGTTGTAAACTGAAAGTCTGTGTCCCCTCAAGACCCGTATTTTGAATCCTAACCCCCAAATGAATGCTATTAGGAGATGAGACCTCCAGAAGGTGATTAGGTCATGAGGGTGGAGCCCTCATGAATGAGATTGTTGATCTGAAAAAAAGAGATCCCCGAAATCTCTTTTACACTCTTTGTCATGTGAGGATAATGGCCTTCTCCTCACATGACAAAGGGGGCTGTCAGCAGAACTCAGCTATGCTGGCACCCTGATCTCAAAGCTGCAGCCTCCAGAACTCTAAAAACTAAATCTTTATTGTTTTTAAGCCATCCAGTCTATGATATTCTGTTATAGCAGCCTGAATTGCTTAAGCCACCTGTCTTCTTCAGAATAAAAGCTAAAGTCCATGCTGTGACCTAAAAGTATAACATGCTTTGGCTCCCACAATCTGTCTGACCTCATCTCCCTTTTTCTCATTTGGCTCTGGTCACACTGTACTCTTAGGTACTCCTCGAAAACACCAACTGTTTTCCCACTGCAGGGCTGCTGCATTTACTCTCTTTCACTGGAAGAGCTCTTAGATGGCCTCGTGGCTCGTCCACTCATTTATTTCAGTTCTCTGCTCCAGTTCCTTGCTTTTCAGCATCATCCTCTAATCATTTACGTAAAATAATCTACCTTTCCCCATCCTACTCCAGGTATCCCTCTCCCTTTCCCAAATGAATGTTCTCCATAGAACTTCACTCCCGAACATATTTTGTTTTTGTTTATTGACTGTCATTCTACCTGTTTCTCCCTCACTCCTGCATGCCACCACCGCCACCAGAATGAATGAGCCACAGGAGCAAAGAATTTTATTCACTGCAGAAGCCCCAGTACTTAATTAACTGATTGAATAATTATGTAACATTGACACTAAAATAGAAGTCTCACAAAGATTGAAAACTAGTGGCCCTATGTCTGTTTTTAATATTTTTAAAATGCACAGCTATAGTTAGAATTTTGATGAAGTTATCACTTATGGACATTGGGATTTCACATCAGTATGTGGTTTTGTAACTTCTATTGAAAAATTAGAAATTGCCAATTTTAGTTGACACTTGGTACATTCTGGGCTTCCCTGATAGTTCAGTTGGTAAATAATCTGCCTGCAATGCAGGAGACCCCGGATCTATTCCTGGGTCAAGAAGATCCGCTGGAGAAGGGATAGGCTACCTACTCCAGTATTCGTGGACTTCCCTTGTGGCTCAGCTGGTCAAGAATCTGCCTGCAATGTGGGAGACCTGGGTTTGATCCCTGGGTTGGAAAGATACCCTGGAGAGGGGAAAGGCTACCCACTCCAGTATTCTGGCCTGGAGAATTCCATGGACTATACAGTCCATGGGGTCGCAAAAAGTGGAACACGACTGGGAGACTTACACTGGTAAGTCTAGGCATTGTTGTTATTGCGTTACAGGTGTTCCAAAAAATGATGGCACTTAATCACGAAACATCTCAGTGATGAATTACTGTAACTGCAACACAGAAAGGTAAGACCTTTTCTAGAGTCTTCTGTCTAGTTATCTGGGAGCTGGAAAGCAAAGCATTACAATTCAGATAAGTGCACTTTCACAGATGCTGCCTTTACCCTCTCTGAACGCGGCATTCCTAAAAGGATACAAATACTTGGAGCTCAGTGCCAGCCTCCCTGTTTAGTTGAAGCAAGGCTTTTATAACTTTGCCGCCTCCAGCCAGTTCTCTCCTTTACATCACCTGCTGTAGCCCTGTATCCATTCACCAGAGTTTACAATCCTTATCAGATTGAAATAGTCAGATTTGAATCAACAATCATTTGAATGTCCGTTTATAGACAGTCACTTAAATCAGGGTCTCAAAGTGATAAAAGGTAAGTAAAATATAGGGCTTAAATTTTTTTTAGCAAGCACACATACATAATATGTAACTTATAAATGGTGAAAGGCACTCCTGAAAGAGCAATACCAATGATAAACTGCAGTAAATTTCGGAGTTCAATGCAATGAATATTTTATTAACCCCAGCCTTGCCATTGGGCAGGAATTTCATTTTTACTGATATAGTCAAAGAATCTATAATACCTTGTACATTATAAGTGCTCAGTACACACTTCTGAAATATGTGACTCATATAAAAAATCTTATCTTCTTCTTGATTTGGCTTAACTTCTGATTTCTCTTTTCCCCTTTTCATATATTTAATGAGAAAGCACTTTTAAAAGATAAGCTGAGGAAAGTTTTAAATTTAAGAGTATATTTGAGCAAAAATCTTTTCTTAATTTAATTTTTGTAGTATAGTTGATTTACAGTGTTGTGTTAATTTTTGCTATACTGCAAAGTGACCCAGGTATATGTATATATGTATTATTTTTCATTATATATACTATACAGTATAGTATAGATAACTTATTGTTTCTCCATTGTATTTATAATACTACTTGAGCAAAAGTGTATTTGAATCAGATAGCACCCAACCAGAAAAGATTAGCAGCTCTCTGCCATTGGGAGCCACAGGAAGGACTTTCAGAAAAAGTGCAGAAGCAAAGAAAAAGAAAGGAAATGATTACATTAATTATAGTTTAAAGCCTAGCTGCCTATCTGTGATTGGTTGTCCTTTGCATTTTGATTTCATAACCTTGAGGCATTTCCAGGCTGAGATTTTGGGTTAATTTCACAGGCTGCCATGACATAGAGATCCCTCCATCTAATGGCCTCCTTGTTGAATTAATTCAGCAGCTCAGAGAGTAAGAACTAATACATCCCAGGTGGCTCAGGCTAAAGAATCCGCCTGCCAAGCAGGAGACGTGAGTTCCATCCCTGGGTTGGGAAGATCCCCTGGAGAAAGAAATAGCAACCCATTCTAGTGTTCTTGTCTGGGAAATCCCATGGACAGAGGAGCCTGGCGTGCTACAGTCCGTGGAGTCACAAAGAAGTCAGACATGACATGACTTAGCGACTAAACAACAACAACGTGAACACAAGTAAAGTACAGTGGCAGTTCAAAAGAAAAAAAGTTTCACATCTGTTTGCAGAAGATCTGAGGTTTCATGGAAGAAATGATCTTTGAAATAGTCTGAAAGAACTGGTAAAATGTGAGTGAGCAGAGATAAATACAAGGATCTTCCAGGCCCATAAAAGTGAGTCAGACCAAATTGTTTGTATTATATGCCACGGAGTTTGGCAGCAGCTCAGGGAGCTGAGCGGGTGAATGTTGATTATCTTTTGACATTTACTTGGCTTAAGAAAACAACTGAAAATGGATCTATGCTATAAAAAAATAGAACTAAAGCAAAAGTAAAATTCTGGCTTTGATTTATTTACAGGGTGATCTTTGGCAGTTTTCCAAGCTTTCAGTCTCATGTAAGCAGATAGTTCTGTCAGATTTGTCTTTTTCCACCCAAAATCAATCCACAAAGATACTAGTTAAGGAGCAAGAGCCTGGTATTTGGCCTCAGTTGCCACTGGTGTGACCCTGGGCAAGTCACTCACTTAGCGTGAACTTCACCCACTAAAAACTCAGTAGTCATTCCTTGCCTTCCTCACAACAGTGGAATGATCAAATGAGTGAACATACAACAGAATTCCTTGTAATTGGTGAGGTACTCTGCCAAAGAAAGACGGCCTTATTCTGTCATTCTCTGTTGTCCCCAGCAGCCTCAGCAGTATAATGGTGGCGTATGTGAAAGCATATAAAGACCTGATGGTATAAAATGCATCTTCCCTTATTAACATAGTTGATGATTCCCCTCAGGGCATATGTTTCTGGTCTATCTGGAATTCAAGTGACATTGTGCCTCTGTATTTCTTTGCTGTTATATGCAGGTATTATCTTCTATTTGCTGAGAAAGCCTTTAATTAGGGTAAAACCATTCAAAGTCAAATAGGATTTTGACATTTATGGAGTCACTCTGTGCCCAAGAATAAATGTAGCTTAATTGTTATGACATGGAAACTGGAAAATTCTTAAAGAGATGGGAATAACAGACTACCTTACCTGATCCTGAGAAATCAGTATACTGGTTAAGAAGCAACAGCTAGAACCAGACAGAACAATGGACTGGTTCCAAATTGGGAAAGGAGTACGTCAAGGCTGTATATTGTCATCCTATTTATTTAACTTATATGCAGAGTACATCATGCAAAATGCCAGGCTGGATGAAGCACAGGCTAGAATCAGGATTGCCGGGAGAAATGTCCGTAACCTCAGATATGCAGATCACACCACCCTTATGGCAGAAAGCGAAGAGGAACTGAAGAACCTCTTGATGAAAGTGAAAGAGGAGAGTGAAAAAGCTGTCTTAAAACTCAACATTTAAAATACTAAGATCATGGCATCCAGCACCATCACTTCATGGCAAATAGATGGGGAAACAATGGAAACAGTGACAGACTTTATTTTCTTGGGCTCCAAAATCACTTCAGATGGTGACTGCAGCCATGAAATTAAAAGACTCTTGCTCCTGGAAGGAAAAGCTATGACCAACCTAGACAGCATATTAGAAAGCAGAGACATTACTTTGCTAACAAAAGTCCATCTAGTCAAAGCTATGGTTTTTCCAGTGGTCATGTATGGATGTGAGAGTTGGACCATGAAGAAAGCTGATCGCTGAAGAATTGATGCTTTTGAACTGTGGTGTTGGAGAAGACTCTTGAGAGTCCGTTGGACTGCAGGGCGATCAAACCAGTCCATCCTAAAGGAAATCAGTCCTGAATATTCATTGGAAGAACTGATGCTGAATTTGAAGCTCCAGTACTTTGGCCACCTGATGCAAAGAACTGACTCACTGGAAAAGACTCCGAAGCTGGGAAAGATTGGAGGCAGGAGGAAAAGGGGATGACAGAGGATGAGATGGTTGGACGGTATCACCTACTCAATGGACATGAGTTTGAGTAAGCTCCAGGAGTTGGTGATGGACAGGGAAGCCTGGCGTGCTGCAGTCCATGGGGTCACAAAGAGTCAGACGTGACTGAGTGACTGAACTGAACTGAATTGTTTTGACATAAGCAAGGCTTTGATTAGTGAACTATGATGGAAAAAGACATCATGTTCCCCTGAGCAAAAGAGAATGATTATGAAAGGAATATGACAACAACAACAAAAACAGAGCAGGTTCCATGCACAGAACTACAAATACAGTGTAACCCCATAGCTGGGCTGTGCTTTGAGGTAACACTCTTGATGGTGAGAAATCTGAAGATGATCTGGAAATGTAACAGGTCGAAATTCCACATTACTAAAGAACTGTCTGGGCACTGAGTTAACTCATGGCCTCATCAACCTCTATTCTCTTTCTGACAACCTCTGTGAGTTTCCACACCCTAATTCAGTTCAGTTCAGTTGCTCAGTCATGTCTGACTCTTTGCGACCCCATGAACTGCAGCACGCCAGGCCTCCCTGTCCATCACTAACTCCCGGAGTCCACCCAAACCCATGTCCATTGTATCAGTGATGCCATCCAACCATCTCATCCTCTGTCATCCCCTTCTCCTCCTGCCCTCAATCCCTCCCAGCATCAAGGTCTTTCCAAATGAGTCAGCTCTTCACATCAGGTGGCCATAGTATTGGAGTTTCAGCTTCAACATCAGTCCCTCCAATGAACACCCAGGACTGATCTCCTTTAGGATGGACTGGTTGGATCTCCTTGCAGTCCAAGGGACTCTCGAGAGTCTTCTCCAATACCCTAATCAGACCAGATGAAATGAGATTAACTGAGGATACTGTCTAGTCCTGGCACTTAGAAAAACCCATAAAGCAAGATACAGGGTTTTCTTTTTTGATAATTAGTTCTTTCACTCTAAACCTACCTTGAAGTAGGTTTTGCTTTCATTGCTCTGGCTGCTTTTTATACATTTACTTCTTTCTTTTTTCTTCTCCCTTCTCTCCTCTTCTCTATCCATCTTGTATCATGTGTGGTCACTTACACGCAGGGTAACCCTTCTACCATACCACATATCCCACTGTTATCTCAGTCCACTCTAGGTGTCAAGGTTTATCCACCATGGTCTCTGATTTACCTGGATTCTTCCTTCTACTCGTGAGATGAGAGGTCATAAATTTACTGATGTGCCTTTTATCCCAGGAAATATATTTAAATTTTAGTTGGGACTTCTGAAAACATTAATACAGTGGCACTCCATGTAATGAGAATTTAATTATACAAGGCAAACAAAAAGCAAATTTTTGTAATAAGACTTGCAAAAATATTCTTTATAGACATAGCTACATAAGACTAAACTGGGTATTTGATGAAACCCACTTTAAGTATAGAGATATGGATAGGTTAAAAGTAAAAGAATGAAAAAAACTATACCATGCAAACACTTACCACAAAATAGCTGGAGTAGGCATATAATACCAAGCAAAATAGACTTCAGAAAAGGAATAGGGTTATAAAGAGGGACATTATGTAATGATAAAGGAGTCAATTAAAAAATGATCTAAAATTGTATGCACATAATAACAAGTCTTTGAAGTACATGATGAACCAAAAATAATAAAACTTAAAGGAGAAACCAACTTGTCCACATTGTAGTGAGGATTTCCACGCTCCTCTCCCATAAACATGTGGTAGTGCTTTGAAGTGTGTCAGTTCAGCTAGACTGAAATACATTTCCCACAATTTACTTTTCTCTGTATTTTCTACAGGTTGACTCAAACCTTGTTGTGCAGAATTAGACGGGTAGAAGTAAAAAACCATCCATTTTACAACTCACATATTATGGCTTCTCTTCTGGCTCATCCTATTGGAAAAGACAGCAACCACCTTCTCCTTATCCCCCTTCAATCTCTCCAGTTCCTGAGCCAGGTGCATGTCACATTCTATGATGAAGGTAAATAACAATGGCTTCTCTTGTAAGACATCTATAGCATCATGGTCAGAGATGGCAAGAACTGATGTATATTCAGTTCATCCTCTTATGTCCCATTCTTGTCTGTGGGTCATAGCTTGCCTGTGCTTTTCCCTCTTTTACATCCATCTTTCCTTCCTAGCTGTCCGGCCTTCAGACTTCAGCTCCAGTATCAGAGGCAAAGACTTACAGACACTAGTGAAAGTCACTCTGATTTTTTGCTATGCCAAGGACTGTACAGTCCGTGGAATTCTCCAGGTCAGAATACTGGAGTGGGTAGCCTATCTCTTCTCCAGGGGATCTTCCCAACCCAGGAATTGAACTGGGGTCTCCTGCACTGCAGGCGGATTCTCTACCAGCTGAGCTACCAGGGAGGCCCTGATACTAACAAACTCCCATACAGACACTAACAAACTCCCACAGTTTTGTAAGGTCAAATCTTTGTGGAAAATCCTTTAATCTATTGGCTGACTAGTATAATTGGTACCAAGAATGGCTTCAGAGGAACAGAATCTTTCACATTAGCTTTCTAAAATGATTTTGACTTTCCTGGACTGGATCCTCTGATCTGATTAGACTTTTGGCGTTAATAACCTCATTCTAGGGATAAAAAGAATACATCATCCATGAAATGCAGTTGTGCAAGTGCTGTTCAAATTATCACCTATAGATAACTGTAATCAAGTGCCTATAGAAGCCAAGTCTTCTCTTTGGGTGGCCTAGTAATTACTTCCATAGAACATTTTAGTAAAAATAAAGAATATAATGGAGTTGTTTGGCTGCTGTGCTGCAGGAATGCAGGAAGAAAATAGTGAGCTCAGGGCTTTAAATTCCAAGCTTAAAGTCTTGGAAATAAAAGCTTTAATAACAGTTCTGGAGGAAAATTTTATCTCTTATAGCCACAGGGAAGATATTTCTAAAAATCAAACCCAATTTCTGATCTGTGGGTAGTGGAATTACACATGCAAATTGAATTCCCAGTTCTATAGAATCTCTGATTTTTGTTGTTGTTGTTTGGTCTCTGCTGGGTCTTTGTGGCCGGCTGCAGGCTTTCCCTAGTTGCAGTGAGCAGGGGCTACTGTCTAGTATGGTGTGTGGGGTTCTCATCAAACCCATATCCCCCGCATTGACAGGTGGGTTCTTAACCACTGAACCACCAGGGAAATCCTAGAATCTCCTTAAAGTTAGAGCATTGAATAGAATAGAGCTAGAATAGAACCTGAAAAACTTGGAAAGGGATCATATGGGCAAAAGGAGAAGAGGATGGCAGAGGATGAGATGGTTGGATGGCATCACTGATGGAATGGACATGAGTCTGAGCAAACTCCAGGAGATAGTGAAGGATTGGGGAGACTGGTCTTCCGCAGTCTATGGGGTCACAAAGAGGTGGACACAACTTAGCAACTGAACAACAAACATAGGCAGATTCTAATGAAGCTCAAGACTTTAAACCACCACCACCACCCCATTCTGCCAAGCCTCCTTTGCTTATAGAAGCAGCCTTTTAACCTCTGTCTAAGCAGGTTAGACTTCCCTTGTCTGAAGAACCTGCATGGACTTCCCCCTGAGGTGGCTATCTTGCAAGGTACTGCTGAAGCTGCCCAGAGAGTATGCCCATCACTGCTTTTTCTTCTAGACCTGTTACTAAACTCACGATCCAGCAGAGCCCAGAGGGTAATATAACAGCCATGACCTGTGAGAACATTTGATAAACACAAATATAATAACTTTCCAGAAAGCTGGGAAATATGTACAGGAATAGATTTTATGAGTGGAGGGTCAAAGTGGAAGCAATATAAATTGGATCAGGATGAATCTGTTGAAAGGGGTCACTAATCAGATTTTATATCGTCATAATTGAAGGACTAAACATGGTCCTGAGATCCAGAAAAACATCTATTTCTGCTTCATTGACTATGCTAAAGCCTTTGACTGTGTGGATCACAATAAACTATGGAAAATTCTGAAAAAGATGGGAATACCAGACCACCTGACCTGCCTCTTGATAAATCTATATGCCAGTCAGGAAGCAACAGTTAGAACTGGACATGGAACAACAGACTGGTTCCAAATAGGAAAAGGCGTACGTCAAGGCTGTATATTGTCACCCTGCTTATTTAACTTATATGCAGAGTACATCATGAGGAACGCTGGGCTGGAAGAAACACAAGCTGGAATCAAGATTGCCGGGAAAAATATGAATAACCTCAGATATGCAGATGACACAACCCTCATGGCAGAAAGTGAAGAGGAACTAAAGAGCCTCTTGATGAAAGTGAAAGAGGAGAGTGAAAAAGTTGGCTTAAAGCTCAACATTCAGAAAACTAAGATCATGGCATCTGGTCCCATCACTTCATGGCAAATAGATGGGGAAACAGTGGAAGAAGTGTCAGACTTTATTTTCTTGGGCTCCAAAATCACTGTGGATGCTGATTGCAGCCATAAAATTAAAGACGCTTACTCCTTGGAAGGAAAGTTATGACCAACCTAGATAGCATATTAAAAAGCAGAGACATTACTTTGTCAACAAAGGTCCGTCTAGTCAAGGCTATGGTTTTTCCCGTGGTCATGTATGGATGTGAGAGTTGGACTGAGAAGAAAGCTGATCGCTGCAGAATTGACGCTTTTGAACTGCGGTGTTGGAGAAGACTCTTGAGAGTCCCTTGTACCGCAAGGAGATCCAACCAGTCCATTCTAAGGGAGATCGATCCTGGGTGTTCATTGGAAAGACTGATGCTAAAGCTGAAACTGCAATACTTTGGCCACCTCATGCGACAAGTTGACTCACTGGAAAAGACTCTGATGCTGGGAGGAATTGGCGGCAGGAGGAGAAGGGGACGACAGAGGATGAGATGGCTGGATGGCATCACCGATTTGATGGACATGAGTTTGAGTGAACTCCAGGTGTTGGTGATGGACAGGGAGGCCTGGCGTGCTGTAATTCATGGGGTCACAGAGAGTCGGACACGACTGAGTGACTGAACTGAACTGAACTAAAAGAGTCATGAGTAACAACCTGAATTAATAGACTTGACCTATGCTTTTGTTCCAAGTTTTAATCCGTTTCAGTGATGTTTGAGCATCTCTTTTAGGTAGCCACTCTGACAGCTACCAGACTAATCCATCATTTAATCCAATTCTGATCCAAAATCATGACAAGAGAAAATGTCAAACTTTCTTGGAAAATCGGTGATTTTTAATGTTTCTTTTCTCACATTGAATGATTTGTCTGTTGACAATGCTTTGTGTCCACACATATCTACATACAGGAAACTATCCCATTTTAAGGTAAATTACATAATTTTTTTCAGATGATAAAACATTTGTCTGAGATCAGGATTAGTGGTTATAATTGTTTAAGGCCATAAAGTAAAGTAATGCTCAAAATTCTCCAAGCAAGACTTCAACAGTACGTGAACTGAGAACTTCCAGTTGTTCAAGCTGGATTTAGAAAAGGCAGAGAAATCAGAGATCAAATTGCCAACATCTGTTGGATCATAGAAAAAGCAAGAAAATTCAAAAAAACATCTGCTTTATCGACTACACCAAAGCCTTTGACTGTGTGGATCACAACAAACTGAAAATTCTTAAAGAGGGGAATACCAGATCACCTTACCCGCCTTCTGAGAAATCAGTATGCAGGTCAAGAAGCAACAGTTAGAACCGGACATGGAACAATGGACGGACTGGTTTCAAATTGTAAAAGGAATACGTCAAGGCTGTATATTGTCACCCTGCTTGTTTAACTTATATGCAAAGTATATCCTGCAAAATGCTGGGCTGGATGAAGCACATGCTGGAATTGATTGCCAGGAGAAATGTCAATAACCTCAGATATGCAGATAACACCACTCTTATGGCAGAAAGTGAAGAGGAACTAAAGAGCCTTTTGATGAGGGTGAAAGAGGAGAGTGGAAAAGCTGGCTTAAAATTCAACATTCAAAAACTAAGATCATAGCATTCAGTCCCATCACTTCATGGCAAATAGATGGGGAAACAATGGAAACAGTGACAGACTTTATTTTCTTGGGCTCCAAAATCACTTCAGATGGTGACTGCAGCCATGAAATTAAAAGACTCTTGCTCCTGGAAGGAAAAGCTATGACTAACCTAGACAGCATATTAAAAAGCAGAGACATTACTTTGCCAACCAAGGTCCATCTAGTCAATGCTATGGTTTTTCCAGTAGTCATGCATGGATGAGAGAGTTGGACCATAAAGAAAGCTGAGTGCCGAAGAATTGATGCTTTTGAACTGTGGTATTGGAGAAGACTCCTGGGAGTCCCTTGGACTGTAAGGAGATCAAACCAGTCAATCCTAAAGGAAATCAGTCCTGTGTATTCATTAGAAGTACTGATGGTGAAACTGTAATACTTTGGCCACCTGATGTGAAGAACTGACTTTTCAGAAAAGACCCTGATGCTGGGAAAGATTGAAGGTAGGAGAAGGAGACAACAGAGGATGAGATGGTTGGATGACATCACCAACTCGATGGACATGAGTTTGAGCAAGCTCTGGGAGTTGGTGATGGACAGGGAAGCCTGGCGTGCTGCACTCCATGCAGGACTCCATGGGGTCACAAAGAGTCGGACATGACTGAACAACTGAACTGAACTGAAGGCCATAAAACTCATGAGGGCACAAGTATGTCACTTTAATATATCATTCATCTTTACTTATATTTCAAGTTTATATATCTCTTCTGATATCAGAAAGTATGACCTTAGTTGATCATAAGTCATTTTAGACATAAAGTCAGTTCTGGAATTTCTCCTGATCGTTTTTCTCCCTCTGGCAATCATCTAATTTCTGGAGAGCTCACAGGGTTGAATTACCTGGTCTGTGATCACTGCCTCTGTTCACTGTACTATCTGTTGAGATACCCTGACCAAGGCTTGTCTTCTTGCTGGTATATCCTTTCTATTGATTTCCTTATATGTCAGTCCAGTCATTGGCACTTTTACCTCCATCCTCCACATCACAGCTGAGTGATGTATTCAGGTCTGCCACCTCTCTCTCGCATAACCCTTACCTTATTATGACAAAACAAAGTTTGAATTATTCCAAGCCATTCTAGATCTTGAAAAGCTTCTGTGTAACCATCTGAGGCCTATTCTGACTCTAAAAATCCATGCAGCCAATTCCATTCTATTCCTCCTGTATCTGGGAGGTAAGGGAACTGCCCCATGGATGCCATTGTTTATCAAGTATGAAGCAGACCACTGTTGTGCTACACTTGAATCTGTAAACTTAGCTGTTTACATAAGCACACACAGCCCTACCCCTTGAAGAGTTAGTCCTGAGCAAGTCAGGTGCAAGGCCATGACAGCGTCTAAATCTCTAGAAAGCCCTTTCTCTTATTATTTCTTAGAGTACTTTAAAAGCCTAGTATGTAGCAATTATTGATCATAGTCTCTTGTTCTGTTGTGCTTCTCACCACGACACCCCCCACAGCTTAGTTCCTATCTAAAATTAAAGGACAGGGACCAAAAATGTATGTTCAAAACCAAAAAAAACCCACATCAATTTATATCATTGCAAATGAAAACTGGGTTTGTAGTCATAGCTGTTCTACTAATCCATCATATTGCACTGTGCGAATTATTTAACTGAGTATTAGTTTCCTCCTTTGTAGATTAAAAAAAAACATTTTATTTATTTATGGCTGCCATGGGTCTTCATTGCTTCATGGGGGTTTTCTCTGGTTGCAGCGAGTGGAGGCTACTCTCTAGGTGCAGGCTTCTCATCGTGGAGGTTTCAATTATTGTGGAGCATAAGTTGTAGGACATCTGGGCTTCAGTAGAGGTGGCACTTGAGCCTGGTTGTCCCATGGCATATGGGATCTTCCTGGACCAGGGATTGAACACACATCCCCTGCATTGGCAGGCAGATTCTTAACCACTGGACCACCAGGGAAGTCTTCCTCCTTTGTAGATTAGATGGGTTGAACTTGGTGATTTTTAGAGACCTTGCCAGCACATGTTTGCAGACTACGAACGTATTCAAAGTCCAGAGCTGACAAGTTGCATCTTCAGTCAGTCCCCTACAACTTAAAAAGGATGACATGATATAATTCACATAAAAGTGCTTTGAAAAGTTAAAAGTACCATATAAGTAGACCTTGGTGTATAACAATTTCAGTTCAGTTCAGTTCAGTTCATTCGCTCAGTCGTGTCCGACTCTCCGCGACCCCATGAATCACAGCACGCCAGGCCTCCCTGTCCATCACCAACTCTCGGAGTTCACTCAAACTCATGTCCACAGAGTCAGTGAGGCCATCCAGCCATCTCATTCTCGGTCATCCCCTTCTCCTCCCACCCCCAACCCTTCCCAGCATCAGAGTCTTTTCCAGTGAGTCAACTCGTCGCGTGAGGTGGCCAAAGTATTGCAGTTTCAGCTTTAGCATCAGTCCTTCCAGTGAACAACCAGGACTGATCTCCTCTAGAATGGACTGGTTGGATCTCCTTGCAGTCCAAGGGACTCTCAAGAGTCTTCTCCAACACCACAGTTCAAAAGCATCAATTCTTCGGCGATCAGCTTTCTTCACAGTCCAACTCTCACATCCATACATGACCACGGGAAAAACCATAGCCTTGACTAGACGGACCTTTGTTGGCAAAGTAATGTCTCTGCTTTTTAATATATTATCAAGGTTGGTCATAACTTTCCTTCCAAGGAGTAAGCGTCTTTTAATTTCATGGCTGCAATCAGCATCTGCAGTGATTTTGGAGCCCAAAAAAATAAAGTCTGACACTGTTTCCACTGTTTTTCCATCTATTTCCCATGAAGTGATGGGACCAGATGCCATGATCTTTGTTTTCTGAATGTTGAGCTTCAAGCCAACCTTTTCACTCTTCTCTTTCACTTTCATCAAGAGGCTTTTGAGTTCCTCTTCACTTTCTGCCATAAGGGTAGTGTCATCAGCATATCTGAGATTATTGATATTTCTCCCAGCAATCTTGATTCCAGTGTCCAGCAATTTTCTTAGCCTTCAGTCAGTTAAATCTTTGTAATCAATTTACTAGACTCATTGCCAGCAGAGAGCACAAAATAAATATTAATCTGCCATTCTCCTTCTTAATGAACTCCAGAGACTAGACCAAGCACCATCCAACCTCTCACTGGCCTATATCCCTCCACCATGCCTTGATACTTTAAGTAATAGCATCAGTGCATCCCAAACATTTGCTTTGAAGACTTCACAACTTACTAAGAGAGAGCTTGGGTTTTGGAGCTAAACACACGAGAACTAAATCCATGCTTGACTCATTGCTTTTGTAGCCTTGGACATATTGCTTAGTGTCTTTGAGCTGAAATTGTTTCTTCTTTTAAAATGTTAATAATTTCTTAAAATTACCCAATAAAGAGGTTGTGAAGATTAGTGTTAACAAATGTACCAAGTGTAGTGAGCTTGGCACATTTCTTCTATCCTTGGTGCTTGGTCAGCCAAACCTTGTTGCTGGGGCTCCCACTGACTATATGAACAATTTGATTTAAAACAGTTATTACATAATTTATTGAAATTTATAGACACCTGTGTATATATGTCTATTGCCCAGTCAGTGTACATGAAGATTCTTCATGGTCCCCAAAGACCAGATCTTCCTGTTCAGGTTTAATGACCACTTCTTGTTATCTTTATAGGTACATGCAGCATCCTGTCTAATTTCATATCTCTCACTGAGAGAAAAGAGGTAGCAACATTGATAAGAAACTAGGAATCTGAAAAGTTCTAGCTTTCTCATTAGCTCTCTGAAATAATCTTTTCCTCAATTGTTCCTGAGTGCTTTTAAATGATCTTATTACACTTATTTCTTCTCTCTCTCTCTTGCTTATTATGTATTGGTAGACATTGTTGGTTTTTCAAAACAGTTGTCTAAGCATTTCCAAAATATATAGTGTCTAAAAAGGGTGTTTTTAAAAAAACACAATGATTCCTAATGAAAATGTTTGAAATAATTTAACATTGAGCTCTGTGATCATTCAATGTCATTTCAGAAATATCTTAAGAGGTCAGTCTCCCAAAATGGAAAATTAACACTGTTGATTATAAACCATTGACCATTTTTATTCCCAGCCTTCAGAGTCAGTCATCTACTAGGATAAAGATAAGAATATGAGAAAAATATGCTAGGAATAGAAAAAAGAAACTTCTTTATAAGATTAAATTGACTAAATTAAAATGTAGAATCTATTTTGAAAAGCTGTATATTCTTCATACACACTCAGGTGTTTGAAACAGAATTAATACATCCGTTTACCTGGTTGAAATTTCTATCATCAGTACTCTGTTAACAATAAGAAAGCCCATGTTAAGAAAAAAAAGAAACATATTAAGCATTTTATCTTAAGTCTTTGGCATGGACTTACTGCCTGGCTGACACCATCTCTGTTTTTGGCTGAATAGGAATTACCTTCCAGTAACTGCCTGTCCCCATGTTACCACTGAAAACCCATGCACAGTGTCAAGTCTCTCATTGCTTGCAACTTTAGCAGTGAATATAATTGGCCCAGAATTTACCTTATATGGAATTTGATAGGGGGTTTTACTTTCTTAATTAAAGAATACAGGATGAGCATGACAGGGTGGATAACTAAAAGATTTTTTTTAAGTGGATGATGTTTTTTTTCATTAGGCTCAAGTCTGCCTGGAACTTTTCTGGGTGCTCAGGTGAGCCCAGAATAGAATACTAACCTCTCTTCTTTAATAATTTATAGCTTAAAGTAAAAAATGAGAGTAAAATGCACGCACACACACAATAACAATTCATGACTCCTGTAGTGTGCTAAGTTATAATGGGAGTTCAGAAAGACGAAGGGAAGACAGAACTAGCTCATTTTATATTCAGAAAAAGACAACAGCAAAAGAAGACTAATGAGTTTTCTTTTTCATTTTTTAGAGTATTAGCTGAAGAGTAAACATTCTAGTTTTTTCATCACTTCAGTAAATTTCATGCAATTTCCCACTTTTTTCTGAAAAATGAAGATTCACAGAATATCCCGAAATCTGCACTTTAAATATTCTGATGAGGATAGAATATAAAACAGTGAAATATATTTTCCGTTAATCTTCTTTTGTCATTGATAAGTAAAATTTTTGAATTATTGAGATAAATATTCCTTTTAGGCAGAAACACATTCATTTCTGATGTATTCCTTTTTATTAGTTAATATATCTTATGTCCAGCTACTTTGTCATATAAATATTTAATGAATCAAATAATGCTTTATTAGCACAATACACAAGACTGTAATAAAGAAAACATTTTGTTCTAATTGTCTTTATCAACTCTTCCAGGAGGAAAATATTTTTGAGCTCTTCATATTGCTAAATTTTCTTTTTAATGTGATATTATTGGTACTTAGAAAAAGATAGAACTTAAAGAAAAACAAATCCCACATAGGTGACCGAAATTAATGAGAGAATAGATGTGTCTATTGCCTAAGTGTCAGAATGCCTAATTAATAAATCAAAAGATTTTGTTTATGAAAATATTAACAAATAGACAATCAAAATAACAAAGTATATAATTTGATCAAGGAAAAGCATAAATACACAAAATAAAATGTGACAGAGGAAATAACCTTTGAAATGATATTTTTTTAAGTCTTAAGATGCTGTTTTGCACAACTTTAGGCAAATATATATGAAAATTTAGACCAAGTGGATAATTTCCCAAAGACATACAGATTGTAAAAGTTAATCTTATTTGAGTTAGAAAAACTTATTTCGACCATTTTCCATAGAAGAATTAGAGAAAGTTATTAAGGAGCTACCCATATAAAGCCCTAGGCCCAGATGGTTTCACAGGTGAATTCTGCCAAATCTTCACCATCACATGCAAGGAAGGCTCATTGTGCAGGTCCCTCCTGTCCTTTATTAGTGCTGTTAATGTAAACTGGCATGTGTTTGGGACATGTATGTCTTAGAGTAACTCAGGAAATATCACACATTCTATTTGCTACAACATGGGAAATTAATTATTCTGAAATGCTATATTTTACTTGTTTAAAATTACTATTTGCTAATGTTATTCTTTCTTTTTCCTAAGAGAAAGACATAAAAATTATCAGTTTTATAAGTGTGAAGTGATTTGGGGTCTATATGGGAGAATTTCAGCCTCAGAAATAACACCAATGATGTTACCATTGTGTAAGCTTCACAATGTGAAGGACAGTGATACACTGTCATGATGAATTTCAGTCCAAACTAGATTGCAGTATTTGTCAGAAGAGGAAATGAATCAGTGTCTAGATGGTGAGGGTATACTGCAATACTGTTGTTGGTTAAAGCAAAATACTTGTGCTATTCATAAGTATTAAATAAATATTCATTTGACAGTTCAGTTCAGTCACTCAGTCACGTATGACTCTTTGTGACCCCATGAACCACTGCACGCCAGGCCTCCCTGTCCATCACCAACTCCCGGAATTCACCCAAACCCATGTCCATTGAGTCAGTGATGCCATCCAACCATCTCATCCTCTGTCATCCCCTTCCTCTCCCGCCCTCAATCTTTCCCAGCATCAGGGTCTTTTCCAATGATTCAGCTCTTCGCATCAGGTGGCCAAAGTATTGGAGTTTCAGCTGCAAAATCAGTCCTTCCAGTGAACACCCAGGACTGATCTTTAGGATGGACTGGTTGGATCTCCTTTCAGTCCAAGGGACTCTCAAGAGTCTTCTCTAACACCACAGTTCAAAAGCATCAATTCTTCGGCGCTCAGCTTTCACATCCATACATGACTACTGGAAAAACCATAGCCTTGACTAGATGGACCTTTGTTGACAAAGTAATGTCTCTGCTTTTTAATATGCTGTCTAGGTTGGTCATAACTTTCCTTCCAAGGAGTAAGCGTCTTTTAATTTCATTGTTGCAATCACTATCTGCAGTGATTTTGGAGCCCAGAAAAATAAAGTCTGACACTGTTTCCACTGTTTCCCCATCTATTTGCCATGAAGTGATAGGACCAGATGCCATGATCTTAGTTTTCTGAATGTTGAGCTTTAAGCCAACTTTTTCACTCTTCTCTTTCACTTTCATCAAGAGGCTCTTTAGTTCTTCTTCACCTTCTGCCATAAGGGTGGTGTCATCTGCATATCTGAGGTTATTGATATTTCTCCCTTTCTTACCATTTACTTGGAGTTGCGTTAATCTGCCTCAGAAGAAAACCATATCTGAAATATAAACTTAAAGTCAAGTCATCACCTGATTTGGTTTATAATAACCCTTTGTCATTCTCCAAGATTTTTCAGGTGCTTTTAACTCCCCAAATGTGGAATTTAATGAGATTGTGATCAGAATGTAGATACTAATCTTGCAGTTCCTACAGTGAAATGATTTTACTTTGAATGGGCTAGTTTGGAAGGAAAGAAGAGACTGCAGGACTTATTTCCTGGGTAAGGGATCCTTTGAAGATCACTTAGAGTCACCAGGAAGCAAACCTAGCACTGACATACTTTTACACCAGTTAGTGCCCACTCTGGGCTTCCCTTGTGGCTCAGCTGGTAAAAAATCTGCCTGCAATGCGGGAGACCTAGGTTCGATCCCTGGGTTGGAAAGATACCCTGGAGAAGGGAAAAGCTACCTCTCCAGTAGCCTGGCCCGGAGAATTCCATGGACTGTATAGTCTATGGGGTCACACAGAGTCGGACATGACTGAGCGACTTTGACTTTCACTTTCAGTGCCCATTATAATTATTGGGCTGAACTAGAATCTTGGACCTCCAGAAATTAATGTCAGCTCTCAGCCAATATCTTATAGCCCTTCCTTACTCAAGGGTTCCTTTAGGAAAAAGATAAATGAAGGTAGACATATGTGTATTATCACTGTGTCTCTCTGTCAAGAGTTTGGCTAATACTCCATGGTATTGCTGTCTCAGCATCCATTTTGTTTAGCCAAATGGCCTGCAGTGACCTTAAACTGGTACTAGTCCCTTCAAGCCAGCACAAGCCCTAGATAGCAGCCCACAGAGTCATAAAGCAGTGTAAGTTCTTGGTTTGATTTATTCAACAGCCCTCATGATTAATAGTCTCCCTTGCCTCCCAGTGCCTTCCTCTTGAGTGCCCCTTAGATAAGACCCCACAGTGGAGCTTACCAAAAGCCTCCTCTCACAGGTTGAGATGACTGAGCCAGAGAACACCAAACCACTTCACACAGAGACCCTAGTAAAGGCATGTGTCCCAGGTCCCACCTCTCTCTCTCTGTACTCTGCCTTGACCTCGCCATTTGGCCCCTCAGGTCCTTCAAGACCTGGACTATAAACTTCTCTACTTCAGCGTCTCTTGTGGTCCATTGTTGAAGTGCAGCGGGTCACCGTTTGTCACTCTGTGCTCCACTGAAGAAGTATAAATCTGGCAAATTCATTATACTCTCCCTAATGGTACCTGACCTCTCCTTTATCCAAAGTGCTCTGAGTCCTGATATGACTCAGGCATGAGTTGGGGCTTTCTACTGTTGTGTGTCAGTCCTCTGTTGATCAGATTGGAAATTTAGAGTTTTTACAATTTAAGTAGACCTAGTTGACTTTCTAATTATTTGATTTTGGTAGACCTCTATAATTAACCGTCCTAGATAATTCTGACTGAACAATCACTCCCTGAGATGTTAACTCTTCTACACTTCTGCTCCATTTGCCAAGATGTAGGCTCTGCCCACCCACTCCAGTGTTCTTGCCTGGAGAATCCCAGGGACAGAGGAGCCTGGTGGGCTGCCGTCTATGGGGTCGCACAGAGTCCGACACGACTGAAGCAACTTAGTAGCAGCAGCAGCAGCAGGCTCTGCTCAAGAGGGTGCTCCCATTTTTACTGAAGTTGTAGAATCCAGTTTTGTCCCATTCAATTGCCATTTCAACTAGAATTCCTTGCCTAGAGAACAGCCAATAAAGTTGTTTTTAAAGATTCTAATGCTCTCCCTTCAATCTATTCTTTATCACAAGTTTGAAGGAAAAGTTTGGGAACCCCAGAATGAGGCAGGGATTTTTGAAAGCATAGGATATAAAATCTAGCATTTTTGTTTCCCAAGCTCTTTCAAGTCTATCTTCAAATTATGCCAGGATTTTTCTGGTCTTTTTATGTCATTCAAGGTCTTTGTGCAGTCTAAGTTGTACTAAAGAACCTAGAAAATTTTTAGATCTAAAGTGTTCAATCGCTAAGTCGTGTCTGACTTTGTGACCCCATAGACTGCAGCACACTAGGCTCCCCTGGCCTCCAGTGTCTCCCAGAGTTTGCTCAAATTCATGTCCATTGCGTCAGTGATGCTATCTAACCTTGCCTTCCTCTTTAGATCCTCCTAGATCTAAATAGCTACCATATTAAGTACAGAAACTCTAGTAAGTTCACCCATGAAAAAATTTAGCCCAATCCAAAGTTGTGTCTAACCATCCATGGTTAAGTACTCAAAATAGCCATTTCCCCAGACACTTTAAATTCATTAACTCCTGCAATCATTTTTACTCTGATTTTTTTCATTGTGTCACCTAAGTGATGTTGATATTGTTAAAATCCTAGTTACTTAGAGGCAGTAAGGCACTAGAGGATGTTTCAACTTTCTTTCACAAAAGAGGCCTATACTCAGCCAAGAAAGGAGCAGTGAAAATTACTTCAGATGGATTCATTAGTTCAGAGTTCTCCAACCTTTCAAAATCCTCTCCAATTTTATTGTTTCAGTTATAAAAATCTCTCTCTTAATTGATCAAGGCTCTAACTTTCACTTAAAAGACTTGGCAAGGTTATTAATCCAAAGGCTGCTATAACCCAGCAACTCAAAAAAAAATCAATCTCCCAGTTTGATTTTCAGTGATCTCCAACCAACTGCTACAATCAATAAGGTATTTTTTTAGCACTATCACAGGAAGGCTAATAGTTTCATTTTATATCTTGAGAGAGCATTTCACAACATGAGCTTGTTTTTCTAGCTTTAACTTAGCCAATACCGTCAGGATCAAATATTCCACCCCACTGTCTGGCATCCCTTGTCTCCTTTAAATTAGCCTTTTGGACTCACTTCCAGTGCCAGAGAGTTTCATCCTTAGTGGGTGCATGACTCCTGGTGAGTAGACTTGATTAGTATTCTTGCTGTGATAGAACATGAGCAGTTATGTTCTTATCCAGGAATCTTACTATATTACTCTATCTCAAAAAAATCAAATCAAGGTAACTCATTTTCTTGAGGTCTATAGCCTAGAATCCAATTTTTGTACCTAATTTTGTCATATTTCTTTGGTTGCAATCAACAGAAACCAATTATGCTTAAGGAGGGGGAGAATAAATTTTTAAAAAGTGTGTAGTTCACAAAATCAAAGGAAAAGTTGAAAAACTAAATCTTAGACCAGATCAAAATCAGAATAGTTTTAAGTATCTTAATGGCAGGATTTTCAAATTTATTTAGAGCATTATAATCAGACAACCCTCTTCCAATTTCCTTCCACATCTGAGTGTTTCTATGTAGTAAGTGATTTCCAAGGATAGAGAGTCTGGTAACTAGCATGGAATGGCCCCACCTCTGTGTTGGTGGGGAATGCACTGGGTCCCATAATTTCTTCAAAATTAAACAGATGAGGAAAAGAATGATCTCCAGTCCAATTTCCAAAAAAGGGTTGGACTATAAACAAATGCATACATATATAAAGACATAAAAGACTGTACTACGCATGAAAAAGATCAAGAATTCTTACTGATTTCCATGAGAATCCTGGGAAAGAAATTAGAATACTCAAATGATAGTAAACAGTCCTTGTTCAACTTCGTACCTCAGCTGCTACAATCACAGCTTTATTTAAATTAAATGCATACATGGTGCATACACTCTTCTTTCTGAAACTGGGCCCTCCCTTGTCCTAACTGAGCTCAGGGGATTTGCTAATAGAGACATTAGGCACATGGTGGAGGAGGGTGGTCATCAAGATTTCCTAGTCGTCTTACCACTTAACACATCACTTTAGAATCCACCGAAGTTTCCAGTCCTGCTGGATTTCTAATTAGATGATCTCTTAACTTTGTGTATCAGATGTAAATGACAGATTATGAGACAACAGTTATAGATTCTGGCTAATACTTTGCTTCTACCACTAACTTCTCATGCTTTTTTTTTTTAACACAGAATTATATTTTTCTGCCGTGGTAACTTTGGGGGCTTTTTTCCTGCAGGTAAAAATACAGATTGCACTCATCTCACACGCTAGTAAAGTCATGCTCAAAATTCTCCAAGCCAGGCTTCAGCAGTATGTAAACCGTGAACTCCCAGATGTTCAAGCAGGTTTTAGAAGAGGCAGAGGCACCAGAGATCAAATTGCCAACATCCGCTGGATCATGGAGAAAGCAAGAGAGTTTCAGAAAAACATCTATTTCTGCTTCATTGACTATGCCAAAGCCTTTGACTGTGTCGATCACAATAAACTGTGGAACATTCTGAAAGAGATGGGAATCCCAGACCACCTGATCTGCCTCTTGAGAAACCTGTATGCAGGTCAGGAAGCAACTGTTAGAACTGGACATGGAACAACAGACTGGTTCCAAATAGGAAAAGGTGTACGTCAAGGTTGTATATTGTCACCTTGCTTATTTAACTTATATGCAGAGTACATCATGAGGAACGGTGGGCTGGAAGAAGCACAAGCTGGAATCAAGATTGCTGGGAGAAATATCAATAACCTCAGATATGCAGATGACACTACCCTTATGGCAGAAAGTGAAGAGGAACTCAAAAGCCTCTTGATGAAAGTGAAAGAGGAGAGTGAAAAGGTTGGCTTGAAGCTCAACATTCAGAAAACAAAGATCATGGCATCTGGTCCCATCACTTCATGGGAAATAGATGGAAAAACAGTGGAGACAGTGTCAGACTTTGTTTTTTTGAGCTCCAAAATCACTGCAGATGCTGATTGCAGCCATGAAATTAAAAGACGCTTGCTCCTTGGAAGGAAAGTTATGACCAACCTTGATAGTATATTAAAAAGCAGAGACATTACTTTGCCAACCAAGGTCCGTCTAGTCAAGGCAATGGTTTTTCCCGTGGTCATGTATGGATGTGAGAGTTGGACTGTGAAGAAGGCTGATCGCCGAAGAATCGATGCTTTTGAACTGTGGTGTTGGAGAAGACTCTTGAGAGTCCCTTATACTGCAAGGAGATCCAACCAGTCCATTCTAAAGGAGATCAATCCTGGATGTTCATTGGAGGGACTGATGCTAAAGCTGAAACTGCAATACTTTGGCCACCTCATGCGACGAGTTGACTCACTGGAAAAGACTCTGATGCTGGGAAAGGTTGGGGGCGGGAGGAGAAGGGGACGACGGAGAATGAGATGGCTGGATGGCATCACCGACTCTGTGGACATGAGTTTGAGTGTACTCCGGGAGTTGGTGATGGACAGGGAGGCCTGGCGTGCTGTGATTCATGGGGTCGCGGAGAGTCGGACACGACTGAGCGACTGAACTGAACTGAACTGAAAAAATACAGATGGCACTGGCTACTGGAACTCCATCGTGGTGCTCAATTTTACAAACATTACTCTTCTGCAGGAACACATAGCTGTCCATGTGATGGATTGTTGCAAATTAGAGAAACGCCCCCTTTCAGGGATGGAATTGGAAAAGCCACTCTCTGAGCAAAAACAAGCACTCAGGAATACAAGTTGGCAAGCAAAGCAAGAACAGACCTTTAGTTGTTCCTCCCTCATGGCCTGGATCTTTGTACAGTGCATAATTTGACTTGCCATTTGTGACGGCTCTGCTCTCGAGGTAATTTAGACAAACTGGAACAAATGGAAACCTTTCTGTTTGAGTCATCTGTTTGAAAGCGTTGGGAAAAATGACTACAGAAAATCCTGAATCAGAGTTATTGAGTGTTTCCACATTCATGAGATGACTGAAGAAAACTGTACCATCTTACTGGTTGAAAGATTTTGCCATTGTGTATCCAACTTTGGAAATGCTTCTATTTTCTTAGTATTTAATGTGATACATCATATTTAAGATGCTGAGTCCTTGTTGAATGCAGTCAAAATTGAGGATTGGAATGCGTATCCCTTTTTCGGAAAGGTGGCTTCCTGGACTGTCTCTGGCCTTCTGTACTTTTCCCTCATTCCTTGCTCTTGACTCCTGCCTACTGTCCAGTGTGTTTTGACCTCTTACCTCAAATTAGGGCAGGCTCTTGTGTCTTGATAGCAATCCTGGCTGTGGCATTGGTTCTCTATCTCAGCAGAGCCTTCGCAGACATTGTAATGATCCTTCCATCACAGCTTGGTCATCAAGACCCCCTCAGATGTACACATTACCCCCAGTCTGACTTGGCCAAACTGACAGTTTCCCTTTGGCTTATTTTCCTTCTTACCCAATTTGGGTCCATGCTCACTCATTTCAACCACACTTTTATCAATGATAGGTATTCATTTTGACCCTCTGTCACAGCTACCTAACTGAAATCCTTAACGTGGGTCAACCAGTGGTTGGTTCTGGAATGTGATCTGAAGACCACTGGAGGTCTCCCTGAAACCATTTCAGCAGTTCAGCAGGGTAAAAGACAAATTTATTGTAACATTATAGTTTATTTGCCTTTTTAATTCTCATTTATTCTTAGTAGTACAAAGCAGTTTCCAGGTCAAATACAGAAGCAGATGTGAAAATCCGTATGTTTATGGATTGGTCATACATTAAAGAGAGTTGTGAAAACTCTAAAACAATGCTACTCTTCTAAGTTCTTTTTTGCTTTCCAGATATGACTATTTTTCATAAAAATGTTTTATAGATTAATGGTTAATGAGTTTATTAAGTGTTGATAAGTGAATAATTTTTAAAGTTCTCAAAGGCTATGTGACAAAACTTTATAGTGATAAGACACAATAATAAAATCTCTGTGGGGGCTTAATAGTTGTTAATGTTGAGACCAAAAAAGTTTGGAAATCACTGTTCTAAAACATGAGATCACTTATAAACAATGCAGGAAGCTGATGTGCCAAGGTGTTTATAAGTCCAAGTCTCATG
The DNA here is from genome assembly GCF_049115385.1 of Moschus berezovskii. NCBI lineage: Eukaryota > Metazoa > Chordata > Mammalia > Artiodactyla > Moschidae > Moschus > Moschus berezovskii. The sequence continues at coordinate 88,833,934 of NC_142467.1, forward strand.
CTCCGCAGAAGGTGGATACTGAGTGTATGCTCAGGACGTAGGTATGAAGTTATATTGGAACTTTGAGAATCTCTGGTGTATAAGTGATAATTTAAACAGTAGGTTTGGTTGAAATGTAACAGAGAATATGTAGAGTAAGAGGAGAATGAGGATAAACTCCCAAGAAATGGCAACCTGGAAAGACAGACATCAAGAGTTTGCAAGGAAGATGACATGAAATGTCTAAAGACAGAGAAAGGAAGTGAGGAGAGTGAAGTGTCACAGAAATCAAGCAGTCAGCCTCTCAGTAAGAACAGGGTGGTCGGTGGTGTTATATTCTGCTCGGGCATCGAGTAAGAGAGGGCTCTGGTGACCCTGCTGAGAGATGGTTCAGTGACCTGGAGGCTAAGAGGTGGACGGAATTCACATGTAAACAGTTTTGGATAAAGTAGAAGGTGAAAAATCAGAGATAGCAGCTCTCAGAGAATTGCACTAAAAGGGAAAAAGGTGATGTAACTGGAGTTGGGCAGGGAGGGACAAAGGATGGTTGAGGATTTTTGTAACAGGGAATATTAATAACTAGCTCACAGAGTGGCTGTAATCGGGGCGGGGCAGGTACACACTGTAACGCAAGATCCTTAGTGCTGTGGTTGGAGGCCCCACTCTGCCAACAGTCAGCAGGGCATGGTCCTTGGGGTGGAGAGTGTGGTGAGAGGCAGATAGAGCCTTCTCCCAGGGACTCTCCTATCTCGGCCGGTGGGTGAACTAGGGGGCCGAGGGCAGACTGATGGCTGTGTCCTGAAGGGCTCCAAAACCCTCACCACAACAGCCCACTGGCCAGGCTTAGGCCTTGTAGGGTCAACAAATGTCTCCACCATCACCACCTCCACCACCTAATGGTGCAGTCTCCATGGGTCACAGTCCTTGGGACCCAACAACAGTCTCCGTGAGGAGCCTGAGAGCCAGCTGGGTCCTGGGCCCCTGGCTGGCTGAGTGATGTGGGCTGGGCAGATCTCTGGAAACTTGGCCCTAAGAGTGCCCCAGGCCCGGGCACTGGCAGGAGGAACCAGCTGGAACTGGACAAAAGCTCCCAGGCAGGGTAAGTGGCCCGCACAGGGGCCCGCTTCTCCTAGCCAGGGCCTGACCTCTGAGGGGGAAATCTGAACCTTGGAATCTCACCCTTTCTTGTCAGAACAGAAAATAACATTTGTTTAGTGGAGGTTTACAGGAAGATCGTTACCTGACCATGACCTGACCTCAAGAACAAACGATGTGACACCAAGAAGTTTGCAACAACTAACCACACCCTGCCTCACCTTTCCTAGAAAAGAGCTTCTCTGAAAGCTTTGGGGGATTTCAGGTTTTTAAGGCAAGAGCCACCTTACATGGCCCTGTAATAAACCTTTGTCAACACGGCCTTGTCAGAAACCTTGCTCTGCTCCAGACCCTGCAATTTTGGAATTGTTTGGCCTCACTGCCTCAGGCACACAGAGTTACTATAGGTAGCAGCTTCATCGTCTATTCACTAATTATCTTCATGTGTACGTCTTTGTCTAATTAAAGGTATCTCCAGTTAACACCCCTCTCTGTATTCTCAGCCGGAGAAGGCAATGGCAAGCCACTCCAGTACTCTTGCCTAGAAAATCCCGTGGATGGAGCAGCCTGGTAGGCTGCAGTCCCTGGGGTCGCTAGGGGTCGGACACGACTGAGCGACTTCACTTTCACTTTTCACTTTCACACATTGGAGAAGGAAATGGCAACCCACTCCAGTGTTCTTGCCTGGAGAATCCCAGGGACGGGGGAGCCTGGTGGGCTTCCGTCTATGGGGTCACACAGAGTCGGACACGACTGAAGTGACTTAGCAGCAGCAGCAGCTGTATTCTCAGCATCCACTACTTACCTGACAAAGATCTTCACAGGAAGATCTGTATGTATTTGTTTAAATTACCTATCTTTCTTATTCTTTCTTAACATAAAGCAGGCTTTCCTAATAAACAATAGAAATAAAGAACTAATGGTCATCCCATTTGAAGGAAGTCTTAAAATGCTTACCGTGCAGCTAATTGATATCATCTCGGCAAGAGAATAACATATGAAAATTCTAAAATGGACAAATCATTTTAAACCTCATTCTTTGTTCCTCCCTGAAGAGAGGCTGTGTATTAACAGTATCTATTTCAAGGCAGTGGCAGCAGGGAAAGCAGAAGAGAGTCACCACCTGTGGAAGCGCTAGAAAGGAATTGAGGTTTGACTGATGGAAAGATAAACACAATTCATCCATGTACATCAAGTAACTGGAACTTTGAAATCCTAAATATACACTGAGGTTATTAACAATGATCTTTTAAAGGTCTGTGAAGTACTAGGGAAGTGAAATCATTACAGAAAACCGCATGTTCAGAAGAAAAAATAATGAGCCGAATTAAAAGGGATGGTGATTAAAATTTTTATGTCTGATTCATAATTCTTCAATTATTTTTGTGAGATTAACATCTGTATATTAAAAATTCCATTACAAACACAAAACATACGAGCACCTTTAAGCTCAAAAATAAAACTTATGCACAGTGGAGAAATCAACAGCATGCTAATGACCACTCGTTTTGTTCATTAGTGAGATGGATAACTGGTGAAATGAATATTCTGTACCATAATTTTTCATTAAAGAAACATTTTTCTTTTGAACTAGCAGCTTGTTTTAAACAGAGCAGAGCCAATAATAGGCTCTCAAAATGTGTTAGGAGATGATTGTTGTTCAGTCACTCAGTCATGTCCAACTCTACGAACCCATGGACTGCAGCACGCCAGGCTTCCCTGTGCTTCACCGTCTCCCAGAGTTTCTCAAATTCATGTCCATTGAGTCAGTAATGCCATGAAACCATCTCATTCTCTGTTGTCCTCTTCTCTTCCCGCCCCCAATCCCTCCCAGCATCAGGGTCTTTCCAGTGAGTCAGTTCTTCACATCAGGTGGCCAAAGTATTGGAGCTTCAGCATCAGTCCTTCCAATGAATATTCAGGACTGATTTCCTTCAGTATTGACTAATTATGCACAATACTAAGGACTAGTAAATACTTACCTCTTTCAAGATGTTGGTAGAAGAGAGAGTAGGGGCTAAAGGTCAAGTCTCTTTGTAATGGACATCTATCCCATTCTTCATTCCCCATCAACTTTGTATGCCCTTCCTTCAGGGGAAATGTTCACAGTATGATTATCACCTCTCCAGTGTGGAAATCAGAAGTAAATTCTCAGCCCCCATTGCACATAGGACGAAGGCACATGACCAGAGTGCAGCCGTCAGACACAGCTGCTGGGCCTTGCATTCAGACAGGAGGGCCAGGGGCAGCTAAATGCAGGAGGTTGGAGCAACAACAGCATCAAGTTCCCAGTCATTGCAAGGCTGGTTTCCTGGCAGAGCAGTGCAGTCAGCCCCAGGCACAGGGCTCCTCACAGACACCTTTCAGTACTTGGCATCCAACAGAGGCAGTGAGTACAGTTTCCTCCATAGTCTGGTTCTGTTTCATGATTTGTAGAATTATTGCTAGAAGCTTAATTTTGAGTCCATTCTATTGTCTCTCCCAAAGTATCCCAGTGAATCTTTTAACCGCCTGATATCTTTAAATATATCGCTTTTCTGATTAAACTAATCAGAACTGATTCTATTGTATACAGCTAAGTATCCTGACTGATACGCCATTGTAGCTCATAAATCGGAGAGGTGGGAGCAAATCAAGCTCTACGTGTTTCTTTGAGCTCTTTGAATCTTTACTGGGAGAATTTATGTGCAGTCAGTATATCAGATGTTTCTACTAAAAGATAATGAAACTGAACTACCAAATACAAGGAGGAGCACACAGCTGTCAGGGCTTTGGGTTCTCATCTTGGTGCCACCATTACCAAGCTAATCACATTGATTCTCAATTGTATCACTTATAATAAATGGCAGTCATACCTAACGATTGTTAGGATTAAATGGGATAATATTTATAAAGTCTTAGGGCAGTGCTTCATACTGACTGACAAAGAGCTTTTATTTAGCTCTTGCTAATGCATGGCATCTGGTCCCATCACTTCATGGGAAATAGATGGGGTAAGTGTCAAGACTTTATTTTTTGGGCCTCCAAAATCACTGTGGATGCTGATTGCAGCCATGAGATTAAAAGACGCTTACTCCTTGAAGGAAAGTTATGACCAACCTAGAGAGCATATTAAAAAGCAGAGACATTACTTTGCCAACCAAGGTCCTTCTAGTCAAGGCTATGGTTTTTCCAGTGGTCATGTATGGATGTGAGAGTTGGACTGTGAAGAAAGCTGATCGCCGAAAAATTGATGCTTTTGAACTGTGGTGCTGGAGAAGACTCTTGAGAGTCCCTTGGACTACAAGGAGATCCAACCAGTCCATTCTAAAGGAGATCAATCCTGGGTGTTCATTGGAAGGACTGATGCTAAAGCTGAAACTACAATACTTTGGCCACCTCATGCGACGAGTTGTCTTATTGAATGCCTTACCATATTGGTGAATTTTCAGTTCAGTTCAGTTCAGTCGCTCAGTCGTGTCCGACTCTGAGACCCCATGAATCATAGCACGCCAGTCCTCCCTGTCCATCACCAACTCCCGGAGTTCACTCAAACTCATGTCCATCGAGTCGGTGATGCCATCCAGCCATCTCATTCTCTGTTGTCCCCTTCTCCTCCCACCCCCAACCTTTCCCAGCATCAGAGTCTTTTCCAGTGAGTCAACTCGTCGCATGAGGTGGCCAAAGTATTGGAGTTTCAGCTTTAGCATCAGTCCTTCCAATGAACACCCAGGATTGATCTCCTTTAGAATGGACTGGTTGGATCTCCTTGCAGTCCAAGGGACTCTCCAGTGTCTCCAACACCACAGTTCAAAAGCATCAATTCTTCGGTGATCAGCTTTCTTCACAGTCCAACTCTCACATCCATACATGACCACGGGAAAAACCATAGCCTTGACTAGATGGACCTTGGTTGTCAAAGTAATGTCTCTGCTTTTTAATATACTATCTAGGTTGGTCATAACTTTCCTTCAAGGAGCAAGCGTCTTTTAATTTCATGGCTGCTATCAGCATCTGCAGTGATTTTGGAGCCCAAAAAAATAAAGTCTGACACTGTTTCCACTGTTTCCCCATCTATTTTCCATGAAGTGATGGGACCAGATGCCATGATCTTTGTTTTCTGAATGTTGAACTTCAAGCCAACCTTTTCACTCTCTTTCACTTTCCTCAAGAGGCTTTCTAGTTCCTCTTCACTTTCTGCCATAAGGGTGGTGTCATCTGCATATCTGAGGTTGTTGATATTTCTCCCAGCAATCTTGATTCCAGCTTGTGCTTCTTCCAGCCCACCGTTCCTCATGATGTACTCTGCATATAAGTTAAATAAGCAAGGTGACAATATACAACCTTGACATACACCTTTTCCTATTTGGAACCTGTCTGTTGTTCCATGTCCAGTTCTAACTGTTGCTTCCTGACCTGCATACAGGTTTCTCAAGAGGCAGGTCAGGTGGTCTGGTATTCCCATCTCTTTCAGAATGTTCCACAGTTCATTGTGATCCACACAGTCAAAAGGCTTTGGCATAGTAAATGAAGCAGAAATAGATGTTTTTCTGGAACTCTCTTGCTTTCTCCATGATCCAGCGGATGTTGGCAATTTGATCTCTGGTGCCTCTGCCTTTTCTAAAACCTGCTTGAACATCTGGGAGTTCATGGTTCACATAAGCTGAAGCCTGGCTTGGAGAATTTTGAGCATGACTTTACTAGCGTGTGAGATGAGTGCAATTGTGTGGTAGTTTGAGCATTCTTTGGCATTGCCTTTCTTTGGGATTGAAATGAAGACTGACCTTTTCCAGTCCTGTGGCCCCTGCTGAGTTTTCCAAATTTGCTGGCATATTGAGTGCAGCACTTTCACAGCATCATCTTTCAAGATTTGAAATAGCTCAACTGGAATTCCATCACCTTTCAGTTACAGAGAATCAAATCCACTCCAGCTCCTTTAAGCAGAAAGGGATTTATTTTAGAGGATTAAATCACTTCCAGAATGTTTGGTAGGGCTGAAGAAATGGAGACTAGGGTAAGCTTCTAGAAAAGCCCCCAAAAACTGCCTGCAGAATAGGCTAACAAGGAAGCTGCTGTCCTTGTCCTGAGCTGTCAAATGTCGGAGCAGGAAACCTTTGAATCACTAGGAAGCTTTTACTAACTCTGCTGGCTCTACTACCTGTGCTCTGCTTGAGACTCTTCCTGGTGATCACACCAGGAAATCACTGTTCAATTCCCATCAGACTAAAAATAGGATTCGTTTGATCTGTTATACCAACCTTATATAAACAAAACCAGAAATTATATGCTCTGATGTCTGCTCTTCACCATCAGTGTGTGAGACCCTGGAACGCTGTTCTGTGGAGCAGTAGTGCAGACTTCCATTGCTGGATAGCAGGACAAGGTGGGCAGAATAATGGCCCCCAAAACTGTTAACATTCTAACGCCTGGAACCTATGAAAGCTACACTGCTTGGCAAAGGAGAATTGATTAGCATGTGGAATTGAGGTTGCTAGGCAGCTGATTTTAATCTAGGAAGAGGATTCTAGATCATCCAGGTGAATTCAAGGTAGTCATGAGAAGAATCTGTGAGAAGGACCCAGCTGAGGCTGGCTTTTCTCCCTTTAAGATGAGGGAAGTGGTCCAGGAGCCAGGAGATAAAGTATGAAATATGGATATCCTCAAAAGACGAGTAAAGAAATTCTCCCTTAGAGCTTCCTGCAAGGAATCCAGCCCTTCCAACACCTAGTTTCAGCTCCTTCATCCTGTGTCAGACTTCTGCAAAACTGTAAGAGAAGAACTCTGTGGTAGTGTATGGCAGTTCATAGTAATTTATGGTTTTATAGAAAACTAATAGGTAGGGTTCCTCAACCTCAGCACTACTGACATTTTGGACCAGACAGTTCTTTGTGGTGGGGGCTATCCTGGGTAAGGTCAGAGGTTTAGCAGTGGTCTGGATTCTACCCACTAAATGCCATTAGCACTCCTATCAGATGTGACAATTAAAATTCTTTCAGATATTGCCAACTGTTCCTGGGGACCAAAATCACTGCCGGTTGAGAAGTAATACTGCATAGTATTATATTTTATAAATATGCTACAATTTATTTAGACCTCTATTATTTGAAGATATTTGGATTGTTTCCAAAATTATTATTACTGTTAATGCTTCCATGACTATCTATGTGTTTTGGTTAATATATGTGCAGATGTTAGATATGTACCAAAAAATAGAATCATTTGGTCACGGAGTATGCCTTTTGTAACTTATTTACCATTCTATAGGCAAAGGAAAACTTGTACAAAAGTTTTTGTAGCATCCTTTTCTTGCTAATGTTTTGTATGGTCTGCTCTTTTCATTTTTGCCCTTCCAGTGAGTTTGTACAGCATCTTCTTGTGATTTCAATGCATTTCTATGATGTCTAATAAATGACATATTTTTACAATGTGTATTCCCACTATGTTTATCTTGTATCTGATCAAGTTTCAACAAAAACCCATTTGTTTTTGCATTCTCTTTTTTTTTAACTTTACAGGGGTTATTTTTATATTCAGATATAGGTTATGTACATGTATTGACTGGGTGATTGATTGTAATTATCTCAATGCAGTACAGCTCTTATTTAGTGGGGTTGAGATTAAGTCTGGAATCCAGGTGAAACTGACATGCCTCTTAAGTGGGCACTTAACCTAACTTTTGGTATTTTTTGGTCAGTTCAGTTCAGTTGCTCAGTCGTGTCCGACTCTCCGCGACCCCGTGAATCACAGCACGCCAGGCCTCCCTGTCCATCACCAACTCCCAGAGTTTGGTAAGACTCCTTAAAAGTCTGTTCTCCTTTGCTGTGACTTCCAATGTGCTTTCTTAGTCTCCATCTCTGTGCAAATGCTTTGAGGAGAAACCCCTTCAAGGCAGGGCTCTCATCTCCCTGCCTTTCTTTTCTTCAGGATCTTCATTGTTCCACATCCAGTTTTTGTCTCACTGGAACTATGCAGTTGCCGAAAGCTCTGCTGGTGTCTCTACTTATCTGTAGGTCTCCATCTAGTTTCCCTGTCAATACTCCACAGAAAAGAATTGTCAAATACCTTGAGGGAAAAGCAGAGGTCAGCCCACCCATCCACAGTCCCTTCACTTTATGATCTTATTTCCCATGGTCTGGTTACCTAGGAACATTCTCATACCTTCAAACAGATGATTTTGTATTTTAGAGCAATCTAGTGATTGACTTTCTAGGTATTCTTCACAGGATAAGTGGTCTGCTGAATTCCATCACAGCTGGAAACAGAAGTGCCCCAGTGGAGCTGTAAGGCCTGAGAGCTCGCATTCATTCCTATCCATCCAAAATTCCTTCCCCTCATTCAGTACCGTTGTTCTACACTGTAACTTAACATCCCACAATATTAAACCCTGTTGCTGATTTTCAACTACACTAGCCTTTGCAGCAAAGAGTAAGAGATCCTTTCAGGCTTCCCTGGTGGCTCAGATGGTAAAGAATCTACCTGTAATGCAGGAGACCCAAGTTTGATCCTCTGGAGGAGGAAATGGCAACCCACTCCAGTATCCTTGCCTGGAAAATTCCATGTGAGGAACCTGGCGGGCTGCAGTCCATGGGGTCACAAAGAGTTGGATACCACTGAGCGACTTTCACTTCTCTCACTGTGCCGTGTACTGAGAACTTTAAACTATGAGGGTGTCATTTTCGTTCTTCTCTAGTACAGTTAGAAGCAGAGAACCACGCCCTACTTCCAGTGTATGTATTCTTCCCTCTTGCTCAACGGTTCATTGCAATAGCTTCTAGGTCTGACAAAGATTCAGCTTCGTTTCTCATCAGATAACCACAGATGAAAATGGTTTTGCCGTGGTCAACCATGGGCCACTTTCCTCTCATTTCATGTTCATACAAATTCTTTCCAGGTAAGGTAACCCAAATTTCCATTTCCTGTAGAATTCTGTGACCTATAGACATCCCTGTTACTGAGAAGTGCATTGTTTCAGAAACACATTATCTGACTTAATGTAAAAGGGAAACATTTACCACTCTTCTAGAATGGTTAGACAAACTGAAGTGTAATCTAAACTTCTAGGGAAAAGACAGCAAAACAGTCTATGGCCATTAAAAGTCCTGCCACAACTGTTATAATCCACAAGCTGTAGAATCAAGAGTTGCTTCTGGTCTCCAAAACCATGCTGCGTCTGCCAGGTCCTGGATCATCAAAACCAGATCAAGCCTGGACTTTCCCTCCTGGTTTTGAATCTGACTTTCATATGAGTTTATCTGAGCAGCAAAATCAAGTTCATTTCTGATAGCCTCTGATTTCCTGCAAGAGGTGAGGAAAACGCAGCATGGGTTTCCAGCCTTTGCAGTGCAAGAGAGCATTTCAGAAGGAAGCTGGAACTCCTGACAAGCCAGTCTAGCGTGCCCACCATTCACCTTGTGACCTGCTTCCCAATATATTCTTATTTTTTGATGTTATCTGACAAGAATGTCTTGCTTGTAGTCTCCTTATGCCATGTGATCAACACTGAAGTATTTTATCCTGCAAACCTGCTTCTCTCTTTGTTCTTCCTCTCAGTGAAGAACAACAGATGTCCACCCTAGAGGCCAGTGAAGTGTCCTAGAAGCTTTCCATAACATCTTTCCAGTCCAAGCTACACAAGCACCCAACACTGGGGATTCTGTCTCCTTTGTACTGTGGACTTTATCGTCTCCATTCTCTCTGCTACTTAGTTCTTACGTTATTGTCATAGCCTTTCAATTGTTCTTCTTCCATGTGTTTGTTCTTTCCAGGTGCTCATCTCCAAACAGGTTATCTCCTTCCTGCTTCTGATGAAGGCCTTTCTCACTTTGCCCTGTCCATCCTGGATGTGTATTCTTACCCGAGCCGTACACAACTACTAGCAGTTAACCAAGTTCACTTTGTATTTTTACATTCTTTCACTCCCGTTTATATACTTCATTCACTCTCATTTACTTTGCCTGAAAGTTCCTTTGCCTTTCTGAATACCTTTCTTAAGTGTTACCCATCCTTTAAAACTCTTGTTCAAGTGTCACTTATTCCAGGGATTTTCCCAAACTTCCTCCTGCTTTAGATGAACATAATGCTAGCATAGCATCAGACATATTCTTCCATCATCGAGGCTTCACCAGTCTGGTTTCGCCCTAGGCTCTCAGATCCTGAGGGCAGGTGTCACATATTATTAAACTTGGACTGCCTAAAGTATAAGGTTAGTGCTAAAGTTGAATAGTCAGGCATATTTGTGGGGGGAAAAAATAGTCATTAGAGTAAAAATCTTAACAGTATTCTGCACAGCTTATAAATTATAATTTTTAATTCATTGCAAGCTGGAACTTGATAATTTATTTTCCACACTTGCTATGTTTTCAATAAATGATGACAGTGATGAACAAACTTTACCAACTTTGGCCAGAAAGACTTGTCCTAAAAAATGTTCTGTTCAAGTTAGGGTCCCTAAATGTAGCAAGCTATACAGGAATCTCATTTTATTGTGCTTAGATTTTTTTGAGCTCTGCAGATGTTGTGGGTTTTACTAAGTGAAGGTTTGTGACAACCATGAGTCACACAAGGCTGTCGGCGTCATTTTTCCAATATTTGCTCACTTTGGGTGTCTGTGTCACATTTTGTTAATTTCTGTGATATTTCAAGCTTTTTCATTATTATTATGTTTGTTACGGTGATCTGTGATCAGAGATCTTTGTTAGGACTTGCTGAAGTTTCAGATGATGCTCAGCACTTTTTAGCAATAAAGTTTTTTTTTTTAAAGTAAGGTATTTACATCATTTTTAAGATATGATTCTGTTTTACACTTAATAGACTATAATATAGTAAAAAAACATAGCTCTTATATGCATCAGGAAATCAAAAAGTTTATGTCACTTGCTTAATTGTGATGCTTACTTTATTGCAGTGGTCTGAAACCTCACCTGAAGTATCTCTGAGATATACCTGTATTAAAGTCTCACATAGGTTTTTTAATGATAACTATTATGAGCAGTGTGAAGTGATACCTCATGATGGTTTTGTTTTACATTTCTTTAATAATTAGTGATTTTGAGCATATTTTCATGTAGCTCTTCAGTATCTGTTATGTCTTCCTTGGAGAAATGTCTGTTTAAGTCCTCTGCCCATTTTTTGATTGGGTTGTTTGTTTTTCTTAATATTGAGCTGCATGAGATATTGTATATTTTGGAGGTTAATCTCTTGTCAACTGCTTCATTTGCAAATACTTTCTCCCATTCTCAGTGTTGTCTTTTCCTTTTGTTTATGGTCTCTTTTGCTGTGCAAAACTTTTAAATTCAAATAGGTCCTTATTTTTTTTTTTTTTTTTTACTATTTTCATTACTCTAGGAGGTGGGTCAAAAAAAGATCTTGCTATGATTTATGTCAGAGTGTTCTGCCTATGTTCCCCTCTAAGAGTTTTATCGTGTTCAGTCTTACGTCTAGGTCTTTAATCCATTTGAATTATTTTTCGTGTATGGTGTTAGAGAGTGTTCTGATGGCATTCCTTTACATGTAGCTCTACAGTTTTCCCAGCACCACTTATAGATGGGGCGGGATGGGGGAGGTGGGAGGGAGGGCCAAAGCTGGGGGATATATGTGTACATGTAGCTGGTTCACTTCACTGTACAGTAGAAACGAATGCAACATTGTAAAGCAACTATACCCCAATTTTTAAAAAGTCTCAGGTACACCACTTTTTCTCAAGTATTAAGAGTTTTTTGAATAGTTCTTTTTTTATTGAAGTATAAAATCATTGCAGATGCTGATTGCAGCCATGAAATTAAAAGACGCTTGCTCCTTGGAAGGAAAGTTATGACCAAACTTGATAGTATATTAAAAAGCAGAGACATTACTTTGCCAACCAAGGTCCGTCTAGTCAAGGCAATGGTTTTTCCCGTGGTCATGTATGGATGTGAGAGTTGGACTGTGAAGAAAGCTGATCGCCGAAGAATCGATGCTTTTGAACTGTGGTGTTGGAGAAGACTCTTGAGAGTCCCTTGGACTGCAAGGAGATCCAACCAGTCTATTCTAAAGGAGATCAATCCTGGATGTTCATTGGAGGGACTGATACTAAAGCTGAAACTGCAATACTTTGGCCACCTCATGCGACGAGTTGACTCACTGGAAAAGACTCTGATGCTGGGAAATGTTGGGGGCGGGAGGAGAAGGGGACGACGGAGAATGAGATGGCTGGATGGCATCACCGACTCTGTGGACATGAGTTTGAGTGAACTCCGGGAGTTGGTGATGGACAGGGAGGCCTGGCGTGCTGTGATTCATGGGGTCGCGGAGAGTCGAACACGACTGAGCGACTGAACTGAACTGATAATTGATTTACAATATTACTTTCAGATTTACAACAAAATCATTCAATATTTTTATAGATTATACTTCACTTAAAGTTATTGTAAAATATTGGATATATTCCCTGTGCTATGCAACATATCCTTGCATGTTATTTATCTTATACATAGTTGTTTGTACCTCTTAACCCCCTACCCCTATCTTGCCTCCTCCCCCATCCCTCTTCCCACTGGTAACCCCTACTTTGTTCTCTGTATCTGTGAGTCTGTTTGTTTATATTTTTATCTTTTATTCTTTAGATTTTACACATAAGTAATAACATATACCATTTGTCTTTCTCTGACTTATTCCACTTAGCATCATATTTCCCAGGTCCATCCATATTTTTGCAAATGGTAAAATTTCATTCTTTTTTGTGACTGAGTAGTATTCCATTGTATAAATATACCACATCTTTATCCATTAATGGGCTGATGGACATTTAGTTTGCTTTCATAACCTGAGTATCATAAATAATGCTTCTATGAACATTGGGGATATATGTCTTTTTAATTTAGTGTTTTCATTTTCTTCAGACATATACCCAGAAGTGGAATTGCTGGGTCACATGGTAGTTCTCCTTTTCGTTTTTTGAAGACAACTCCATACTGTTTTCCATAATGGCATTGCCAGTTTACATTCCCACCAACAATGTATCAATGCTAGTGTTTCCTTTTCTCCATATCCTCTCCAGTGTTTATTGTTTGTGGTCTTTTTGAGAATAGCCATTCTGACAGATTTGAGATGATATCTCACTGTGGCTTTGATTTACATTTCCCTGGTTATTAGTGATTTTGAGCATTTTTCCTATGCAGGTGAGGTATTAAGGGGTTTTTTGTAATCAATTCTAACACTGTAGGGTGAATTCTAAAAGTTGACTTTGAATATATTCTTAAATGCAGCCACATTCCTTTAAAATGTTTCCAGAAATAACACACCTCTCTGATATGGTACACGTGCTTTGAAAGTAATAATGTCCTTTGTACATAAAGACCACACTGTTGATAAGGGGTCAGAGACCGTGTGTTTTACTAATAAACACCAATTGTGAATCCAAGTTGCACCAAACATAGTCCTAAAGTTTGAAAAACAACAGGATGCATTTTGTTTGTCCAAAACGTCTAACTAAAACTAGAGGTTTATCTCTGACTTAGAAGTAGAGCAAAGCGAGGCTCTAACCAAGTTCTTCATCAAACTATATTCAAAGAACAGCAATAAGATTTTAATCAAATTCCTTGAAAAATGGTGAGATGGCAAATAAACTTGGGAAATGCTGAGTTAAACCTGAAGAGGTTTGTTTTCATCTTGTGTTATGTTTAATTCTTACATGACTTTCTGAAGTCTTAATATGATAATAATTTTGTTGATTCTCTAAGAAAATGTTAGACTAAGCAATGTCCCCTAATTTACCTGACCACAGAATTGCCCCCAACTCCACATAGGCATACTTTTTGCTTCTTTTCACATTACTTGTTTACATTTTCAGAGAAAACAATTCAGAGAGCTTGATTTCAAAATGCTATCCTAACGAAAGAACTAGGAAATCTTGACAATAGCTTTATCAAAAATATTGAAAACACTAAATTAAATCTTGCTGCTGGTGGGGAGAGGGCTGCCTCAGAGAGAAGTGCCTAGACACCATCAAGCTGATGGGTTTCTCTTACTGGGAAAGTGGGTCTCACACCCTCCTGGTCCTTCCTTACTTTTTGGGCAATGCTCAGCTTTCCCCAGACAGGACCAGAAAGCTCATGGGTAAGGCAGTTTTCCTAGAGGGCACGAGCCAATGTGAAATGAGCAGGTCTGTAAGAAAGGGGTTCTCTGACAAGTTCTCCAAGGTCAAGTAGTGGTGCAACCTCCCAAACCCATCAAAACATGAATGAGAAGAAGTCCTCCAGCTAGGGATGGAGACTGTGTGTGGGAGAGAGAAACAGAGAGAGACCGGTAGAGAGAGAAAAAATGGTTGTGTAGTGCAAGAGTCCTGCTCTCCTGGACTGATGCTCGCTGAATGCCCCTGGCTGGGCCTAGCTCCAGCTCCCGTAGCAGGCATCTCTGGACTTGGGCACCACAAGGAAGGTTCCGAGTCCCACCTGGCTCAGGTGACAACCTCTCCATCTGAAACTGATCTCGGGCCTGCCACACAGCCTTCCTGGCCCGGACCCAGCTCCTCTGTGATCAAAGTCATCTTTTCTTACCATCTGAGCCCTGTTGCCTGGAGTCGCCAGGACTTCGGAAACAGTTCACATTCCTAAGGCCACCACCCACCCCTGCATCCTGGGCCAGCTCTCAGGCTCTCCACATGGCAGCACCGAACGGGAGCCCATCCGCACGGGCAGAAATGGTATCTAGCCTCCCACCCTTCGAGGGGGTGCTGTGCGTATTTCGCTTGAGCTTGTGATTACGTTTTTGGACACTCCCTCAATGGCAAGCCACTCCAGTACTCTTGCCTGGAAAATCCCATGGATGGAGGAGCCTGGTAGGCTGCAGTCCCTGGGGTCGCTAAGGGTCGGACATGACTGAGCGACTTCACTTTCACTTTTCACTTTCACACATTGGAGAAGGAAATGGCAACCCACTCCAGTGTTCTTGCCTGGAGAATCCCAGGGACAGGGGAGCCTGGTGGGCTTCCGTCTATGGGGTCGCACAGAGTCGGACACGACTGAAGTGACTTAGCAGATCAGAAAAAAGTTGTACAGAACTTTACATATTTTTTGAAAATCAAAATAAGAATTATCTCCTACCTATTCTCTTCTCAGCAAGTGAAACAATGGCTGCTTTGCAGGAGTGTTTTTTTATTTATTTTTTTTCTTTTCCTTTGGCAGTATTATACCTGAATTCCTGATTAGTATTGTCAGCAATGAAGTCCTCTCCTTAGAACTCATGTCTACATTCAGTAACTTGCTGTAACAGGAATAGCTCTGCGGAATCTAAACTAGTTAGGAGCTATGCTTCTGGTATATCAATCTCTCAGAGATGTGCTAAGTTTACTTTCAAGTCTCAAATTGTATTGTTAAATCTGTAAATGGATCAGTTAGATGCCAGTTAGGTACCAATCTCTGCTTTTATGACTGTAGTTTGTTTCTTACTGAGATATAATTCATGGAACATAAAAGACACCATTTTAAAATGTATAATTCAGTGGGTTTGATATGACATTGTACAGTCATTATTGCCAGCTAATTTCAGAACATTTTCATCACCACCCCCCAAAATATCTTGTACCTGTTAGCAGTCACTCCTAATTTCCTCCATTTTCTCACCACCAATAATCTACTTTCTTTGTGTATCTGGCTATTCTGGATATTTCATATGAATGAAGTGAATTGAAAGTCACTCAGTCGTGTCCGACTCTTTGCAACCTCATGGACCATAGTCCATGGACTTCTCCAGGCCCGAATACTGGGAGTAGGTAGCCGTTCTTTCTCCAGGGTACCTTCCCAACCCAGGGATCGAACCCAAGTCTCCATTGCAGGCAGATTCTTTACCAGCTGAACCACCGGGGAAATTCAATAGGCAAATACGCAGTCTACTTTCTTTGTGTATTTGCCTATTCTGGTATTTCATATGAATGGAAGTATATAATATGTGACCTGTTTTGTCTGGCTACTTTCACTTAGCATAATGCTTTCAAAGTTCATACATTTTGTAACATGAATCAGTACTTTATTCTTTTTATTGCTGAATAATATTCCATTGAATAAACATAAAAATTTTTTTTATCCATTAATCCATTAAGAGGCATTGAGTGAGTTATTATGAATAATGCTGCTATGAATATTAGTTTTCTGTGTTAATTTGTTTTTGATCCTCTTGGATATGTAGCTAAGAGTAGAATTGCTAGTTTTTATAACCTTATGCTTAACTTTTTTGAGAAACTGTCAAAATATTTTCCACAGAGGCAGCACCATTTTTCATTCCCATCAGCAACGTATGAAGATGCCAACTTCTCCACATCCTCATGAACATCTGTTTTTCCCCGAAAATATGAAGAAATATTTAACTCAACAAAAAAAGGCAACCCAATGAAAATGGACAAATGATTTAAATAGTAAAATGTACAAATAGCTAATGAGCACATGAAAAGATGCTCAGCATCATTAGTCATTCAATTCAGTTCAGTTCAGTTCAGTCGCTCAGTCGTGTCCGACTCTTTGCGACCCCATGAATCACAGCACGCCAGGCCTCCCTGTCCATCACCAACTCCCAGAGATCAAACTCATGTCCATCAAGTCGGTGATGCCATCCAGCCATCTCATTCTCTGTTGTCCCCTTCTCCTCCCACCCCCAATCCCTCCCAGCATCAGACTCTTTTCCAGTGAGTCAACTCTTCACATGAGGTGGCCAAAGTATTGGAGTTTCAGCTTTAGCATCAGTCCTTCCAATGAACACCCAGGATTGATCTCCTTTAGAATGGAATGGTTGGATCTCCTTGCAGTCCAAGGGATCTCAAGAGTCTTCTCCAGCACCACAGTTCAAAAGCATCAATTCTTTGGCGATCAGCTTTCTTCACAGTCCAACTCTCACATCCATACATGACCACTGGAAAAACCATAGCCTTGAGGGAAATGCAAATCGAAACAAGATACCACATCTAGTTCTTTTTAAATTGAGTAGGACAACACTCTTCATTTTCTCTTCATTTTTCTTGAGGAGATCCATAGCTAGCTCCAGAGCAGGGCAACTGAATTCATCAGTATTAAAACCCTGGTGATCTTTGTCCTTCTGTAAACCTTTGACAAAGGGTTATTTTTAGTCATAGGCATTGAAACTTAGCTTGCCCATCTCACTATTAACCCTGCTCCTTTCTCTCTTTTAGTTTCTGCTTCATGCACATTATCAGAGATAGACTCTATATTTTTCCCTATGTGTTCCCTAAATCTCTGATAACCTTTGGCCATCCAGAAGGGATTAATTTCCAATTTTCAAGAGAAAACATTACCTCTCAAACAATATCTGAAGATGTGTTCTTTGTGGATTATTGCCAGCGGCTCCTTACTATCATTTTGTAGTCTTCTATCTTTGTATAGTTTAATCTTTGATCCAAAAAGTCTTCATTTTAAATGGATTATACTTCTTTTTAAAGACTATTCAGAAACCTCAATTTTAAAACATAGTTAAATATAACTTAATACAGCATTAAATAGAAATACCAAGGTGAAATTTCAGAGTGTATCAGATATTACCATTTTACAGCTAATGTTTATGAAAATACAAGATCATCGTCTCTACAATTATGTATGTTTTTGAGAAATGCTTCTAATATATGTACCACACTCAGACATACACGTGTTTCTAATAAAATGCTGGAAGAAATACCTTTGGAATAAAAGGTAGTGACCTACTTAAATTTTATGTATGTTCTCTCTTTGCGACTACAAAGTTTCACAGGTAAGATTTTAGTTTAAAAGATAATGGGAGGTACTTAGAAGAATCATTCCATGTGCATATTAAACCCTTTTCTTCATGACAAGGCATAATAAGATCATTTTTAAATATAAACCTTGCTCATTTTGCATGCCAGTAAGAAAAATACAGTATCATGTAATTGCTTTAAAAGAGGTCATTAAAAGTGAAAAATATACCTTGGCATGACATTTTCAGTTTCATAAAACTGCTTCATTTGCCAGTTTAAAAGAATATGCCAAAGCATACACACTGATGCTTGAGAGTAAATTATGAGAGACCATATTGGCAATACTTATTTTAGAAGCATTTGTCTCTCAGTGGAATTTTGATGACTGTCTTCAATGTATATTTATGCATATTAACAACATTTGAATTCCTCCTTGATGATAATGCTGCCTTCAAATACTGAGCTTTAAAGCAGCCTTAAAAGGTTTCATTAAAGGCACTATTTTTCATTTTATCTCCCAGCATACACTTGCTTATTTCTCGTTCTAGATGCAGTCATCTGCATTACAAACCTATTCTGTTTCAGAATCAGGAACCTTTTCATTTTTCCCAGAGAATCATTGCAAGTTATAAACCAAAGAAGCAGTCAAGTAGAAACCGAAGTGTCCCATGTGCAGTAGCCTGTTTGTAATCCATTCTCACACAACCAAACAGATAGTCAATACTAGTGAGAAATAGTCAAAAACAAGTTCTATGACTTGAACATTCAAAGGGCTTTTGAAGCAAAATTGACTTATTAGTAAGAGGCTACAGTTTCCTTTTATATATTCTCTTTACATGTGTGGTCCTCTGTTAGGTATGCTGCCTTTTGATAATTTACATTGAAAAGGGCATGTTAAGTAGTTTTATGGATATTGTTCATCTCCCGTCACTGCTAACAGATTTGAAAAATGAAATGTGTTTCCTCTATTACTGATTTTTATCACTTTCCCTGTGCAAATATGGGTTCTTATTTCTTGGCTCTTGATGAAACAGCAACATGCTTTGGTTTTCAGCCGAGAACTGATGGTATAAAATATGCAGGAGGATCTCAGGACTGCTCATAAAGCACCAATTCCTTCTGAAGATAATCCACAAATATTCCATCACTTCTCCATGTTAACGTCAAGCCTGACCATTTCCTGAATCTCTAGGACTACAGCATAATCCCATTCTTTGATCTTTCTGAAGGGCCTCTGCAATTCAGGAAAAGATACTCTTATAGAATAGCTATGGACCATTATGGGGGCTGTGTTAAAAACTTTTCCCAGTCTCCTCCATCATTTTATTCAGTCTTTTTAGATGGATTCTCCCAACTTTCTGAAAGTAGGAGCTGCATCACGAACTCTATAACACTCTGGTAATTGACCCATCTGCTGGATCCATACATTGTGACTTCCTGGGACTAGTGCTTTTTCCATATGTTTTCAACTCAGATTTTAAAAGCAGGCATTTTTCAAGGGAATTTTAAAGCAATTTAGGTTAAACTTTTTTTTTTTTTTTAAAAACAGCATCAGAAGAAGTTAAAAGCATCGAAGTGATTAGATAAGAAAACAGAGGTTTTATGTCCTGAGTCAAATATAATTGATATTCACTGAACTTTTATTATGTGTAAAGCAATGTCTTAAGGACTCAACCTGGAAACCTCATTTAGTTTTTGTAACAAGAAGATGAAGTGAATAGTATTATCATCCCTACGTCAAATGATCAGAAAAAAGCTATTAATGAGCAACATGTCCAAAATGATATACTAATAAAAAGTGGTGCTGTGATTAAGATGAAAACCTCTCTAAACTGGCACAGCTTCAAGTCAGAAGAAACTGTTCTCCTTAGCTTAGCCCTAGGAAACTAGACTCTGGGCCACTAATTGCATTTGTTGAATTACTCGTCTCTGGAGACAATAAAATATGAACTTTAGGTGGTACATTATTACTCAATTTTTGGATAATACTATCTGCCCACTTTAACACAAAACTTTTGTCATAACTACTGAAAAAAATAATGTAAAAGTACATAAAATTGTAAGTATTCTTAAACTGGTATCAGTTCAGTTCAGTCTATCAGTAGTGTCCGACTCTTTGCAACCCCATGAACTGCAGCACACAGTCCATCACCAACTCCCGGAGCCTACCTAAACTCATGTCCATTGAGTCTGTGATGCCATCCAACCATCTTATCCTCTGTCCCCTTCCCCTCCTGCCCTCAATCTTTCCCAGCATCAGGCTCTTTTCAAATGAGTTCAGCTCTTCACATCAGGTGGCCAAAGTATTGGAGTTTCAACTTCAACATCAGTCCTTCCAATGAACACCCAGGACTGATCTCCTTTAGAATAGACTGGTTGGATCTCCTTGCAGCCTAAGGGACTCTCAAGAGTCTTCTCCAACACCACAATTCAAAAGCATCAATTCTTTGGTGCTCAGTTTTCTTTATAGTCCAACTCTCACATCCGTATGTGACTACTGGTAAAACCATAGCCTTGACTAGATGGACCTTTGTTGGCAAACTAATGTCTCTGCATTTTAATATGCTGTCTAGGTTGGTCATAACTTTCCTTCCAAGGAGTAAGCATCTTTTAATTTCATGGCTGCAGTCAGCATCTGCAGTGATTTTGGAGCCCAAGTATATAAAGTCAGCCACCGTTTCCACTGTTTCCCCGTCTATTTGCCATGAAGTGATGGGACCGGATGCCATGATCTTAGTTTTCTGAATGTTGAGCTTTAAACCAACTTTTTCAATCTCCTCTTTCACTTTCATCAAGAGGCTCTTTAGTTCTTCTTCATTTCTGCCATAAGGGTGGTGTCATCTGTATATCTGAGGTTATTGATACTTCTCCTGGCAATCTTGATTTCAGCTTGTGCTTCTTCCAGCCCAGCGTTCCTCATGATGTACTCTGCATATAAGTTAAATAAGCAGGGTGATAATATACAACCTCAACGTACTCCTTTTCCTATTTGGAACCAGTCTGTTGTTCCATGTCCAGTTCTAACTGTTGCTTCCTGACCTGCATACAGGTTTCTCAAGAGGCAGGTCAGGTGGTTTGGTATTCCCATTTCTTAGAATTTTCCACAGTTTATTGTGAGCCACAAAGTCAAAGGCTTTGGCATAGTCAATAAAGCAGAAATAGATGTTTTTCTGGAACTCTCTTGCTTTTTCGATGATCCAGTGGATGTTGGAAATTTGATCTCTGGTTCCTCTGCCTTTTCTAAAACCAGCTTGAACATCTGAATGTTCACGGTTCACACATTGCTGAATCCTGGCTTGGAGAATTTTGAGGATTACTTTACTAGCGTGTAAGTAGCGTGCAATTGTGCAGTAGTTGAGCATTCTTTGGCACTGCCTTTCTTTGGGATTGGAATGAAAACTGACCTTTTCCAGTCCAATGGCCACTGCTGAGTTTTCCAAATTTGCTGACATATTGAGTGCAGCACTTTCACAGCATCATCTTTTAGGATTTTAAAATAGCTCAACTGGGATTCCATCACCTCCACTAGCTTTGTTCCTAATGATGCTTCCTAAGGCCCATTTGACATCACGTTCCAGGATATCTGGCTCTAGCGGAGCCAGAAATCGGATTAACTGGGCCGTGAAAATCTTTTTTGTACAGTTCTTCTTTGTATTCTTGCCACCTCTTCTTAATATCTTCTGCTTCTGTCAGATCCATACCATTTCTGTCCTTTATTGAGCCCATCTTTGCATGAAATGTTCCCTTGGTATCTCTAATTTTCTTGAAGAGATCTCTAGTCTTTCCTGTTCTATTGTTTTCCTCTATTTTTTGCATTGATTGCTGAGGAAGGTTTCCTTCTCTCTCCTTGCTATTCTTTGGAACTCTGCGTTCAGATGGGTATATCTTTCCTTTTCTCCTTTGCTTTTCCCTTCTCTCCTTTTCACAGCTATTTGTAAGGCCTCCTCAGACAGCCATTTTGCTAGTTTGCATTTCTTTTCCTTGGGGATGGTCTTGATCCCTGTCTCCTGTACAATGTCACGAACCTCCGTCCATAGTTCATCAGACACTCTATCTATCAGATCTAGTCCCTTAAATCTATTTCTCACTTCCACTGTATAATCATAAGGGATTTGATTTAGGTCATATCTGAATCGTTTAGTGGTTTCCCCCACTTTATTCAATTTAAGTCTGAATTTGGCAATAAGGAGTTCATGATCCAAGCCACAGTCTGCTCCCGGTCTTGTTTTTGCTGACTGTATAGAGCTTCTCCATTTTTGGCTGCAAAGAATATAGTCCATTTGGTTTCAGTTTTGGCCATCTGGTGATGTCCATGTGTAGAGTCTTCTCTTGTGTTGTTGGAAGAGGGTGTTTGCTATGACCAGTGCGTTCTCTTGGCAAAACTCTGTTAGCCTTTGCCCTGCTTCATTCTGTATCCAAGGCCAAATTTTCCTGTTACTCCAGGTGTTTCTTGACTTCCTACTTTTGCATTCCAGTCCCCTATAATGAAAAGGACATCTTTTTTGGGTGTTAGTTCTAAAAGGTCTTGTAGGTCTTCACAGAACTGTTCAACTTCAGTTTCTTCAGCGTTACTGGTTGGGGCATAGACTTGGATTACCATGATATTGAATGGTTTGCCTTGGAAACGAACAGAAATCATTCTGTCGTTTTGAGATTGCATCCAAGTACTGCATTTTGGACTCTTTTGCTGACTATGATGGCTACTCCATTTCTTCTAAGGGAGTCTTGCCCTCAGTAGTAGATATAATGGTCATCTGAGTTAAATTCATCCATTCCAGTCCATTTTAGTTCGCTGATTCCTAGAATGTCGACATTCACTCTTGCCATCTCCTGTTTGACCACTTCCAATTTGCCTTGATTCATGGACCTAACATTCCAGGTTCCTATGCAATATTGCTCTTTACAGCATTGGACCTTGCTTCTATCACCAGTCACATGCACATCTGGGTGTTGTTTTGGCTTTGGCTGCATCCCTTCATTCTTTCTAAAGTTATTTCTCCACTGATCTTCAGCAGCATGTTGGGCACTTACCGACCTGGGGAGTTCATCTTTCATTTTCCTATCTTTTTTTGCGTTTTCCTACTGTTCGTGGGGTTCTCAAAGCAGGAATACTGAAGTGGTTTGCCATTCCCTTCTCCAGTGGACCACATTCTTTCAGACCTCTCCACCATGATGCATCCGTCTTGGGTGGCCCCACATGGCGTGGCATAGTTTCATTGAGATAGACAAGGCTGCTGTCCACGTGATCAGATTGGCTAGTTTTCCGTGATTGTGGTTTTAGTCTGTCTGCCCTCTGATGCCCTCTTTCAATGCCTACCATCTTTCTTGGGTTTCTCTTAGCTTGGATGTGGGGTATCTCTTCACGCCCTCTCCAGCAAAGCACAGCCACTGTTCCTTACCACGTATATATATATATGTAGATGGTATATATATATATGAGGATGAAATATATACGTATATGTATTTTTATTTCATCTTACTGAGAACCCTTTTCAGTCAATAAAAATTTTGGTAGATATAAAATCTAAATACTTTGGATTGGCAAAAGCACAGCCTTTTGGATGGTCGGTAAATAAAGGAGAAAAACATTTCTTCCCACTAGAAATGGGCAATATTTGTGGAGAAAATCAATCTCTATAAAAACACAACCAATAAAAATCTTGTATATATAATCCTGGATAAATTTCAGCTGTAAAAGTAGAGGATTATCTGAAAACCATATCCCAGCCATAGCCATTCTTGAATAGAACATCATGAGATAATGACAGGTGGTAGAAACTTAAGAGACTCAGGCCAAGCAGAATGATTAAGGAGGAACCCCTCCCAGCAGTGAACAAAGAGCATTCTTGAGACACTAGCTAAGTGTTTTCACTAAATTCTGAGAAGAAAAATAAAAATTCATACTAAAACTCTGGTGTATAGTATTAGTATGATTTTTGCATTTGTTCCAAGCAAACTGTACTTAAAAATGTGTAGTTATCCTCCATAACGTTATCAGTTTAAGGAACAATCCAGGTATTCTGTACTAGATAATATTTGAATTTTATCCCAATGACAATGAAAATAATTGGGATAAAGTCCCTCAGGACTAGTTCTAGACTTTCTGAGGCTGTATGGCTTGAAAATGGCACACTGAGGTGGTTTGTGCTGAGAATATTCTCTTTGTGATGGTTAGAAATGGGCAGGAAAGACTGTTTGTGCAGGAGCCATTTCTATGTCCTGCAGGAGGGTGCCTTCATGATGCTGGGGCTTGAAATGGGCTGGAGAGAGCTTTTCCTCCCTACCCACCCCACAGTAGCTACAGCTGAACTGGAACATTCCAGTTTTTTTTAGCGAAAAGCACTCTGAGAGCAGCTTGTTCTGAAATTTATCCTGTGTGTCAGGTTCGCACAGAAGAAACAGGCAAACAGGTTGGGTTTAATGTCGTTTGTGACACAGAAGACGAAACAATGGGAGGAGGACAAGGCCAATATGGCTTGCTGGATGGAAGTGAGGTCAGGAAGGCCGAGTCCCAGTGACAGACGCATCACTAATTATGTGACCCTGTCACCACACTGCTTTGAGGCCCTTCCAATTATGGATGCACTTATGTGCCAGGCCTGTCACCCCAAGGAAAAACTTCATCTGCACTGCTGCCATCACCAGGGAGAAGAATTGCAATGGATTATTCAAAATCAAGGATGCTGGCAGAAAGTTTGATAGGAAAAGAGAATGAGAAAGCCATCCATGGCTCCTAATCATGTTTACCCAAGGAAGACAAAAAATATACCAAGACATTTCAGGTATGGTAAAAATCACAGAGCAATTGAAAGGTACTGAACATGGAAAAACTTCCCAAAATCTCTGTGCCAGATCAAATTGGAAGTGACAAATACCAGAACCCATAGATGAGATCTAGCAATTGATAATGACTGATGGACAAAATTCTATCAGCTCCCTTTCTAATGCTTTCCTCCAACATGGAGGAGTAGTCCCCAAAATACCCTATAGGTTCAGTGTTGCCTTGAGGCCAAGGAGCAAGAAATTATCTGCCACATTAAAATGTTAAGAGAAAATAAATGTAGAGAGGGTGTAATAGAAATTGATAGACTGATTGCTTTCTTCCATTTTTATAGTTTTTAATACAATATCAGAAGCTTTTTATTTTTGAATGAAGAATGTGTGCAACCAAAAGCAAAAACTAATATTAAAAATACGAAATAACTGAATCAAGTCAACTATCTCTTATACAGTACTGCCATAAGATTTATTCTTATCTGGTTGTGCTAGGTCAGGGAATGGTGCAAAATTCTTTCTTGGCTAAATAAGTAAAGCAGACTACAGTCAGGGCCACTGCTAGCCCATAAGCATCTTTTGCGCTGACAAGAAAAAAATGCCCCCTCTGGGCAGATAGAGCCTTGTGAATACTTGGCTTGGAGAGCAGACAATGTCTTTGAGCAAACTGGAAAACTATAGCCCTTCCTCCTGTGGCTGCAGTTCCATGATGGGCCCTAAATCTGGGGGGGCTGTACGCCAGATTTTAGCCCCAATTTACCTGCTTGGTGAGGAATAAATGTGCCTTACACTTTCTGCACAATTGTATGTGATATCAGTGCCTATACCTTAATCTCAATTTTGTAAACAAAAGTTAATGTATGGAGTTTAGAAAGATATACTAACCTGTCAACAGCTTATTGGTATCGATGAATTGTGAAACTGTAGTATTTTTATGTTTTATGATCTATAATTTACATATAAAATTATCCTCAAATCAGTATCATTACTGAATTTAAAAAAAGGAATAAATAGTAAAAACTATTAATTTTTAAATGCCTTTTCATGGATATTTTCTCTCAGACCATCATTTTTTTGCCACTTATTTTCACTTTGCATTACTATCTACTATTTTGGTTGTTATATATTAAATGAATTCTAATTATTAGCATTTTCTAGCATTGTCTGATCATTGGCATTAGATATTCCTTCTAAATTGGGGTGTGGAAGAAAGCTAACTTTTAATCTTGCCTCTAACCCTTTCTACTTTGGAAATCTTGGTCATTTATTCCAAAAGTGTTTCCTCATCTGTAAAATGTAATATTTAGATTGTAAGATAGCTAAAAAGCATAACATTATTGTATCAATTTTGGCTATGCCTCAGAGGTTTTAGTTAATGACTATTTTATTTTTTCCAGTTTCCTTAAAACTTACTTTTATTATACACTGCACAAAAATAGTCTCCTATGACTCCCTGTGACATTAACTGGTTACTCATTTCAGCAAAACTGCACTTAAGTAACTCCAAAAATACATATGCTCGAAGAAATTTGTTTCATGTCTCCTAAGTTTATAATACATCTGAATTTGATAAGGATTGGAATGAGAATTAGTTGAACTATTCAGAGCAGGAAAGTGTTTACCTAAAATGTTCATAGGCACAAGTTGGTGTTAAGAGTAGGAGTCATTTTCTTATAGGTCATGTCACATAGATGTGGCAGAGGCAGGAAGTGGGGAAAAGGGACAGATGTGGGGGAGGTAGAGGCAGCCTGCGCTGTCTGTCCAGAGTGTCCCTGAGAATAAGGAGTCGCCTCTGGTCTCCAGGTTGTTAGCTGACTTAGAAACAGTCCCAAAAATAGTTTGGAAATAACCTTATAGGAAAAGTCAAAGCTTTGATTTCTAGCACCAATTCTACAATTTCAGACTTTGCAATCTTTAGCAAACTCAGATTTTCAGATTGCCAGTGATGTGTTATCTCTAAAATTTGAAAAGAACGACTCTAATTTTCTGAGAATCAAAAGAGATAAGTATAGAAACTTATTTCTTATTGAATTATATTCGCTTACAATGTTGTGTTAATGTGTGTGCATGCTAAATCACTTCACTCGTGTCCAACTCTGTGTGACCCTATGGACTGCAGCCTGCCAGTCTCCTCAGTCAGGCAGAAGTACTGGAGTGGATTGCCATTCCCTTCTCCAGGGTGTCTTCCTGACCCAGCAACCAAACCTGGGTCTTTTACATCTACCTGTACTGGCAATCAGGTTCTTTCCCACCAGCATCACCTGGGAAGCCACAGTTTCAGCCGTAAAGCAAAGCAGTTCAGTTATACATACATCTATATTTATCTTTTGTCAGATTCATTTCCCTCATAGGTTATTATAAAACATTGAGTATGGTTTCCTGTGCTATAGAGTAGGTCCTTGTTAGGGCTATGGTTTTTCCAGTGGTCATGTATGGATGTGAGATTTGGACTGTGAAGAAAACTGATTGCTGAAGAATTGATGCTTTTGAACTGTGGTGCTGGAGAAGACTCTTGAGCGTCCCTTGGACTGCAAGGAGATCTAACCAGTCCATTCTAAAGGAGATCAATCCTGGGTGTTCGTTGGAAGGACTGATGCTAAAGTTGAAACTCCAATACTTTGGCCACCTCATGCGACGGGTTGACTCACTGGAAAAGACTCTGATGCTGGGAGGGATTGGGGGCAGGAGGAGAAGGGGACAACAGAGAATGAAATGGCTGGATGGCGTCAGTGACTTGATGGACATGAGTTTGGGTGATGGGCAGGGAGGCCTAGAGTGCTGCGGTTCATGGGGTCGCAAAGAGTCGGACACGATTGAGCGACTGAACTGACTGACTGAGTGGGTATATGTGTATCTCAAACTCCTAATTTATCCCCTCCCCCACTTTCCCCTTTGGTAACCATGAGTCTTCCCCCTCCCCATGGCTGTGGTTCTATTTCTGTTTTGTATGTAAGTTCATTGGTACCTCTTTCTTGAGATCTTACATATAAGCAATATCAGATATTTTCCTTTCTCTGTCTGATTTACATCACTTAGTATGCTAATCTCTGGATCCATCCATGTTGCTACAGATGGCATTATTTCATTCTTTTTTATAGCCAAGTAATATCCTGATATATGTATTTGTACCACATCTTCTTTATCAATTCATCTATCAATGGGCATTTAGGTTGCTTCTATGTCTTAGCTATTGTAAATAGTGTTGCTATGAACATTGGAGTACATGTATCTTTTCAAACTAGAGTTTTCTCCAGATGTCTGTCCAGGAATGGGAGTGCTGGATCATAGGGTAGCTCTGTTTTTAGTTTTTTAAGGAAGTTTCATACTGTTCTTCATAGCAGCTGCATCAATTTACATTCCATCCTACAGTGTAGAAGATTTCCTTTTGTCCACACCCTTTCCAGCATTTGTTATTTGTAGACTTTTGTGAGTTATTATTGCATAGGCTAGGTTGACAGTCTTCTCCTCTTGACTGAGGCTTCCCAGGTGCTGAAGTAGAAGAAGAGCTTCAAGAAGAGTACAACCAAGACCAACATTTCAGTGCAGGTGCCAGCGATATTTGGAGAAGGCAATGGCAAGCCACTCTAGTACTCTTGCCTAGAAAATCCCATGGATGGAGGAGCCTGGTAGGCTGCAGTCCGTGGGGTCACTAAGGGTCAGACACAACTGAGCGGCTTCACTTTCCCTTTTTACTTTCACACATTGGAGAAGGAAATGGCAACCCACTCCAGTGTTCTTGCCTGGAGAATCCCAGGGATGGGGGAGCCTGGTGAGCTTCCTATGGGGTCACACAGAGTCGGACACGACTGAAGTGACTTAGCAGCAGCAGTCAGTGATATTTACATATTTATTTGTTTAACAAATACTTATTAAGTACCTTTTGTATGCCAGAAATTCTCCTAAGCTCCTGAGATTCAGTGGTGAATAAAGCAAAGATAATACCGCACTCATGGATCCAAACTATGCTATGGTAAGCTCTGAAAAGGAAATCACAGGCTGCAAGATGGGACTCAAGATCTGGTTAGGTAATTCTTAAGGAAGGCACCTTTAACAGGAGAGCTAAATAGCAAAGAGGGGCTAACCAGGCAGAGACAGAGAGGGAGAGAATGTACAAAAGCCCTAAAATCAAAGAGAACTTTTATACTAGAGGAAGTTAAAGAAGTTCAGTGAGTCTAAAGCAAGGAGATGAACAGAATGAGTCAAGGTTGAGATGTGGTCGAGGTCCCATCCACGCGGCCACTGCAGCCCCACTAAGGATTTTGTTCTTGTGGCAGAAAACAATAACCGTATATACAGTTTCACAAGAGTGGTAGATGTGAGTACAAGAGAAGCAGACACACAGAAATGATATGTACGAGGTCAAGTCAATAGGATTTACCAACAGTTAGGTGTAGATGGGTGACAGCAGGGATATAATGGATGTTTTCTAAGTTCCGGGCTTGTGAATTTTCATGAGTAGTGGTCCCTTTCACTGGGTGCCAGATTTAGGGCAATGATCATGAGTTCCATTTGGGCATGAAGAGTTCAAAAGGACTCGAGATATCTAAGGGGATATGCCGAAGAAGCTAATGAAAATTTAGTTCTGGCATTCAGAAGTAGTCTGGGCTGAAATATAATGTTGTCCTCATCAATTTGAAGCCAATGGTGTGTAGATGGTATTATATTGGATAAAGCATACAATTAGAATGGAATAGCGTTTCACAAAACATAAGACAAACCTGACTTCTATGGTGAGATATATGAACCTTCCCTAATCTACTACATCATTCAAATTATCTCTAAAGAATAAAAGTCCATAGATTGCATAGTTGCATGCCCAACCAGTCCCCAACTCAATTTTCAGAAGCAAACAGTGTCAATTATATTTCTTTTATTTCTTGGAGAATCTCATGCTATAATCATGGCAAAGTTTTTGTTCCTTTGATTTTTTTGTTATTTGCTACCACTTTAGATTATAAAAGGAAATACAGCCTATTTTAGAGAGCAAACCACTTAGAAAAGTCGTTCCTTAGTGCCAAAAATGTCATTTAGCAAAATAAATGAGAAAGAAAGATTCTTTTACATAAAAACTTATAAAATAGTATACCAATTAGGAAACCCTCTAAAATGCTTTTCCAAGATTAAAAATGGAATCTCAGAACAAATGACAAACTTTCTAATCATTTAACATTGGAAACAATTCCAGTAAGTTGGTTCTAAAGATGAATAACTAAATAAAACTATTCAAGTTTTTCCTCTATTCATCTCACTGCTGTCCTTTCAAAACTGCCGTAAAACAAAAATCATTAATGGAGTGACCATGAAGCCTGATAGAGAAATGATAATCTCTACCTGCTTTGGTCCATGAACACCCATTCATTGGCCCAGCCAGGGCTGATAAGGTGGCAAGTAAATGTCTGTTGAATGGATTCATTTTGAGTTTGGACTAACTCGTTACTGAAACCTAATTGTACTTTAATTAATCATCAATGAACATTCATTTGCTTCCTTTTTAGTGTAAATTATACAATCATGATGAGCCATCAAGAGAGTGATCTGTCAAGACTAATTCAGCTTTGTTCCAAAGGAAAGATTATCAAACTAAAGAGCTGAGCAGGCGTTTACATCAACCAGTGAGAGTCGCAGTGAATTATTAGGCTAGAGAAAGGTGGATTTGTTTTGAATCAAATATGTAGCTTGGGAACATTTTGCCAAGAAGGATTTTGTGGAGATTCTATTAACACAAATTGTTGTTGTTGTTCAGTCACTAAAGTGAAAGTGAAGTCGCTCAGTTGTGTCTGACTCTTTGCAACCCCATGGACTGTAGCCTAACAGGCTTCTCCATCCATGGGGTTTTCCAGGCAAGAGTACTGGAGTGGGTTGCCATTTCCTTCTCCAGGAGATCTTCCCGAGCCAGGAATTGAACCCAGGTCTCCCGCATTGTAGGCAGACACTTTACCATCTGAGCCACCAGGGAAGTCTCAGTTGCTAAGTGGTGTTCAATTTTTTGTGACCCCATGGACTGCAGCACGCTGGGCTTCTCTGTCCTTTCACTGTCTCCTGAAGTTTGCTCAAACTCACGTGCATTGAGTTGATGATATCCTCAAACCATCTCGTCCTCTGTCACCCGCTGCTCCTCCTGCCCTCAATCTTTCCCAGCATCAGGGTCTTTTCCAGTGAGTCAGCTCTTCCCATCAGGTGGTCAAAGTATTGGAGTTTCAGCTTCAGCATCAGTCCTTCCAATGAATATTCAGGGTTGATTTTTTTTAGGATTGACTGGTTGGATCTTCTTGCTGTCCAAGGGACTCTCAAGAGTCTTCTCCAACACCACAGTTCAAAATCATCAGTTCTTTAGCACTCAGCTTTCTTTATGGTCCAATTCTCACAGCTATACCCAACTACTGGAAAAATCATAGCTTTGACTATATGGAACTTTGTTGGCAAAGTAATGTCTTTCTTTTTTAATATGCTGTCTAGGTTTGTAATAGCTTTCCTTCCAAAGACCAGCTGTCTTTTAATTTCATGGCTGCAGCCAGTGTTCACAGTGATTTTGGAGCCCAAGGAAATTAACTCAAGTAATAGAACATTATTCATGATACAGTCATCTATCTGTTTATCTGTCTACATATCTACCTGCCTTTCCACTTCTGTATTGATTGGTCCATTGATGATACACACAAAAAATTAGGCTCTTTTCCTCCAGCTTCAGTTGGGTAGGGCTTTTGTATGATCCTAATGACAAAAGCACAAACATCAAGTGATCAAGTAAAACCAACCTCAATCTATAAATCCTAACACTGATAGGTAATAAATAGTAGATATTTATCAGAAAATGTATTTGCAAGTTTTCTCAATATTAAAATTTGAAAAAAATTAAATGCCAAAAATGCAAAAATATGCATAGGAACTGAAATCAGCCAGAGAAAAAACTTTACATGAACTGAAAATGCAGCCATCATAAAAGAGAATATTAAAGAGAGATAACAGCGGAAGTATAAAGAGTATATCTGAGTTACTCACTCAGATGTGAGTAACTAACAAGCGTTAATTAAGTTGAAGGAGCAGAACGTGGTAAACAATATAAAGTTTAAAATAAACCTAGACAATTTAATGCAAAAATAGAAAAGAGTTAAATCTGTTTAAAAATGAAATTTTATTGAGTAACTATTTATAAGTTAATATATGTTTATATATATATATATATATATATATACACAAAGTATGTTTGTGTATATATAGCAAAAAAAAGTGTGAAAGTGTTAGTTGCCCAGTTGTGTCCAACTCCTTGCCCTGTGGCCCTTGTGGGACTGTAGCCCACCAGGCCTCTTCTGTCCATGGAATTCTTCAGGCAAGAATACTGGAGTGGGTTGCCATTCCCTTCTCCAGGGGGTATTCCCAATGCAGGGATCAAACCCAGGTCTCCTGCATTGCAGGCAGACTCTTTACTATCTGAGCCACAAATATAGGTCTTCCTAGGTGGTGCTGATGGTAAAGAACCCACCTGCCAATGCAGGAGGTATAAGAGACCAGGGGTTAGATCCCTGTGTCAGGAAGATAATTTCCCGGAGAAGGGAATGGCAACCCACTCCAGTATTCTTGCCTGGAGAATCCCATGGACAGAGGAGCCTGGTGGGCTACAGTCCACAGCATCACAAAGAGTCAGACATGACTGAAGCGATTTGGCACACACGCACATATGACGTTTTGGTAGGCAGATTATGAACCACATTACTTGGAGACAATAATTAAAAGATTAAGAGAATACTTTAGCAGTGGAGCAATAGATAGCTATTTGTGAATGATACCAGTCTAAAAGGAAAAAGAAGGACAATCAGATTTATTAAACCATTTCCTTTAGACAACAATATAGTAAGTAATTTTAAAACTAAATTAATAGTGAAAACGGGGAAAAGTATGATACTAGACATTTAGAATCACAGTTGTGGAAAAAAGAGAAAAAAGAAACTCATTATTTATATTAGCTAATAAAATTTTCTAACTTATTCATCATTTAAAATTCCACTTTTAGAAAAGGATGATTTAAAATGGATATTTATAAACAAACCAAATAAGCAAACATAGAATGAAATAAATCTTTAGTCATCAATATATATTCTTTCATTAGATATTTGTTTAAAAGTATCTTTGGATTTTGAAAAGTAGATATAGTTTACACAATTATTTTAGACTTAATGGGAAATACAAAATTGAATGTTCCAAAGTTCAGTTCAGTTCAGTCGCTCAGTCGTGTCCTACTCTTTGCGACCCCATGAATCACAGCACCCCAGGCCTCTCTGTCCATCACCAGCTCCCAGAGTTCACTCAAATTCACGTCCATCGAGTCGGTGATGCCATCCAGCCATCTCATTCTCTGTGGTCCTTCTCCTCCTGCCCCCAATCCCTCCCAGCATCAGAGTCTTTTCCAGTGAGTCAGCTCTTCGCATGAGGTGGCCAAAGTATTGGAGTTTCAGCTTTAGCATCAGTCCTTCCAATGAACACCCAGGATTGATCTCCTTTAGAATGGACTGTTTGGATCTCCTTGCAGTCCAAGGGACTCTCAAGAGTCTTCTCCAACACCACAGTTCAAAAGCATCAATTCTTTGGTGATCAGCTTTCTTCACAGTCCAACTCTCACATCCATACATTAGGAATTATTATATCTTTAATAGTAGCTAACATTTATTAAAGATTTGTTTCAGGTACTGTGCTAAGGAATTCACTACATGCTTTAGCAGATGTTGTAATTAACCTAATTTTTACAGGTGAAAAATCTGAACTTGGACATTTAAACCCAGTAGGAGGGATTGGGGGCAGGAGGAGAAGGGGACGACAGAGAATGAGATGGCTGGATGGCATCACCGACTTGATGGGCATGAGTTTGAGTGAACTCCGGGAGTTGGTGATGGACAGGGAGGCCTGGAGTGCTGTGATTCACAGGGTCGCAAGGAGTCGGACGCGACTGAGCGACTGAACTGAACTGAACTGAACCCAAATTTGCTCAGAAATGGGGATTGCTTTCAAACTGAGCATTCCACTGCCGGAGGCACATGCTTCCCCTCTGGCTAAATTCTGTGATCCTGGGAAGAAAGACCAAAGACAGACTAGGGCCCTCAGGTTACAGCACTGAAGCGCTCAGACCAGAAAGGTGTGGTTCCTGTTTTATTCTATTTTATTTTCTGAGTATGACATTCTTACAGCAAGAAATTATAATGCTAATACAGAAATGTTCATGTACTGGGCAGATAGTTTTTACAAAATATGTAAGTTACCTGCAGTTTGCCTCCAAACTGCAAAATAGGGAGGTGCCATAAAAATAAGGGAGAAAGGCTCATACCTGAGCCTCCCTTGGACAGGCCTGCGTCACCTGGCACCCAGCTGGAATCCAGTCTTACATATCATTATATCACGTTAATATGGATCATAGCAACAGGGCAAAAATAGCAAACCTGAGATAGATTTTTATTGAAGTGTGTCTAAGGAGACAGAGGAGGGAGCTAGCATCTCATAGTTTAGAGTTAAGTTCTCGAAAACCACTTAACCATCTTTAATATTTCAGCTTTCAGTGTCTCTCTTCTTTGTTTTCTCTTCAGGCTCTGCCACTTCTATTTCCTCTTCTCTGAACTCTGGATTATCTGCTCAGTTTCTCTTTCCCTTCTTATCTGGTTTCTGTGATTTTGCATGTTCGTCTATCTTGTTCAACAAAAAGTATCTCAGGAGTTACTCATTTAAGAATGTTCAGAGGGGTGGGGAGGAAATGTCACTACCAAAGATCAAGCAAGTTTTCCCTAGTCATCCTTGTAATGGCATTAAGATAAGCAGAGAAGAAACTGAAGTCCAGAGCCTCAATCTCTAAACTGCCCTGGAGTCTTTACTAATCAGTTCAGCATGGAGGACCTCCGCTTTTCCCCACATATTTGGAAGTATTGCAATAAAAAGGCACCACCATTTATACCTGGAGAAACAGAATGCT
The DNA here is from genome assembly GCF_049115385.1 of Moschus berezovskii. NCBI lineage: Eukaryota > Metazoa > Chordata > Mammalia > Artiodactyla > Moschidae > Moschus > Moschus berezovskii. The sequence continues at coordinate 88,868,400 of NC_142467.1, forward strand.
TTCAGGTTTGGAGATGAACATTCTCTCCGCTTGTGGAGAATTCAGTTCTTAGCAATCCAGGCTGAGAAGGAGCAGGAATCCTTATAAACAGAGAATGGAAAGTAAAGAGTATGTTGGCCACATTCATCTGGGCTTCCAGAAAAGATTTTCATCCTTATTTTCTATGTTCTGTGAGAGGCACCAAAACTGAGGATTATGCCCCAAGAGGGCAGAGGATACTGTCACTTTTAATATCGTAGTTAATTTCTTGAAATACCTCCAAAGAAGTCTACTATTCTATCACACAAACTCACACATGCATCAATAAATGAGTCCCATTCACCACTATCAATAGGAATGAAGGGGAGCCTTGAGTGTAGATTACAGTCACCCCTCAAAGTAAGCAATGTCTTGTGAGGTCAGAAGGAGACTGTGCCTCTGTGGGACTTCACATCTCCAACATCCAGAGTCTGCTGAGGTCTCTAAACCCGCACGTGTCTACCGAGAACCCAGACCCCCCCAAACACACTGGCACCCCCTTTCTGTATTCTGCCTGAAGACCGTCGGGCCTTGACTCACCACATCCTCATTTTTGTGGGTGTAAACCCCCACACTCTAAGTCCCCCTTCACTCACACACTCTAATCTCTGGATGGCTCTGATTTCACCTTTTCTAACCCCATGTTTTATGCCCCCACAATTTGGGGAAGTCCTTTCGTATGCTTTCTGTGACTCAAAAATCTCCTGTATCCTCATCCATTTCTTTGAGAATTTCCTTCATTTTTTGCTCCAAAAATATCTAGACCGGGGTTGAAGACACTACTGCCCTGTGTGCAATGGCTGTTGGCCTTTCCACTCCTCTCATTCCACTGGCCTGGGGGAGGGAACACATGTCCTTAGTCCCCATTGCTGGTTCAGATCTTTCTTTCTCTATTCTTTAAAATGTCCAGTTCTGTATCTTCTATCATCAGGATATGGCATTCCCTGACCCTTTTTATTGCCATCATCTATCACTGCTAGGATCCTGCCCCTTATTCACAAGTGATTTTATTTCCTTGCCAGTATAAATCTCTTCTACTTCTTGGTAATGTCCAAATCCATGTAAATGATCCAGTTCTCTGGCCTCTTAATCCTTGATAAATTCCCCAGTATCTTATCTCAACAACTTATACCCTGAATCATATCGTTGACTTTTTCACTGCAAATAACTGCAATCCCTCAATAATTTCGGTTTCAAAGATGCTACTTTCTGACCTCGTATCTCTCCTGCTCACTCCTAGTAACCCCAGTTCATCAACCCGCAGTATCACCAGGACTTTCAGATAATTGATCCCATCACCAACTCATTTTCTCTTTTCTTAGCTTAAATTCCATGGTCATTCATACTCTCTTCCCTGCAAATATCCTCGACTTTCTCCTCTGCTGCTGCTGCTAAGTCACTTCAGTCGTGTCCGACCCTGTGCGACCCCATAGACGGAAGCCGACCAGGCTCCCCCATCCATGGGATTTTCCAGGCAAGAGTACTGGAGTGGGTTGCACTTTCTCCTCTGTCTTCCTTTAACTTTCCCACTTGGTTTTATCACTAGTCAGAGTAATTTCAACTCTCTGCAACCAAAAGTGGCTAAAGAAAAATACACAGCTGTGCTGACTTGCATCACGTTAAAAATATGATCACTAACTTCAAATGGGCTCTTGTATTTACCTTGCAATCATGCTACATTTCTTATCTTCATTTTCTTAACATCTCTACCAAGTGATTAATTCATACTCTCTCCTCAATCAGAAGAAAACTTCAACAAGTTCCCACTGTCTCTGCCTACTAACCTGCAACTTTACCCAAATACTCCACTTATTTTTTAACTACTGTAAATGGAAAATCCTTTTTTGTTTCTTCTCTTTGGCATTCACAACTGTTCCGCCAGCTTAATAACAAAGTGTTTCTTTTTGTTATTATATCATCTGGCTTAATAACGAATTCAATTAGTATTATGCTTTTCTTTTTCTTTACAGAAACACTTCTTTGAAGTGCTGTCTTACACACTGTTTCCAATTTTATCCCTTTTATTCAAACCTATTCTAAACAGACTCTGACCTGCACTGTTCCATTAGAAATATTCCTAGAAAAGTCATTAAAAAACTTCACATTGCTAAAGTCAATCTGTCATCTTATTTGATCTGTCCATAAGTGTTGATTAGAGTTAGAAGTATTTGTATGAATTTATAGTTTTTCAACTATATATAGAGATTCATGAATAGCTATCTGTGTGTGTATGTGCATGCATTCGTGTGTATATATATATATCCTAGCTCTGTCTCCTGAAAGGTCCCAGAAGCTATAACACTTGTAGTCATTAGTATACTAAGAATCCAGTTTTTGGTTTCTAAATACCATCCATCATTGAAAGAAACTAAGACTCTTTAGAGAAATGGCAGAGTCCAGGGTTAGGACAGAGAAACAGTAAGATGAGACCAGAACATCCATCTTTTTGTGAAAGAAAGAAAAGAAAAACTTAAAAAATTATGGTGACACATCAAAAGGCAAAAGAGCCAACTTGAAGAGGCTCTCCATGGCCAAATTAGTGACAATCAGAGCACTGAAATAAATAAAAATTCCAGTTTACAAAACATTGAATAAAATAACTCATTTTGCAGAGAAACATGTAAATAAACCTATGGTGTATGTGTGATAATTTTACAGGTATAAATAAATGAATAAGTAAATGAAGGTGATAGCAAACCTTTATCTTACTATAAAATATCAATTTATAGACATAGAATTATTGGTGATGAAAACAGCCAGTTTTTGGCAACCAACTATCATAAATGGCTGTTAAATCCAGAAGGAATCGTCCATGGATACTAAGGCTAATGGGTAGAGGTTCAATGAAGAATAGAATGCTTGCCAAAAAAAAAAAGAACAGGATGCTTACATAATATGTGAATATCTCCCAGTGAATTTAAATAAGAAGATAAATAAGAAGTACAAGCTATTAGGTGTAAACTAAGCTACAAGGGTATATCGTACAACATAGGGAATATAGCCAGTATTTTGTAATAACTATAATTGGAATATAACCTTTAAAAATTGTGAATCTCTATATTGTACACCTGTAGATTATATACTATTGTGCAGCAACTAGATGTCAATTAAAAATTAAATACTAATAAACAAATAAAAATGGGAAATGTTGACTCTGTTTTGGATGAAGATGGTAAAGAAATCTGACAAAAACTGACTTGACAAGTGAGGAAGTTTAAAATCCCCAGTAGCAGGAACGGGGTGTCCTGTGGGTCTCCTGAGGCGAGGTTCTGTGGAGTGCCCAGCGTTACTGCCAGAAACGCACGGCTTGAGATGTATATAAGGAAGCATCCATGTTGAGAGTATCCTACAAAAGAAAGATCTGCACTCTTTTAAACTGTCAAGGAATGAAAGGCAAGGAAATGCGAAAGAGATGTTGCAGATGTAAAGAGACTGATGGGCAGCTCTGGGCTCCTGGCTGGGATCCTTGTTGGTGTTGTTGGCAAAACTTGAATAGGGTCTGTAAATTAGACAGTAACATTTTATCACTATTCACTTCTAGGTTAAAGGGGATCTGTGCCAGTTCTTTGGGACAGCATTCTTGCTTTTGAGACATATAGGCTGGATTACTGGATTATTTGGCAGTGATAGGACTACAGGTCAAGGGATGTTTATATATTTATATTTATCATTGTGTGTGTATATATATATAAACCATTATATTAATATTTACCATTGTATGTGTTTTTGTGTATATATATATATAGAGAGAGAGAGAGAGAGAAGGAGGGAGAGAGAGAAAAGGTGATGGAGCAAATGTGGAAAACGTTCAAATGGAAGGAACTGTTCTTGCAACTTTTCCGTAGGACATAGCCCACCAGGCTCCTCTGTCCATGGAATTCTCCAGGCAAGAACACTGGAGTGGGTTGCCATTCCCTTCTCTAGGGGATCTTCCCAACCCACGGATCGAACCCAGGCCTCCTGCATTGTAGGCAGATTCTTTACCATCTGAGCCACTAGTAAAGCCCTTTGCATAGGATGGACATCATTAAAAAATAGTCCTTGCTTCCCTACTTTGCTTTAGAGGCTCTTATGATCTAGTTCCTCAATACCTCTCTGACTTAATGTGCCCTATATTCTCTACTCTTTTAAATCACTCTTGTCCCCCGATCTGGGCCTTGGATGCTGACCTTGACCACATCAACAGGTCCCCTTCCTTGGCTTCTAGTTTACTTTAGAGGATGGGGACCACTGTCGAAACAGAAGAGTAAGATAAAAGAGGTGGTGTCTTTTCCCCTAGCACTTTCTTTGCCCGGTCCCATACTGGCAGGAGCTGTGTTTCTGTGCCCAGGTGCCCAGCCCCTACTGATGACCGGCTCCACTATCCTGTCCTCCGTCTCCCGTGACAACTCGCTGTCTTTAGTGATCCCTCCTTCCCATCCCATTTTAAGTCTAGCCAGTCCTGGGGTTTTCATCAGGTCTTGTTCGCCAATCTTAACACAGCTCAGCTTTGTAAATACTCCCTCATCAAATTCTCAGTTATCTTGTGGGAGTGTCCACATGTCCTTCCAGGGTCATGATGGTACACCTCACCTCTTGTTACTGTGGCCCCACCGCATCCGGTTCTATCCACACCCGCCTCTCTGCTGGTACTTGGATATGCCAGGCTCAGCTTCTGTTTCTTCTCCTTCATTCTTTCCCCAGATATACATGTGTTTTGCTTCCTTCTTTGATCAACCGCGATCTTCCCACTGAGACTTAAAATTTCAACTCCTGACATTTCCTCCTGGCTTTCTTTACAGCACTTATTACTCTCAAACATACTGCATGTTTACTTATTTGTCAATTTTATGCCGATTTCCTCTGTAGAACATAAAACTAAAAAAGGTCTTTTTTCATACTAATATTTCCTCGTAGCTCAGAACAGGGCCTGGCACACAGTTAGATCTCATTAAATATTCTTGCTGAATAAATTGTATCTATGTGCCCAACAGATTGGTAATGAATGAATTTTTTCCACTAATGACTGATTGACTTACTAATTGAACATATGAATAAACTTTAACAGGTAGAATCAGAGAATTCAGCGGCTGAGTGGGACTTGAGAGTCATTGGCTTCAACCTTCTAATTTTGCTGAGAAACAGAATGAGCTTTTCTGACTCATGTGTGCTTAGTCACTCAGTCGTGTCCGACTCTTTGTGACCCCATGGACTGTACCCTGCCAGGCTCCTCTGTCCATGGGGATTCTCCAAGCCAGAATACTGGAGTGGGTAGCATTTCCCTCCTCCAGGGGAATCTTCCCAACCCAGGGATCAAACCCAGGTCTCCGCATTGCAGGCGGATTCTTTTCCAGCTGAGCCACCAGGGAAGCCCATGAATACTGGAATGGGTAGCCTGTTGCTTCTCCAGGGGATCTTCGTGACCCAGGAATTGAACCGGGGTCTCCTGCATTGCAGGTGGATTCTTAGTGAAACCCAGAAACTGTCACACCACAAGTAAGAAGCAAGGTCAAGGTGATTATTCAGCTTTCTGACCTCCAAATCCAGTGCCTTGCCACATTCATGGAAAAATAATGAGATGTATTTCATATCGTTCTTTTATTTTATATACAGACATTGATTGTAATATTCAAATAAACCACCCTGAATCTTAGTGTCACAGTCATTTTCAAAGCTTAAGCTTAGGTAACTTCTGGCTTTAGGCTGGTTTATTGTCAAAGCCCCTATAACTTGTTTCTTGGCTACTCTATATTACTTCTCGACATATAAGCCACGGGTGATCTTTTTAATTCCACTAAGCTGCTGAAGTTAATAAAAGTAAAGCTCTTTTTGCCTCTCCAGCATTCCTGTTGCTGCAGAAAGGTTTTCCTATGTTCTCTTGCACTAGATCCTCTTGTTTCCTAATTATCCAGAGGATGGAAAACCAAAAGAAAAAGAACATTTGTGCCCAGCCCCTACTGGAAGAGGGGAAAATAGTTTCCAAACTATTTCTATTTTTAAAATAGGTTTAGTAAGTAGAAAATCTCCCTAACGTCAATCTTCCTACATTTGCCATTTTAAAATGACTCAGAAACAATCTTTGCTTTTGGAATAGGCAAAAGAGGAGTTTGGGGCTTTTGTTGTTGATACTGGTAGTGGCGATGGACCATGTGTTGGTTTAAAATCATTGTATACCTTACAGAAGAAAGAACTATCTTTTTTTTGGGGGGGGAGTATCTTTTTAAAACCAAACATTACTGGTGGTTTTGGCCTAAGAGAAACATAAGGATAATTCAGTAATTTGGTCTTATTATCCATTTAGAAATAAACTTAAAAAAAAAATCTCATTTAGGATCACATAGCTAGAAAGTGACAGAATTTGGGTTTTAATTCAAGTCAGCCTGATTCTAATATTTAAGTACTTTTGACCATACTACGGCCACAAAGAAGAATTCTCATTCCCCTGAAGAGTAATACCAATTGTTTCTTAACTGGTATTCTTAAAGAACTTTTATATTTTTTAAATGTTTAAACTGGATTCCAAAAGCACAGATTCTCAAGACCGAAAGTCTCTGAGGTCATCGAGTTGAAACTTTTTCTGGAAGCTTCAATCTCTTACACAGTATCAGGGCAACTGAACATCTGGTCTCTTATTGAGCAACTCAAGTGATGGGGAACTTAATCATTACATCCAAAGTAGGTTTCAGTGTAATGCTAATATTAAAACAGTCGATTATTTTGCTATGAATTCTGTTTCTCTAAGACTTTTGAGTCATGGTCTTTAGACCCAAGACAAGCTTATAAGATATATGTTCTAATTCTCTGATTATCAACCTTGTAGACAGTAGAATCAGAACAGAACACAATACCATAAAATTTTACTCTCATGTATTTGGGGAGTGGGGTGGTCCAAAAATTCAAATGCAGGTTGATGATATTACCAGTTTAATGAAATAACTGTGTTGAACCAGGAATCCGTCTTGTGATCCCTATCCACCTGGGTCCCTACTGTGCTTTGGTGCCACCTAGTGGTGGATGCTATGTGACAGCTCTTTTGACGTGTGCCCTGAGTGAGAATTCAGTTGGATAGGCTAGTAAAAAGATAATGACACAAATAAGTATGTTTTACCAAGCTTGTTAAAATTTCAAAGAAAAATAGGAACAGTGATAAAGAGCATAGAAGAAAAATATTTATTTTTTTTTCAGGACCCATGGGGAAAAAAAAAAAGAACAAAAATATTTAATTGGGAATAGAAGTCAGGGAAAGCCTCCGAGGAAGTAACATGTAAAACACGATTATAGGAGTCAGTCTTAGATGTTGTTAAAGGAAAGGGAAATAACAGGTGCAAAGGTTTTCAGGAATATAGAAACAGGATATTTTTAAAAACTACAAGAAGCTCGGTGAGGCTGACAATTTGTTAACAGGAGGAAACTGAGACTGAAGAGGCAGTCTGGATGCAAAGGATTTTGAAGAGATTTGGGGTTCTCCTGCTGCAGTGGGAAGCTAGGAGAGTTGAAACTGATATTGGATGGAGAATGGGGATAAAACCCAGAGCGGCAGTTAGGAGAAGGTGGCCATGGTTCAGGTAAGTGGTGCTCATGGCTTGAACTAGAGTTGGAGAGAAATGAACATGATGACTGATTCAGGGAGAATTTGCTTTCTCTTGGTTTTATCCTATATATTTTCCCTTTCTACACTCATGTGGTTTACAAACATGCCCGACATGTTTTAATGAATAAAATAAGGCATTTAGAAGTATTCTGGATTGAATGAAACCAAAAGCTTTCTGTTGTTTTGTTTTGTTGGTTCCATGCCTTAGATAGTTTGTCAGAGAAGGCTCTCTTCAGTTGCAGTAATCTCCGTTAAAATCCTAGCATTATTTGTGCCACTTTAAAAAACAAAAGGAAACAGTGCAAGGCTTCTGACATCAAACTTGTTACCATCAGACCGGCAAACAGATGCTATAGAACAGAATGGAAACCAGGGTGAGAAAAGACAGGCTTCTTCCTTTGCTATTTTGTGGCTGTTTATCTAGCTTTCTCTCAGATGTGGATAATAAAAGTACACACAGAAGCAGTATAAATTAATGAGTAAGAACACAGACTCTGAGGCAAGACTGCCTGATCTCCATCCCAGCTCCACCCCTCACCTGGGCAAGTTACATAACCTCTTTGTGCCTGAGCTCAACATCCGTAAAATAAAGGTAAAATGGAACCCACTGCATAGAGTTGTGGAGACAGTGAAATGAGTAATATAAAGAAGGTGTTTAGAAGAGTAGCATATAGTGAGGACTAAAAATACTATCTTTTAAGTTTGTGAAAGATCAATGTGTAGTTTTTTAAATACTTTGAAAATAAAATTGTCATCAATGAGAGGGATATATATTTGGAGTGAAAATAAAAGTGTAGTGTTTCAACATTTTCTACCTTCCACCTGGAGCTGAATCACAGACTGGAAATACTTTCTTGCCAACTTGAACATCCAGAAAATTCAAGATCAGCAAAAGGATAAAATGAAGAAGAGGGAAGATGAAAGAAACATCTAGGGTTTCCACATACATCCGTTTTCCTATTAAGAATTTAAAGGAAGAGGCTTTTGGTGGGTGTTTTGTGTTTCTCCAATGATGAAAATCTGTTGGAGAAACCTCTACATTTAAGAGTATTTTGACACTCCGTGCAAATAAGAAAGTAAATAAGACAACACTCTCAATAAAAGTCATGGACTTGCAGTGACTCAACTTAAAGAGAAACAGAGACATAAACTCTTCACTGCATTTTCTCTTAAAGACTTTTAAGAGATGCTAAAAAAATAGTTTTTGCCTTCTTAACTGAGTTGGATTGTAAACAAAAGTCTGCAAGAATAATTTTTCCCAAGATGGCACTCTGATTTTTTTTTTTTTTTAAACCAGCAGACCGTTTTGGCAATAGCCAAAACATTCAGGAATAACTGTTAACGACATAGCCAGATGTGTCTTAGAGAATCAACTGTCTGGCCAAACCACCAAACCCTACAGAAAGGGAGAATGAGCTCAGCAGGTAGAAAAAATTCCATCATGCATGATGTATGCTAGGAATATTATTGTGACTCAATAGTGTAGTCTTTATTTCCTATTGGGTTTAAAACTATTTCTGAAAGGAGCCTGTTTTTCCCAGTGCTTCTACAAGATAACAAATGTACCTTCCTAGGTTCCATCCTCGTATCCTGAAAGGATTCATGTGTGTTCACAGGGTTTGATTCATTCCCAGGGTGCACTGTATTCAATCGGTGATTCTAGCTTATTATTATAGAAAAGCAGCCGAAATCAGTCATTCAAATGCATTGTTATCAGTGAGCCATTCTACAACGGTTTGCTTATTAAAAATTGATTTTTAAAACAAATTGGTCTTTGAAGATATTTCTTAAAAGAAAAAACTAGTCTATCCTTATATACTTCTCCCCACCTCCTCATGTTTATATCTGGGGTTCTGAACCAGAGAAGTCTTCTTTCTGCCCCCTCTCACTCCTCAGAGCAGGAAGATTTATCTGACTGGACAGTTTGGAAACTCACTCAGGTCAGTTTCTCTGTTTCTCTCCCGCTCTCCCCACCACCTCCTTCTTCCCCTCTGTCAGCTAGATGCTGGCAGGACCATTCATTCTAAATCATACCTTGTTCTGCAAGAGCTTTTCTTGCCTGTAGGTATTTTGCAATCTCATCAGAAAATTTCTGCCATACAGTAACATTATCATATTAGGTTCTCTCAGGAGGTTGGAGAAAAGAAATGAGAGGGATCTGGCAGTTTATTTTGAAGAAGAGAGTAATTTCAGTTCAGAAGCACAGAAGGATAGCCTACTTGAGCTGTTAACTCTGATAAGTACCTAATTACTAGTGGGGGCAATGCACTACTTTAGAAAGCATCTATCTCAAGCATTTGGGCAAGATGGGGCAATGGTAATTATAAGGGCTGTGCAGCCAATTAGTGGCTTCTCCATGCCATACATGCACCAAGGTGAGAAAATGATGGTGTCAGATGAGTTAACTCTCAACTCAGGTTGAGAAAGCCTAAAGGCCTCCACGTGAGTGTCTAAAGACCTCTTTATCTCCTCAAGTCAGAGGGAGACTATTTCAGAGTTCAGTGCCGGGACCTGGTTTTCAGACTAGCAGATTTACAAAGATCATTGAATCAACAGCCCTCAGAAGTCTTCTATGTTAATGTCAGAATCCTGATAAACAAGGAGTAAGATCTTGATATACTGGATTACAGTATGTAGAGTATGAGATCAAGCCAGTCAATCCTAAAGGAAATGAACTGTGCGTATTTATCGGAAGCTGAACCTCCAATACTTTGACCACCAGATGCGAAGAGCCAATTCATTGGAAAAGACCGTGATGCTGGGAAAGATTGAAAGCAGGAGGAGAAGGGGATGACAGAGGACAAGATGGTTGGATTGCATCACCAACTCAATGGACATGAGTTTGAGCAAGCTCCAGGAGGTAGGAAAGACAGGAAAACCTGGTGTGCTACAGTCCATTTGGTTGCAGAGTTGGACACTACTGAGTGAACAATAATAATAATGTAGGTGGCTATCCTAGGGACCTACACTCCGAGATTTACCCTGCACCATCTAAGCCAGCAGAAGCGTTTTCCTCCTATCACTGTAGTGTCCTCTTCTTGCCTGGAGAACATCTAAAGGGCTCCTGCAGAGAGTCGGACACGACTGAGCGACTGAACTGAACTGAACTGAACTGTGAGGTATATGCCTTGCAAGATGATTCTGGCCTCCACAAAATCTGCCCTGACTTCCTTCAGTGCTTCTAAACCACTAACTAGATTCAGTCTTACCCGTGGCATGAGCAGGGACCTATTAGCCCTACTTGGGGAGGAAATGGATTATTCATCAAAGGCACTTCCAAATCTAGCTAACATATATTAGCAGGAACTCAAAGAACATGCTGGACACTAAATGAGGATGTCCTGTGGTTTAATATCCTAGCAGTTACACCTACAGTTATTGATAAGGGGCTGCTGATACAGCTCCCTGAAGTTGGAAACATGATAGCTAGAAAAACTAGAACTGCATGGATGAATACTGAGGAAAGCTCAGAAAATTAGTCATATCCAAGTGGATTTATTTTGTATAGTGCCAGAGAATAGCTATGTTCCTCTGAAGGTCCCAGAGGAAGCTTCTATTCACTCTACTCATAGGCATCGGCTGGTAAAACAGAGCCAGCATTGTAGAGAAGCTCAGTGGGGACTGTCCTCTCTGAGCTGGGCCAAGAGTATGGATACCAACAGTATGCTATATACTCTTATAGATCTGGGTTCCCTGGAAATTATGTGGGTCAAGACTAGCAAAGTCCAGGTGGCAGCACTTAATTATCAGAGTCAAGACTGATGTAATTACTATGATGGGCAGCAATGTCAGAGGCAACCAGAGAGCCGTAGGACTCAATCAATGATAACGGTTCATAGAACATGGTGACCCTCTTTCTCTCTTGTGTCCGACTCTGTGACTCCATGGACTGTCGTAGCCCACCATCCTAGGATCAAGATAGTTGAAGAACCAACATGAGGGTTGCTTAATATCTATAATAAAAATAGTCACAGGTACAGAGACAGAAGGCTTTATCGGCCCCCATAAAGTCGTGATCTTTTTTCAGTTTCCAGACCTGAGCCTATTCTCAGACCTGGAATCCACAGATTTAAGAAAAGACTGGGTCCCCTTGAGAAAAGATTCTGAAATGCCTGTGCAGTGTTTACAGTGTGATTCTTCCAGTCCTCCTCCTTCAGGATATAATCATTTCCCTGGGTAATATGCATCCACTAGGGGAAGGATAATATTCAAAACTTTCAGGGATCATTTGACACTGGGTCTAATGACTCTAACACAGGGAACAAAAACACCATCATGGCTTCTCTGTGAAAGTGCAGATGCTGGTAATAATTAGTATCTTGGCTCAAAGTTTGTCTCACAGTAGGACGAATACGTCATTTTTCCTGGTCTCCGAGCAGATAATTGGTATGGATATACTTGGTAGCTGGCAGTACACTCAAGTTGGTTCCCTGGCCTATGGAGTAGGAGCCAGAAGGAGAGAAAAAGCCAAGTGGCAGTGCTTGAACTTGCTGACTCTGGCCAAAATAATAAAGCAGAAGCAATACATTATCCTATGTGGAGTTGCAGGGATTAATGATGCCCTCAAAAACATACAACAATACTACAAGTCCTCAATATATCCCCATTTAACCTACCAACAAAAGGGAGATAAATTATGGCCAGTGATGTGAACCCATTTACTGGGTAATGTGGGAATCTATCGATTTTGAATGGGGCTCTTCTGTAGGATCAGGCTGCATTATAAACACTGCTGCTTCTTGGGCCATATATCACAGTGACTCCTGTGGTGTCAGAGATTTCTAGATAAGGGTACCATGTACATTTTCCATGAGCCCCAAGAGAAGAGTCACAGTAAAGACCCTTTACTTATGCAGCAAGATGATGCCATCTGCAACAGAGAACTATGCATCACTTGAAAGGTGGCTCCTAGCATGCTGCTGGACTCTAATAGAAGTTTGGCATCTGACTTTGCAGCATCAAGTGATGATATGATAGCGATGCCTGTCTATATCTGGATTTTATCAGAGCCACTCAGTAATAAGATTGAAGTGTAAGGCAGAGGATGGAAGCAATACATTCCAAGTTTGTATCCAAGAGGTCCTGGGGAATATAAGAAAGCTACCGACGATCCAAAATTTCCCCTCAAGACACCTTTCTCTATTGCATTAATGCCAATCCCACACTCTTACTTATGGCTTTGTGGGGGATTCCCTGTGACAGCTGACAGAATATGACGGGTTCAGGTTGTCATGTTGGTAAAATTAAGTGTATTGGTGCTATACTACAATTCCACTCAAGACATCAGTGAGATGAAACACTCCTGTGGGCAGAGCTTTGAAGAGTATGTGACGTGAAAGTTGCTCAGTTGTGTCTGACTCTTTGCAACCCCATGGGCTCTACAGTCCATGGAATTCTCCAGGCCAGAATACTGGAGTGGGTAGTCTCTCCCTTTTCCAGGGGATCTTTCCAACCCAGGTCTTCCTCTTTGCAGGTGGATTCTTTACCAGCTGAGCCACATCCTCTGCTTTTGAACAGTATACCTGGTCATCAAGTAGCCATAGGACAGAGGCAGTCTAAACACATGTGTATAATCTGCATTCCTGGCATGGCTATGTCCGCAGATATATCAGTGGCAACACAGTACTTAAAAATTCAGCCTATAAATGGAGTAATCACAGGGTCAGGGAAAAAGGTTTGCACATGAATGCCTGTGCTGCCAAGACAGTACATGGTTACTACCAGTGCTGAATTCAACCAATCAAAAAAAGAATTGATTTATTAAACTCTCCATATAGCACCATTGCCCAAGAAACAATACAGCCACTGGCAGCAAGTTGAGTAAATCTTTCAGCTTGGAGGGGACAACAATTTGACTTATAGGGATTGATGCATGATTATGTTTCTTCCCATCCATTCCCACAGTACCTTGGCCAGTACCACTATTTGATGACTTAGAGTGACTTACAATCATAGAATCTCACAGGACATCACCTCATTGGAAGAGACCCGTTTTGTGTCAAAGCGGGTGTGATACTGGGCATATCCCCATGGGTCCCGACACATATGTCATTATTCATAATCTGCCAACCTGATAGGACATCACAATGGCTTCTTCAGTGCATAGCTAATGTTTCAGCTTAAGAACAACACTATCTTTCCGACTTCATTCTGGATGACAAGCTCTAGGTTTATTCACATCACTTCATCTGACTCAGTTTCACTCTTTTTAATGGCTGAGTAATATCCCATTCTATATACATATCATATCTTTATTCATTCTTCTGCTGATGGACATAAATATCATATTAACACATATCAATGGAATCTAGAAAAATGGTACCGATGAACTTATTTTCAAGGCAGGAATAGAAGCACAGATGTAAAGAACAGACTTGTGGACCCAGAGAGGGAAGGAGAGGGGAGGATGAATTGAGAGTGGCATTGACATATATACACTACCATGTGTAAAAGAGATAGCTGGTGGGAAGCCGCTGTTTAGCACAGGGAGCTCAGCTCATTGCTCTGTGATGACCTGCTGCTGCTGCTGAGTCACTTCAGTCGTGTCCGACTCTGTGCGATCCCATAGACAGCAGCCCACCAGGCTCCCCCGTCCCTGAGATTCTCCAGGCAAGAACACTGGAGTGGGTTGCCATTTCCTTCTCCAAGGCATGAAAGTGAAAAGTGAAAGTGAAGTCGCTCAGTCGTGTCTGACTCTTCGCGACCCCGTGGACTGCAGCCTACCAGGCTCCTCCATCCATGGGATTTTCCAGGCAAGAGTACTGGAGTGGGCTGCCATTGCCTTCTCCGCTATGATAACCTAGATGGGTGGAATGAAAGGGTGTGGGAGGGAGGCTCAAAAGGGAGGGAATACGGCTGATTCACGATGTTGTACAGCAAAAACTAACACAGCATTGGAAAGTAATCATATTTCAATTTAAAAAATAGTTAAAAGAAAGGAAGGAAACAAAGATACCATCAAGGGACTGGGGCATTGTTTTTCAAGATGCAGCATACATTTTGAACCAACAGCCTTTCTATGGTTCAACATTCCCAGGACATAAGATACATGCATCCAGAAATCAAGGTGAGGAAGCAAGAGTAGCCCTCCTCACCATCAGTTCAAACAACCCAATGTGGAGTCTTCCTGTTCCTGAAAATTTAAGGTTTTCTGGACTAGAGGCTCTGGTTCCTGGGATAAATGGGATTGCCCCCATCATATGACAGAAATATGAATTCCGTTAAAGATAAAACTTCAGCTCAGTTTTATCCAGTCCTTTGGACTGAAAGGAGATCAATCCTGAATATTCATTAGAAGGACTGATCCTGAAGCTGAAGCTCCAATACTTTGGCCACCTGATGCAAAGAGCCGATTCATTGGAAAAGACACTGATGCTGGGAAAGACTGAAGGCAGGAGGAGAAGGGGACGACAGAGGATGAGATGGTTGGATGGCATCACTGACTCAATGGACTTGAGTTTGAGCAAGCTCTGGGAGATGGTGAAGGACAGGAAAGCCTGGTGTGCTGCAGTCCGTGGGGTGACAAAGAGTCGGACATAACTGAGCGACTGAACAACCATACCAGTAGATCAGCAGGCAGAGGCTAGCTTGTTATATTAGCAAAGATGATTGATGATGCTTATCACGAGGAGATGAGAGTTTCTGATACATTATTGGGATAAGGCAGAATATTTTTAGAATTCAGGGGTTCACTGGGGAATCCCTTCTTTCTTCCATGTCTGGTGATGATAATGTGGAACAGCCAGAGTAACCTGACAAAAGGATACAAAGCCAGATCAGACTCCTCAAAGATGAAGGTATAGGTTACCCAAGAAACACGCAACCTAGACTAGCAGAGTGTTAGCTTAGGTGATAGGGATGAGCAATGGTGATAAAAGAGAGAAATGGTTTTATTTATGACCTTTTAACTAACTGCTACAGGAAAATAACATGGCTGGTCTTTCTAATCCACATCTTATAAATATTTTCTTTAAAAGTGATGACTGGCTACCCCCTTGGAGAATGAATTTCCGAATGGAATGCACTTAATGAGAATCGTGAGTAGATCTAAGGGATGCGTGAGGTGAACTGTAGCAGATGATGCCTACGATTTACATTAATACCTTCCTTCTGTTGACGGGGAAACTGAGACAAGATGGCAGAAACTCATCTAAGATAACCTACTTGGTGATTTCCAAAAACAAGGTTTTATCCTAGATCTTCCCCATATTGATGATTCATTGAACAAATAATAATATAAAGATAGTACATAATAATCTGTGTGTGTGTGTATATATATAATCTGTATATGTAACAGTCTCTGAGTAGGCTGAGAGGACTTTTTCCATAACATTTTGAAACTTAAGCATTATTTTATAGTTCTCTGATGATTTCAGTATATTTTTGAGACTTTTTAATAAATGTCACTGGTAATTAATATATCCTGTCTGTGGAGAAGACCTGAAGCATTTCACCAGATGTATCTCTACTACTCTTCCTCATGTTTTCTTCTAATAGCTCAAATTTCATCTGTGTATAGTTATTAATACTTTTCTGCCTTCTAAATTTTTTAAATATTTGTATTCAATGATAGTGAACCTGCTTCACACATATTTAATGCAAATTTCATTTCATATATATATCATATATAAATGTATGTGTATCATTTATATACTTTTTTTATACTTCATGAATGTCATTAGAGGTAATATATATATTTACAGAAAATAATAAATACTTTGCTTCTTGAGCAGTTGAAGATTAAATAGATAATACACAGTGTTTCCTTTATGGGTTGACCAAAGACTTTCTAAAGCCTATATGTTCTAGTTCCACTGTATACATTTAATTAATTTTTCTGCTTAACCTTGTTAATTATGTTCTACCTCTTTCTGGGATTCCATTTAATGTTCAGCTTGAGTACATCTCTAAAACACCTTTCAGGTTTACATTTTGAATAATATATTTTCTGAGTTATTTGATATAAAAATGTAAATTACTTTGATATTAAATAGTAGTTTGTTAAACATGGAGAGGAAAAAGTGAAACAAGAGGAAAGAGTAAAAAATTATTTACATCCTTGTAATAATCTGAGAGGAGTGTCCGTGATACCACAGGGAGCTAGTAATTAGAGCTGAAATATTTGGCTGAACATTTTGACCATGTATAGAATCAGTTGATTTTTGACAAAGAAGCTGAGGCAGTTCAGTGGGAAAATGAGAGGAGGAGAGGGTGGCAAAACTGGGACGGTAGCACGGACACTGCCGCGGGTGAAACAGATTGCTAGCGGGAAACTGCTTTGTTACACAGCGAGCTCAGCTCGGCACTCCGCGATGGCCCAGAAGAACGGAATGAGAGGGAGGGGAGGAGGCCCAACAGCCAGGAGACAGGTGCATCCTTACAGCTGATACATGTTACACAGCAGAGACCAAGACTTCGTTGTAACGCAATTATCTTCCAATTAAAACCTTCAGAAAGAAAAAGACAATCTTGTCAATGAACGGGGAAAAAACAATTGTATAACCAAGTGCAAAAATTAAAGAGAGAAAAACAAAAAAATGAAAAATAAAAATGATAAAGACTCTACCCTTACCTTAGGCCATATACAAAAATTAACATGGATCCAAGACCTAAATGTAAATTAAAACCATAAACCTTTCTGGAAGAAAACATAGGAGAAAAATCTTAAAAACCTTGGACTTGGCAAATATGTCTAAAATAGTATAAAAATATGAATTATAAAAGAAATCAATAATTGGGGTTCATCAATCCAAATTATGTTCTCCAAAATGCATGGCTCACTGGAAAAGACTCTGATGCTGGGAAAGATTGAAGGCAGGTGGAGACGGGGACAACAGAGAATGAGATGGTTAGATGGCATCACTGACTCAATGGACATGAGTTTGAGTGAACTCTGGGAGTTGATGATGGACAGGGATGCCTGGCATGCTGCAGTCCATGGGGTCACAAAGAGTCAGACACGACTCAGCGGCTGAGCTGACCTGAAAAGGCATGGCATAAAAATAATAAGACAAACCAAAAATGGGAAGAAAATTACATATATATATATATATATACTTAGATTATACAAAGACTCTTACCACTCTGTAATGAGGAAAGAACTGGTAGAACATGGACAAAAGATCTGAACGTACACCTCACCAAAAAAGATATATAAAATGGTAAAGATGCACACAAAAAAAGGCTACACATCATTAGTGACTTGAGAAATGCTATTAAAATTACATTTGTATATCATTTCATAGCAAAAATTTAAAAGACTATCTACTTTAGGATATAACAAAAGAGAAACTGTCATATGCTACTGTTAGGAATGTAAAATTGCACATTTTTGGGAAACAGGTTGATAACTTCTTGAAAATGAAATACATACCTACAATATGACCCAGCCATTCCATTCCCAAACATTTACTCAAGTGAAATGAAAGTATGATCCCATACAAACACTTGTACACAAATGTTCAAACAGCTTTACTTGTAATAGACAATACCAAATGACATAAATGTCTATCCACAGATGAATGAGAAAAAGGAAATAGTGGTTAATTCATACAATAGAATACTGCTCAGCAATAAAAGGAATAAACTGTTGGTCCATGCAACAATATAGCTGAGTCTCAAAATATTAATAATTATGGTGAGTGAAAGAAACCAGACAAAAAAGAATATATACTAAATGATTATAGGAAGTAATAGAAAGATGCACACACTCTAGTGTAACAGAAAGTAGATCAGTGACGGATTGAGAATGAGATATGGGAAGAAACGATAGATTACAACAAAGCACAAGAAAACTATTGGGGGCAATGGGCATGTTCATTATCATGATTGAGATGAGAGTACATATTTATGCCAAAAGTGTGTCGACTTTTCTTTTAGTATATGCAGTTTATTTTATGATAGTTGTACTTGAGTAATCCTGTAAAATTAAAAAAACATCAAATTATACCTCAATAAAGCTGTTCACGATGTCCTAAATGACAGGGACTCTACCTTATATTAAGGATATTATAACAAGAAAACAAACACACACAAGTGAAGTACTTAGTAACTTGAAGTTGGATCAAGACATTGTTTACCTGCCTGTCCCTCTATTTTGCATTTGTGGATTCTAGGAAGGAATTTGGATTTGTGATGCTGACTATAAATCAGGACAGAGGAAAAGAATGTAAAGAAAACATTCTTCACATTTTTGTGAAGAAAACCTGTCATTTGATCAACTAAACCTGTATGTCTGCACATCTAGAAAGCTAATCACTCCTACTCTGACCTATTGCCTCTCCCACTGATTCTAGTTAAATTGGAGTAATTAGAAATGTCATGGTTAATGTATCCATTTTGTTTGCCTGTCCTGCTCAATGATAAAAGAGTGAGAAAGAAAGCATGGGACATCAGAACAGAACCTTCTTGCTCCACTATGCCCTGTGTCAATTAGCTAAGGTTTGGAGATCAAAGGCCATCTAGAGTATTCTTGTAGATTCACAGGTTTGAATCCACCACGAGTGCAGAGCAAAGCCCTGGTCACTTCTGTTCAGTGCTCATCTCTGTAGAACTTTTCTACCCCTTCTCTAATAAGATGCACACATAAGAAATATCTAATGTGAGACTTACCATGCCTTTTCAGATTCTTGATGTCCAAGATTGACTTTAACTCAACTGCCCTTTCCTGCTAGAGTTCTTGTTGTTCAGTCACTAAGTCGTGTCCAATTCTTTGCAACGTTATGGACTGCAGCACGCCAGGCTTCCCTGTCCTTCACTGTCTCCCAGAATTTGCTCACAATTATGTCCACTGAGTCAGTGATACCATCCAACCATCTCATCCTCTCTCACCCTCTTCTCCTCCTGCCCTGAATCTTTCCCAGCATCAGGGTCTTTTCCAATGAACCTGCTCTTCACATCAGGTGGTCAGAGTTTTGGTGTTCCAGCTTCAGCATCAATGAATATTGATGAATATTCAGGGTTGATTTCCTTTACAAACCAATGGTTTGATCTCCTTGCTGTCCAAGGGATTCTCAAGAGTCTTCTACAGCACCATAATTCAAAAGCATGAATTTTTGGCACTCAGCCTTACTTATGGTCAGACTCTCAGATCCGTACATGACATCTGGAAAAACCATAGCTTTGACTATACAGAACTTTGTCGGCAAAGTGATGTCTCTGCTTTTTCATACTCTAGGTTAAAAAAAACAACTAGATTTGTCATAGCTTTTCTTCCAAGGAGTAAGCGTCTTTTAATTTTGTGGCAGCAGTCACCATCTGCAGTGATTTTGGAGTACAAGAAAACTAAATCTGCCACTGTTCCCACTGTTTCCCCATCTGTTTGCCATGAAGTGATGGGACTGGATGCCATGATCTTAGTTTTCTGAATGTTGAGCTTTAAGTCAGCTTTGTCACTCTCCTCTTTCACTTTCTTCTTTGTCACAGCCTCCTTATCAAGAGGCTCTTTAGTTCCTCTTCACTTTCTGCCATTCAGTTCAGTTCAGTTCAGTTCAGTCGCTCAGTCGTGTCCGACTCTCCGCGACCCCATGAATCACAGCACGCCAGGCCTCCCTGTCCATCACCAACTCCCGAAGTTCACTCAAACTCATGTCCACAGAGTCGGTGATGCCATCTAGCCATCTCATTCTCCGTCGTCCCCTTCTCCTCCCGCCCCCAACCTTTCCCAGCATCAGAGTCTTTTCCAGTGAGTCAACTCGTCGCATGAGGTGGCCAAAGTATTGCAGTTTCAGCTTTAGCATCAGTCCCTCCAATGAACATCCAGGATTGATCTCCTCTAGAATGGACTGGTTGGATCTCCTTGCAGTATAAGGGACTCTCAAGAGTCTTCTCCAACACCACAGTTCAAAAGCATCGATTCTTCGGCGGTCAGCCTTCTTCACAGTCCAACTCTCACATCCATACATGACCACGGGAAAAACCATTGCCTTGACTAGACGGACCTTGGTTGGCAAAGTAGTGTCTCTGCTTTTTAATATACTTTCAAGGTTTGTCATAACTTTCCTTCCAAGGAGCAAGCGTCTTTTAATTTCATGGCTGCAATCAGCATCTGCAGTGATTTTGGAGCCCAAAAAAACAAAGTCTGACACTGTTTCCACTGTTTTTCCATCTATTTCCCATGAAGTGATGGGACCAGATGCCATGATCTTTGTTTTCTGAATGTTGAGCTTCAAGCCAACCTTTTCACTCTCCTCTTTCACTTTCATCAAGAGGCTTTTGAGTTCCTCTTCACTTTCTGCCATAAGGGTAGTGTCATCTGCATATCTGAGGTTATTGATATTTCTCCCAGCAATCTTGATTCCAGCTTGTGCTTCTTCCAGCCCAGCATTCCTCATGATGTACTCTGCATATAAGTTAAATAAGCAAGGTGACAATATACAACCTTGACGTACACCTTTTCCTATTTGGAACCAGTCTGTTGTTCCATGTCCAGTTCTAACAGTTGCTTCCTGACCTGCATACAGGTTTCTCAAGAGGCAGGTCAGGTGGTCTGGGATTCCCATCTCTTTCAGAATGTTCCACAGTTTATTGTGATCGACACAGTCATTAGAGTGATATTATTTGCATGTCTGAGGTTGTTGATATTTCTCCTGGCAATCTTGATTCCAGTTTGTGATTCATTCAGCTTGGCATTTTGCATGATGTACTCTGCATAGAAGTTAAATAAGCAGGGTGACAATATATAGCTCTGATGTACTCCTTTACCAATTTGGAACCAGTCCGCTGTTCTATGTCCAGTTCTAACTATTGCTTCTTGACCTTCATATGGGTTTCTCAGGAGGCAGGTAAGGTGGTATGATATTCCCATCTCTTAAGAATCTTTCACAGGTTTTTGTGATCCACACAGTCAAAAGCTTTAGGGTAGTCCATGAAGCAAAAGTAGATATTTTTCTGGAATATTCCTGCTTTTCCTATGATCCACCTGCTAAGGTTCAGTTCAGTTCAGTTCAGTTCAGTCGCTCAGTTGTGTCCGACTCTTAGCGACCCCATGAACCACAGCACGCCAGGCCTCCCTGTCCATCACCGACTCCCGGAGTTCACTCAAACTCATGTCCATCGAGTTGGTGATGCCATCCAGCCACCTCATTCTCTGTCTTCCCCGTCTCCTCCTACCCCAATCGCTCCCAGCATCAGAGTCTTTTCCAGTGAGTCAACTCGTCGCATGAGGTGGCCAAAGTATTGGAGCTTCAGCTTTAGCATCAGTCCTTCCAATGAACACCCAGGATTGATCTCCTTTAGAATGGACTGGTTGGATCTCCTTGCAGTCCAAGGGACTCTCAAGAGTCTTCTCCAGCACCACAGTTCAAAAGCATCAATTCTTCGGCGATCAGCCTTCTTCACAGTCCAACTCTCACATCCATACATGACCACGGGAAAAACCATAGCCTTGACTAGACGGACCTTGGTTGGCAAAGTAATGTCTCTGCTTTTTAATATACTATCAAGGTTGGTCATAACTTTCCTTCCAAGGAGCAAGCGTCTTTTAATTTCATGGCTGCAATCAGCATCCGCAGTGATTTTGGAGCCCAAAAAAATAAAGTCTGACACGGTTTCCACTGTTCCCCCATCTATTTCCCAAGAAGTGATGGGATCAGATGCCATGATCTTCGTTTTCTGAATGTTGAGCTTCAAGCCAACCTTTTCACTCTCCTCTTTCACTTTCATCAAGAGGCCTTTGAGTTCCTCTTCACTTTCTGCCATAAGGGTAGTGTCATCTGCATATCTGAGGTTATTGATATTTCTCCCGGCAATCTTGATTCCAGCTTGTGCTTCTTCCAGCCCAGCGTTCCTCATGATGTACTCTGCATATAAATTAAATAAGCAGGGTGACAATATACAACCTTGACATACTCCCTTTCCTATTTGGAACCAGTCTGTTGTTCCATGTCCAGTTCTAACTGTTGCTTCCTGACCTGCATACAGGTTTCTCAAGAGGCAGGTCAGGTGGTCTGGTATTCCCATCTCTTTCAGAATTTTCCACAGTTTATTGTGATCCACACAGTCAAAGGCCTTGGCATAGTCAATGAAGCAGAAATAGATGTTTTTCTGAAACTCTCGTGCTTTCTCCATGATCCAGCGGATGTTGGCAATTTGATCTCTGGTGCCTCTGCCTTTTCTAAAACCTGCTTGAACATCTGGGAGTTCATGGTTCACATATTGCTGAAGCCTGGCTTGGAGAACTTTGAGCATGACTTTACTAGCGTGTGAAATGAGTGCAATTGTGCGGTAGTTTGAGCATTCTTTGGCATTGCCTTTCTTTGGGATTGGAATGAAGACTGACTGTTTCCATTCCTGTGGCCATTGCTGAGTTTTCCAAATTTGCTGGCATATTGAGTGCAGCACTTTCACAGCATCATCTTTCAGGATTTGAAAGAGCTCAATTGGAATTCCATCACCTCCACTAGCTTTGTTCGTCGTGATGCTCTCTAAGGCCCACTTGACTTCACATTCCAAGATATCCGGCTCCAGGTGAGTGATCACGCCATCGTGATTATCTTCGTCGTGAAGATCTTTTTTGTACAGTTCTACTGTGTATTCTTGCCACCTCTTCTTAATATCTTCTGCTTCTATTAGGTCCATACCATTTCTGTCCTTTATCGAGCCCATCTTTGCATGAAATGTTCCCTTGATATCTCTAATTTTCTTGAAAAGATCTCTTGTTTTTCCTATTCTGCTGTTTTCCTCTATTTCTTTACATTGATCACTGAGGAAGGCTTTCTTATCTCTCCTTGCTATTCTTTGGAACTCTGCATTCAGATGCTTATATCTTTCCTTTTCTCCTTTGCTTTTCGCTTCTCTTCTTTTCACAGCTATTTGTAAGGCCTCCTCAGACAGCCATTTCACTTTTTTGCATTTCTTTTCCATGGGGATGGTCTTGGTCCCTGTCTCCTGCACAATGTCACGAACCTCCGTCCAGAGTTCATCAGGCACTCTATCAGATCTAGACCCTTAAATCTATTTCTTACTTCCACTGTGTAATCATAAGGGATTTGATTTAGGTCATATCTGAATGGCCTAGTGGTTTTCCCTACTTTCTTCAATTTAAGTCTGAATTTGGCAATAAGGAGTTGATGATCTGAGCCACAGTCAGCTCCTGGTCTTGTTTTTGCTAACTGTATACAGCTTCTCCATCTTTGGCTGCAAAGAATATAATCAATCTGATTTTGCTGTTGACCATCTGGTGATGTCCATGTGTAGAGTCTTCTCTTGTGTTGTTGGAAGAGGGTGTTTGCTATGACCAGTGCGTTCTCTTGGCAAAACTCTATTAGCATTTGCCCTGCTTCATTTCGTGCTCCAAGGCCAAATTTGCCTGTTACTTCAGGTTTTTCTGGACTTCCTACTTTTGCATTCCAGTCCCCTATAATGAAAAGGACATCTTTTTTGGGTGTTAGTTCTAAAAGGTCTTGTAGGTCTTCATAGAACTGTTCAACTTCGGCTTCTTCAGCATTACTGGTTGGGGCATAGACTTGGATTACTGTAATATTGAATAGTTTGCCTTGGAAACGAACAGAAATCATTCTGTCGTTTTTAAGATTGCATCCAAGTACTGCATTTCGGACTCTTTTGTTGACCATGATGGCTACTCCATTTCTTCTTAGGGATTCCTGCCCACAGTAGTAGATATAATGGTCATCTGAGTTAAATTCACCCATTCCAGTCCATTTTAGTTCACTGATTCCTAGAATGTCGACGTTCACTCTTGCCATCTCCTGTTTGACCACTTCCAATTTGCCTTGATTCATGGACCTAACATTCCAGGTTCCTATGCAATATTGCTCTTTACAGCATCGGACCTTGCTTCTAGCATCAGTCACATCCACAACTGGGTATTGGTTTTGCTTTGGCTCCATCCCTTCATTCTTTCTGGAGTTATTTCTCCACTGATCTCTAGTACCATACTGGGCACCCACCGACCTAGAGAATTCCTCATTCACTATCATATCATTTTGCCTTTTGATACTGTTCATGGGGTTCTCAAGGCAAGTATACTGAAGTGGTTTGCCATTCCCTTCTCCAGTGGACCACATTCTGTCAGACCTCTCCACCATGACCCGTCCGTCTTGGGTGGCCTCACACGGCATGGCGCCGGCAGCACAGACGTGAGAGACGCCGGCTCTGGCGCAACCGACCACGTGCAGAATCGTGGCCAAGAGAAGCTACCCCACGCCCAAGGTTAGGGCGGTGGCCGAGAGGAGCGGTCCCACGTCCAAGAGACGGGTGGCTGCACGGGCACAGGAGGGCCGAGAGGAGCTACTCCACATTCAAGGTCAGGAGGTGCGGCCTTGAGGAGATACCCCTCATCCAAGGTAAGGTACAGCAGTTGCACTTTGCTGGAGCAGCTGTGAAGAGGTACTCCACGACCAAGGTAAGTGAAACCCAAATAAGAGGGTAGGTATTGGGAGGGGGCATTAGAGGGCAGACACATTGAAATCATACCTGCTAAGGTAAATAAGGTAAAACTTAATGATGTTGAAGACTTGGTGAAATTTTGCTCCAGCATCCCCAAACTTAAGGGAGGAGACACTTTTGAAGTCATTTCCTGATAATAAGTACAGCAGAATATGAAAGTGAAGCCAGTCAGCCAGAGGATTTCTGTAATAAAAACTAAGGGCATGAAAGAGGAGATAAATCACCCTTGGGTGCCATGGGGAAGAAATAAGGCAAGTTAGACTTGGGCGTTTGTGTCTGATGATCTTCTAATTACAACTGCCCACTTTGGTGCACAGCAAATTTAATTTTTATTACCAAATTCAGCTTTCTGTTCTTGCTCTGATACACACTCTCCTAATAACTAGCTTGTGGGACTTGAGAGGATTGACTTTTGGACTTGGTGTCCTGAGACATCTTAAGAACTTCATCCCCACATATTGGGAATACGTGGGTGGATAAAGTACTGATAGCAGTGCAATGGCAGATTTGGGAGGAATCACACTTTCCTTGGGCTTCCCTGTGGCTCAGATGGTAAAGAATCCGCCTGCAATGTGGGAAACCTGTGTTCCATCCCTGGGTTAGAAAGATCCCCTGGAGGAGGGCATGGCCACCCACTTCCATATTCTTGCCTGGGGAATCCCCATGGACAGAGAAACCTGGAGGGCTATAGTCCATAGGGTCACAAAGAGTCAGACATGACTGAGCAAGTAAGCACAGCACACTTTATTAATTTTATTTGTGACAAAAATCATGTTTATCCTAATATATTTCCTTTTTTCTTTCCTTCACTTTGGCTGGATCGATCCATTGTTTTTTTCTTTTCATTGTCTTCTCCTGGTAACTTGAAAGTTCTATTAAACAGTTCCAGTTTTCTGGTGATCAGCTTCCTATATTTAAACACTAATATTTCATTTTAAATTTCTCAATTAATGTAATAAATAATATCACCCCCCCCAATATTTAATTCACCAAGCATCAGAGAAAGTTCTGATTTTGAACTCAACCTCCATTGATGATCCCAGGTAGTAAAGCAGGCAATGTGGACAGGAGGGAGGTGACTGTGTCTGAGTGGAAAACGTCCATTCACAGGTGGCTGTGGTGGGGGTTAGAGAAAGGCCCAAGGGTAAAACCAAGAGTCATTGCCTCAGGCTGCCTTCTTTCTCCTGCTACCTTTGTGTTTTCATTCGAACCCTGCTATGCTCTAATCTTGTGACGATATTTAGGTCCTGCTTTAAAAAAAGAAAAGCCGATCTTTTGAATTTGGGGGATTTTTTTGTTTGTTTGGTTGGTTTTGAGGTCATCATTATCACTATTTTTGAATTTCAGGGTTTTCAGATATTTTGGATTTTGAGATCAATTTGTTCCTGTCTACTTTACATTTTTTCAGGGATTCTCCATTTTCCTGATCTTGCTGTATCAGCCCTTCCTATCTTCCCCAAGCCACCTATGAATTAGACTTGATATTTAATCAGCCATTTCAACTCCATTTTATGAGGAAGGCAGGGTCATCACACATGGCTATTGGGATCTCTAAAATAAAATCCAGAGGAAATAACTGATTAAAGGAGAAAGAAATAGATAACTGGGGTTTATTTTCTTTGAAAAGTGCAATAGGTACATAAATTGACTCAAAATTTCTGGAGGTAGTGTCATAGATCAAATTTGAAAATCATATACTCACGACTCTATTTAAGGCAAATACAACACAGACATTTAGGAGATATTTTTAAAATAACTGTTGCTGTAAGAGCCACTTGAGGAAGAGATGTTAGTCCTTCTAACTTCTTCCATTTATTATTTTTAGTCTCCCAGGCACTTGCTCTTCCTTTACGTTAGGGCACAAACCCGTACCTTCTGTCGCCCATGAATCTGCATTCGTTCAGTACCTGTTTTATTTTCTACTTTGGCCTAATTCACTTAGTTCTGTTTCCACTTTGCCCTGCTGTGTTAGAGCAGTGCGGTGCATATGCCGTGAGTGTTTTCCCAGCATTTCACCACCCACTGCTCCCTGTCATTAATTGAAAGAAAAAAATAGAAGCTAACAGGAACCAGAGTTGAAGTGGCATACCAAGTTAATGAAGTGGAGGAAATATGACGATTCAGGAGATGCAGGAAGATGCACCCCATGGATTACAGAAATAACTACCCTGAATTGGATAATTTCCCAATACTCTTTTGATGCAAATTCTTAAAACATTTAGGGTTGTGTTTAAAACCAAAAAGTAATTAGAAATCCACAGAAATTAATGGAAATAGATTCATTTTACTACAGAAGGAAGAGAATCAGAGGTTTGGAAAGAAGGGGAGAGATTTTTATAAATATTAAGGAGAATTAAGAAACAACAAAGGAAGAGAAAAATTAATATCTCAAAAGGCAATTATAGTGTGATGTGGAAAGTGAATATTTCAGTGCTGTAAAATTTTATAACCAGGAGACATCAACTAGTATATAGCTGTAACCACCTACGCATATAAACCTAGACAAAGCCACCTCTGCTGATGTAATAGTTTTAAAGGATTTTTTTCCTGGTAACTGAAGAAGCAATCCAAATGTAGGGAAAACAACTTCATTGAGTAAGATATCTTGATAAGCTTTTTAAGGGGAACAGTAGCATCTCAGGTTAGTTTCCAGGTTCGAAGGTAAAAGAGGAAGCAACTCTTCAAAATAAAATGCAGTGGGAGGCAGCGAGGGTCACTGTTGCAGCAAGGGTCATGAAAATGGTTAGTGTGGCTAAAGAAAGACTCTCCCAAGACCAGACATATCTAATAAGAATTTACCATATTATTTGTTAGTGATCTTCCTGTATATACAACTGTCAGCAAATTCTCAATTGCTCACTATTGCTTTTTCAAATGGGTTTTTTCTGTTTTTAAACTTATTTTTAAAAAATATTTAAAGCTTCATGTAAAACAATGTAATCTATAAAGAAAATCAAAATGCCATGTAAAGTTAAAAAAAAAAAAAAACACTTGTGTGTGTGCTAACTTGCTTCAGTCACGTCCAACTCTTTGTGACCCTATGGACTGTAGCCTACCAGACTCCTCTATCCATGGGATTCTCCAAGCAAGAAAATTGGGGTGGGTTGCCATGCCCTCCTCCGGGGGATCTTCCCGACCCAGGGATCAAACCCTGGTCTCTTACACCTCCTGCATTGGTAGGTGGGTTCTTTACCACTAGTGCCACCTGGAAAACCCTAAAAGCTTATAACTTCAGTCACTCTGACTTTTGAAATTTAGAAAAACCCTAAAAATATTTCTTTCTTTAGGAAATAACAGAAACTAATTACCTCTCTTTATTATGCTACATTATTCATCCAACCATGAGTTATTGACTTCCTCGCCTTCATGAAGCACTGGTAGGCGCGACTGAATAATTAAGTCCACTTAAATGGGATAATGAGCAGCAATAAGTTCTTATGTGGTCAAATACTACAATAACTTAATGGACATTCAGTATAATGTGTACTCAGAAGTCCAGATTGCTCTAAAGAGAAAAATGAAGAAAGTTCAAAAAGCAAAAACCTTGGATCTGAAAAGACGAGTGAAATTTTGTTAAGCTAAGTGTGGGGGTTGATTGAGCAGCAGTGACCCCCTGAGAAGTGGAATATTGGCGCGAGGCTAGAGTGGAATCAACTGGTGAACTCTGAACCCACAAATATTACAGAGCTCCTTTTGCTGGTGGAGGCTGCCTCTCCTCCCCCTTCTGATGAGCTGGCTCTGCCTTGGTTAAAGACCTGGTACTGCCCTCTCCAAAGCCAGTGTGTGGGGATGGATTTTTAAGATGCTAGACCAGAGAAGAAATGTGTCATTAGTTTTTCCATTCCATTCACATTCCCTAGATGTTGCTATATAAGTTAGCAAAATCTTGAACTTCCTTTAGAGAGGATGCTGTCTCCTCCTGAGTCAGATTTTGAGTTTGTTCCCCAGTGTAGTAGTTTTCTAGGGCTCTTGTTAAAAAATGACCACAGATTTAGTGATTTAAATCACACAGATTTATTCTATTATGGTACTGGTATTAGAAGTCCTAAAATGGTCAGTCAACAAGGCTGAGTTCCTTGGAGAGGGCCTAGGGGAGAATTTGTTCCCTTGGCTTTTCTAGTTTTTAGAGAGCTCCTGCATTCCTTGGCCCATACCTTCATCTTCCACCTTGAAAGCCAGTAGTATAGTATCTCTCAGTCTTTATGAATCTGACCTTCCTGCTTCCCCCTTTTGAGGCTCTGAGAGCTTGCAAAGCTAACCCAGGATAATTCCTCCAACTCTAAATAGATCCTTAGTTTATATCCATCAGTAAAGTCTGTTTGCTATATAAGGCAACATATTCACACATTCTAGGGATAGAATTATTAAAATAATTGAACAGGGAGGCTGTAGGGGAGGAAAAATAACTTTCCTTTTACCTTTCTAGATTCTTGGCTAAGACCCCCCTGTAATAGAAAGTAGATTAATAGGAGAAAAACAAACAGAAGTTCAATAACATGTATAGCTCCTGTATGCACTGGAGAGACCCAGGAAAATTAAGTAACACCCCAAAATGTCTCAGGCCAGCACCTGAAACACCATCTCTATTTAAAGACTAAAGATACTGTGTAGGGGAGGCCAGTGAAGGGAGATTAGCAGGTGGTGCTGGTGGTAAAAAACCTACTGCCAATGCCAGAGACATGAGACCCCGGCTCAATCCCTGGGATGGGAAGATGCCCTGGAGGAGAAAATCGCAACCCACTCCAGTATTCTTGATGAAGAATCCCATGGACAGGGGAACCTGGAGGGCCTACAGCCCATAGGGTCACAAAGAATCAGACACGACTGAAGCAACTTAACACACATGCACCAGGAAAAGCACAGTAAACAATGGTCAAGTTATGCAGATGCAGATTCATGAGTTATCCTGTGCTGTGCTGTGCTTAGTCACTCAGTTCTGTCCAACTCTTTGTGACCCCATGGATTGTAGCCAGCCAGATTCCTCCATCCACGGGGATTCTCCATGCAAGAATACTGGAGTGGGTTGCCATGTCCTCCTCAAGGGGATCTTCCCAACCCAAGGATTGAACCCAGGTCCCTAGCATTGCAGGCAGATTCTTTACCCTCTGAGCCACCAGGAAAGCCCAGTGTTAAGTTATCCTAGCCTTCTCCATTAATAAGAGTTTCTAGAGATTTTCTTTTCCTGGAGAGGGAGACATCTTACAAATAGAGATTTCCCAAATCTCTCTTACAAAAGGGTAAGTTCTACTCAGTTTTCAGAACTTTTTCTATGTTTCTATGTCTTTTATTTCTTAAAAATAATCCACCTAAAACAATGCTGCTGCTACTGCTGCTAAGTCCCTTCAGTCATGTCCAACTCTGCGTGACCCCATAGACGGCAGCCCACCAGGCTCCCCCGTCCCTGGGATTCTCCAGGCAAGAACACTGGAGTGGGTTGCCATTGACTTCTCCATGTGCTTTACAGAACTGGTCTAATTGTAAAACAGTTTTATACTTAAGAGACCCTTTTCCAACTGGCCACCATTCGCTGTCCTCCAATGGATACCGTGGCCACACAGTATCACATAGGAAGAGCAGGTGTGTCTTCTTTAAGCCCTGGGGATCAAATCTATCCCAGTTTTTCAGGATACAGTTCAAAGGAGTGAGACTGGAATTGTTAGCTCCCATCTTGTCCTGAAAAAACACTTATTTTGGGGTGGAAAATTCTGCTTGCCTTTAAGGTCATTAGACTGAGGTGCCTCTCATCTTGGTAGCCTAAATAAACACAGGAAAACCTAACCCAGAGTCAATTCCTAGAAATGCTCTCATATTCCAGAAAACAAAACTTAAGAATGTCCAATCACAAACAGCCAACTGGACTTTCCCAAAGAAAGCTACCACTTACACTGTAGCCCATCAAGTAATGTCTTTCTTTGCCTCTGAGGCTGCCTTATAAAAGCCCTTCTCCAGCTCATCTTCAGAGCTTTTCTGACCATGTTCAGTTCAGCAGTGCAGAATTCAAATTGATGCTCAAATAAACTCTTGAAATTTTAATGTGCTTCAGTTTATCTGTGGATAGGATGGTGGGCATCCTTGGGGCCATTATTAAGACTACTACACCTGGAGCAGGTGGGAATTTTATGTTCATTGTGAGTCTAAAAGCAACACAAATTGCAAAGGGTACGGCATGAAAATGATCGGTGTCCCACTGTAAAGTGCCTCTTTCAGAGTAGCTGTGTCAAAAACAATGATCAGTCAGTTCAGTTGCTCAGTCATGTCTGACTCTTTGCGACTCCATGAACCACAGCACGTCAGGCCTCCCTGTCCACCACCAACTCCCAGAGTCCACCCAAACCCATGTCTATTGAGTCGGTGATGCCATCCAATCATCTTATCATCTGTCGTCCCATTCTCCTCCAGCCCTCAATCTTTCCCAGCATCAGGGTCTTTTCCAATGAGTCAGCTCTTCGTGTCAGGTGGCCAAAGTATTGGAGCTTCAGCTTCAGCATCAGTCCTTCCAGTGAACACCGAGGACTGATCTCCTTTAGGATGGACTGGTTGGATCTCCTTGCAGTCCAAGGGACTCTCAAGATTCTTCTCCAACACCAAAGTTCAAAAGCATCAATTCTTCAGTGCTCAGCTTTCTTTATAGTCCAACTCTCACATCCATACATGACCACTGGAAAAACCATAGCCTTGACTAGACAGACCTTTGTGGACAAAGTAATGTCTCTGCTTTCTAATATGCTATACAGGTTGGTCATAACTTTCCTTCCAAGGAGTAAGCGTCTTTTAATTTCATGGTTGCAATCACCAACTGCAGTGATTTTGGAGCCCAGAAAAATAAAGTCAGTCACTGCGTCCACTGTTTCCCCATCTGTTTGCTATGAAGTGATGGGTCTGGATGCCATGATATTAGTTTTCTGAATGTTGAGCTTTAAGCCAACTTTTTCACTCTCCTCTTTCACCTTCATCAAGAGGCTCTTAGTTTCTCTTCACTTTCTGCCATAAGGGTGGTGTCATCTGCATATCTGAGGTTATTGATATTTCTCCCGGCAATCTTGATTCCAGCTTGTGCTTCCTCCAGCCCAGCATTTCTCGTGATGTACTCTGCATATAAGTTAAATAAGCAGGGTGACAATATACAGCCTTGACATACTCCTTTTCCTATTTGGAACTTGTCTGTTGTTCCATGGCCAGTTCTAACTGTTGCTTCCTGACCTGCATATAGGTTTCTCAAGAGGCAGGTCAGGTGGTTTGGTATGCCCCTCTCAGAATTTTCCACAGTTTATTGTGATCCACACAGTCAAAGGCTTTGGCATAGTCAATAAAGCAGAAATAGATGTTTTTCTGGAACTCTTTTGCTTTTTTGATGATCCAGCAGATGTTGGCAATTTGATCTCTGGTTCCTCTGCCTTTTCTAAAACCAGCTTGAACATCTGGAAGTTCACAGTTCACGTATTGCTGAAGCCTGGCTTGGAGAATTTTGAGCATTACTTTACTAGCGTGTGAGATGAGTGCAATTGTGTGGTAGTTTGAACATTCTTTCTTTGGGATTGGAATGATAACTGACCTTTTCCAGTCCTGTGGCCACTGCTGAGTTTTCCAAATTTGACAACAATGATGGAGCTATATAAAATAGATAACTGATAAGGACCTACTGTGTACACAGGGAATTCTACTTAATACTCTGTTATAACCCACATGGGAAAAGTATCTAAGAAAGAGTAAATACATGTATATGTGGGTTTCCCTGGAAACTCAGTCAGTAAAGAAACCACCTGCAGTGCAGGAGACCAGGGTTCGATCCCTACATCAGGAAGATCCCCTGGAAGAGGAAATGGCAACCCACTCCAGTATTCTTGCCTGGAAAATCCCATGGACAGAGGAGACTGGCAGGTTATAGTCCACAGAGTCACAAGAATCAGGCGTGACTTAATGACCAAACCACCGCCATGTATATATGTCTAAGTGATTTACTTTGGTTTATACCTGACACTAACATAACATTGTTAATCAACTATACTCTAATAAATTTTTTTTTTAAATAATGGAATGAAAGCAGCCATCTCCAGAATTATGAATGGCAGCAATAGTGTCCTAGGATCTGGATTTATTGTATGAGGGCACAGCTTTCAATTAAAAAGTTCAGAAACAGCCTCTGACCTCTTGGTTCCTCCAGTGGGTTTGCAAAAACCTAATCCCCCATTGTAAAGCCTTTGCTGCTTCAAATAGCTAGACAGCTTTCTATTTTCTGCACTCAACTCTAATTGATACAACCTGAGCTATAACACCTGTGACAGCTAAGAGCAATATTCTGACAAGTCTCAAGTTTGGAATCTCAGCTCCAGCACTTGATGGCTACGTGATCTTGAGTGAGTCACTTTTTTTTTAATATCTCAGTTTTCTGACTTGGGAATTATATCACTACCTCCTATCTACCCAGAGTTTTCTTTCTTACTTCTTTTTCCTTTTAGTGAAATGAATCAATATACATCATGTTTTTAGGAATTAACTGGAATATATATTATTATACAGAACAATCATACCCAAAAATAAAACAAATATTTTGCAGTACACATAGGACAGTCACAAAACTTATCACTGTATCAGTCTGGCATTTTAAAAGAGAGGACTTAAGGGCTTCCCAGGTGGTGGTAGTGGTAAAGAATTAGTCAATGCAGGAGACATGGGTTCAATCCATGAGTCGGGAAGATCCCCTGAAATAGGAAATGGCACCCTGCTCCAGTATTCTTGCCTTGGAAATTCCATGGGCAGAGGAGCCTGGTGGGTTACAGTCCTTGGGGCCGCAAAGAGTCAGACACAGCTAGGTGACTGAGCACATACATATTTTAAAAGAAGGACAGTTTAAGTATTTTTTATCTAGTTAATTTAAAAGGGAAAAAAACCCCACTATATTAACAAGATTAGAAACTGCAGGAGACAGTTATCACCTCCCAAAAGCAAAGTGAAGAGATGGAAATTAAGAAATAAGAAGCTTGAAAGAGTGGCTCCATGGAGCTGAAACCCAGATCTCTGGGGAAAAAAAAAAAAAAAAAGCACTGTTTTTGTTTTTTTTTTTTTTTTTATCATTTGGCAAGTCTAAGGGGCTCTGAAGGCAATATAATGAGACTGATTATGAAAGTGTTGGAAATAAATACATAAAATGGATTAATCTGCTGCAGAAGGTAGCACAGCTTCCTTTGTTGGAAATATTTTTTAAAACTGTTGATATGAAGGTACACAGAGAGGCAGAAAGCAATCAGGAAGTAAACATGAAGCAAATAGAATGGAATGAGTTTCTTTCCTTTCTTACAGCCTTGAGTCTCTCCGCTGCTGCTACGTCACGTCAGTTGTGCCCGACTCTGTGCGACCCCAGAGATGGCAGCCCACCAGGCTCCCCCGTCCCTGGGATTCTCCAGGCAAGAACACTGGAGTGGGTTGAATCTCTCTCTTTAGTGCTAGATATTAGCTGTGAAAACAGGGAGGCAGCCCAAAGCGGCAATATGATTAGTAGAGTTTCAGTCCTAATATCTCAAAGTGAACATGGAAGGATGTGTTTGGAGCTGAGACAGAATAGCTTGTGGTTGGTGTTCAGTCATTAAGTCCAGCTCTTTGCCACCCTATGGACTGCAGCACACGAGGCTTCTCTGTCCTTCACTATCTCCTGGAGTTTGCTCAAATTCATGTCCATTGTCAGTGATGCTATCCAAACATCCCATCCTCTGTTGACCCCTTCTCTTCCTGCCTTCTATCTTTCCCAGCATCAGGGTCTTTTCCAGTGAATCAGTTCTTTGCATCAGGTAGCTAAAGTATTGGGGCTTCAGCTTCAGCATCAGTCCTTCCAATGAATATTCAGGGTTGATTTTCTTTAGTTGACTGGTTTGATCTTGCTGTCCAAGGGATTCTCGAGTCTTCTTCAGTACCACAATGTGAAAGCATCAATTCTTTGGGGCTTAGACTTCTTTATGGACCAACTTTCACAATACTACATGACCACTGGAAAAACCATAACTTTGACTAGATGGACCTTTGTTGGCAAAGGGATGTCTCTACTTTTTAATATGCTGTCTAGGATTGTTATAGCTTTTCTTCCAAGGAGCAAGTGTCTTTTAATTTCACAGCTGCAGTCCCCATCCACAGTGATTTTGGAGCCCAAGAAAATAAAATCTGTCACTGCTTTCAGCAGATACCATGATCTTAGTTTTTTAATGTTGAGTTTTAAGCCACTTTTGTCACTCTCATCTTTCACCCTCATCAAGAGGCTCTTTGGTTCCTCTTCAATTTCTGCTATTAGAGTGGTATCATCTACATATCTGAGACTGTCGATTTCACATGCTAGCTAGGTTATGCTCAAAATCCTTTGAGCTAGGCTCCAGCAGTACATGAACTGAGAACTTCCAGATGTACAAGCTGGGTTTCAAAGAGGCAGAGGAATCAGAGATCAAACTGCCAACATTTGTTGGATCATGGAGAAAGCAAGGGAATTCCAGAAAAACCTACTTCTGCCTCATAGACAATGCTAAAGTCATTGACTGTGTGGATCACAACAAACTGTGGAAAATTCTTAAAGAGATGGGAATACCAGACTACCTTACCTGTCTTCTGAGAAACCTGTATATGGTCAAGAAGGCACAACTGACTGGTTCAAAACTGGGAATGGAGTACAACAAGGCTGCATATTGTCACCCTACTTACTTAACTTATATGCAGAGTACATCAGGCAAAATGCTGGGCTGGACAGAATAGCTTAATAATTAGCAAATATACCTTTGACTACCCAATATTCATATGGAGTGGATGAAAACTGAAATTCCATGTTTCCAACCAATACAATGCGGCCACTCTTCATACAAATGGAGGTGGTGTTCTTTTTCTCCCAAAAAAGAAGTGCCAATAGCCATTGTATCCAGCTCCAGAAAACAGTCACACTGTTTCTCAGTTCAGTCATGGTTCCAATCGCTTATTATATTACTTAAAATAAAAACAACTCTGACACAAAATTTTATAAAATGCTAAAGAGAAGGAGGAGCTAGTACATGGGGAGAATACCCTCAAAGGGAAAAGCAAGTTGCTCCATTTTATACTACTTATTTCAAAATTTCATAATGTTTGGTATACTTTTTCAATTTTGCAAGTGACATATACCACATTTGAGTGTCTGCCTTGGATTTGCTTACCAAGTAAAATATCATTTTTGGATTTTTTAGTATGTCTCCTTTAATGTTTTTAAGTGTCCAGTATATTTTGTTTATTACTTTCTATGGTATAAAGAGATAGGTACGCTCTTAAGATCTTCAGGTTGTTACAGTATCTCTCAAACATTCTCTAAATTTATTTGCTCTCCTACCTTTCTATTTTCACACAGTTAAATCTGTATTACAACCGACATTATCTCCCATGCTGCTACTGCTAAGTTGCTTCAGTCGTGTCCAACTCTGTGAGACCCCATAGACGGCAGCCCACCAGGCTCCCCCGTCCCTTGGATTCCAGGCAAGAACACTGGAGTGGGTTGCCATTTCCTTCTCCAATGCATGAAAGTGAAAAGTGAAAGTGAAGTCGCTCAGTCGTGTCCGACTCTTCTCGACCCTATGGACTGCAGCCTACCAGGCTCCTCCGTCCATAGGATTTTCCAGGCAAGAGTACTGGAGTGGGGTGCCATTGCCTTCTCCGATTATCTCCCATACCCTTCTGTGAACCTTTCCTATATCTAAACATATTCAGCTTGATGTTGCCACTGATCATAATAGTGCATGTAGGACCTTTTACTACTTCTGAGTAAAGCAAGTGTTGGCTTGTTCTAATTGAAATGCAAAGAATAGATTCTGAACTACATTAGTGTATTTTTATCCTTTTAAAACTTCCTTTTATGTGACTCCTTCCTGAAAATCCTCCACAGGCATTATTTTTCTTTAGGACAGATTTTGGTTGTTACAGGAAGGGTGCCACAGGAAGATGGAGTCAACATTCAGCACTTGAGGTCCAGAACTGAATGTTCATGTGAATAAAAATATGCTTGAAAGCAGGTTGTTGAGAAGAAGATTTCGATAACATATCTGGGGCTAAGCTTTGTTGATCGTATCATAGACTTTTATCATAAGCCAAGAACAGAACAGAATCAGAATAAGATAAGGGCTATCCTTGCCACAGAGAGAGAGGGAAAGAGCCTGCCCTGAGTGACCTTGGCTTGGGAGAAGGAAAACCACAGGCATCAGGGAATAAGAGGTCAATGTCCTGGGTCCAAGCTTCCCCTTTTCTAGTCTTGTTCCCTGGGAATTATTGGGGGTTGCTGGTGGGATGAACATTAAACAAGTTCTGAAGAAAGTAGAAAACATAATAGCTTTCACCTTGTACTCTCTCTGGAGCCCTGGTAGACCACAAACAGGCTGACCCCTCTCCACCAAGAAGGGAAAGAGCAAGATTGGTGGAGAGATGAGGAAAAAGATCTAAGGCATCTTTAGGGCCCCCATGGCAAAGGTTGATACAAGGACCACACAAAATTTGGAAAACCTTTGCCCCATGCCTTGAGGACTGCAAAGTATTCTCTATACTCTAATTTCAGTGTTATGAGGAAAATGAAAGGGAGAAAATTCCTGTAGAAAGTTTAACTTTGGATTAAGAGAATAATAATGCATTATACTTTTTTTTTTTCATTGAAAGACACTACTTTAAACAAAAGATACCCAAGGAAGGAACAAGATGGCGGAGGAATAGGGTGGCGAGACCACTCTCTCCCCCACAAATTCATCAAAAGAACATTTGAACGTGGAGTAAAGTCCTCAAAAAAAACTTCTGAATGCTGGCAGAGGACATCAGGCACCCAGAAAAGCAGCCCGTTGTCTTCGAAAGGAGGTAGGAAAAAACACAAAAGATAAAAAGAGAGACAAAAGAGGTAAGGACGGAGCTCCGTCCCGGGAAGGGAGGCTTTAAAAAGAGAGAAGTTTCCAAACACCAGGAAACACTCTCACTGACGAGTCTGTAGCGAGCCTTGGAACCTCAGAGGGCCACATAACCGGGAGGAAAAAGAAATAAATAATTAAAACCCACAGATTACCCGCCAAACAGTAACTCCCAGTGGAGAAGCAGCCCAGACGCTTGCATACGCCATTAGCAAGTGGGGGCTGGGCAGAGAGGAGCTGGCTGAACTGCTTAGAGAGAGGACTGGGCTTGAATGACGCGAGAACAATCTGAGAGAACTGGGGATAGCAAAGCAGACTGGGATAGCTTCCCCGCGAAAAGGCGGAAAGCCCTAACTTAAGACTCCGCCAGCCCCACTCACAGAACAAAGGACTGAGCAGAGCGAAACGGCTGCGGTCGGCCCATCCCCCATCCCCCGCCAAGACAGGCAGGGAGGGCAGCCAGAGCCGGAGGGGGCAACGACAGCCCCAGAAAGGCATCTGACACAACTGCAGGCAGGTTTGTTGCTAATCAAGACTTCTTGGGCTCGGGCCGGTCAATATCCGCCTGAGAAGGTGCGCCGGTTGTACGCCCAGAAAACCAAGTGGCAGGGACTGGGGAGGCGATAAGTCACAGCGACCGCGCTTGCCAAACACCTGGTCACCTGAGCTGCTCGGACCGGGGAATGCCCAAAACGCAGGCCCAACCAAGTCTGCGCCTTTGTGGAGTACCCAAGAACCTGAACTTGAGCCGCTCAGACCTGGGAAGTACATACAACCCAGCGCCGGCCTCGGACAGTTCCCGGCAGAGCAACCTAGAGCCTGTGCAGTGTAGACTGGGACAGCATATGTGCTGTGAGCGGGGGCAAACCCAGTGTGGCCGAGACGCTGCGAGTACTCCCCACAGATGCCAGAGATATTTGTCTGCAGCGTTCCTCCCTTCCCAGAACAGGACTGAACAACTGAGCCTTAAAAACTGTCCACCCGCCCCCTACTACCTGGGCAAAAATTAGACACTGAAGAGACCAGCAAACAGAAGCTAAAACAGAGGGAACCACCATGGAAATGACAGATAGAGAAGTCTAGAGACTACTCCAAGAATAAGACCAAAAACCAGAGGCAAGAGGCTTAAGCCCAAATCCTGAGAACACCAGAGAACTCCTGACTCCAGGGAACATTAATCGATAGGAGCTCATCAAACGCCTCCATACCTACACTAAAACCAAGCACCACCCAAGGGTCAACAAGTTCCAGAGCAAGACATACCACACAAATTCACCAGCAACACAGGAAAATAGACCTGAGCTTCAATATACAAGCTTCCCAAAGTCACTCCAAACGCACTGACATCTCATAACTCATTACTGGACACTTCATTGCACTCCAAAGAGAAGAAATCCAGCTCCACCCACCAGAACACCGACACAAGCTTCCCTAACCAGGGAACCTTGACAAGTCACCCGTCCAACCCCACACACAGTGAGGAAACTACATAATAAAGAGAACTCCACAAACTGCCAGAAGACGGAAAGGCCACCCCAAGCAAAGCAATATAAGAAAGATGAAGAGGCAGAGAAATACCCAGCAAGTAAATGAACAAGATAAATGCCCACCAACACAAACAAAAGAGGAAGATATAGGGAATCTACCTGATAAAGAATTTCGAATTTTGATGGTGAAAATGATTCAAAATCTTGAAAGCAAAATGGAGTTACAGATAAATAACCTGGAGAAAAGGATTGAGAAGATGGAAGAAAGGTTTAATAAGGACTTAGAGGAAATAAAAAAGAGTCAACATACAATGATTACTGCAATAGATGAGATCAGAAACACTCTGGAGGGAACAAACAGTAGAATAACAGAGGCAGAAGACAGGATAAGTGAGCTAGAAGATAGAATTGTAGAAATAAATGAAACAGAGAGAAAAAAGAAAAACAAAAGAAATGAGGACACTATTAGAGACCTCTGGAACAATGTTAAATGCTCCAACATTCGAATCATAGGCGTCCCAGAAGAAGAAGACAAAAAGAAAGACCATGAGAGAATACTTAAGGAGATAATAGTTGAAAACTTCCCTAAAATGGGGAAAGAAATAATCACCCAAGTCCAAGAAACCCAGAGAGTCCCCAACAGGATAAACCCAAGGCAAAATACTCCAAGACACGTATTAATCAAATTAACAAAGATCAAACACAAAGAACAAATATTAAAAGCAGCAAGGGAAAAGCAGCAAATAACACACAAGGGGATTCCCATAAGGATAACAGCTGATCTTTCAACAGAAACTCTTCAGGCCAGGAGGGAATGGCAAGACATACTTAAAGGGATGAAAGAAAATACCCTATAGCCCAGATTACTGTACCCAGCAAGGATCTCATTCAAATATGAAGGAGAAATCAAAAGCTTTACAGACAAGCAAAAGCTGAGAGAATTCAGCATCACCAAACCAGCTCTCCAACAAATGCTAAAGGATCTTCTCTAGACAGGAAACACAGAAAGGGTGTATAAACTCGAACCCAAAGCAATAAAATGGCAACGGGATCATACTTATCAATAATTACCTTAAACGTAAATGGGTTGAATGCCCCAACCAAAAGACAAAGGCTGGCTGAATGGATACAAAAACAAGACCCCCATATATGTTGTCTACAAGAGACCCACCTCAAAACGAGGGATACATACAGACTGAAAGTGAAGGGCTAGAAACAGATATTCCATGCAAATAGAGACCAAAAGAAAGCAGGAGTAGCAATACTCATATCAGATAAAATAGACTTTAAAACAAAGGCTGTGAAAAGAGACAAAGAAGGAAACTACATAATGATCAAAGGATCAATCCAAGAAGAAGATATAACAATTATAAATATTTATGCACCCAACGTAGGAGCACTGCAATATGTAAGACAATTACTAACAAGTATGAAAGGGGAAATTAACAACAATGCAATAATAGTGGGAGATTTTAATACCCCACTTACATCTATGGATAGATCAACTAAACAGAAAATTAACAAGGAAACACAAACTTTAAATGATACAATAGACCAGTTAGACCTAATAGATCTCTATAGGACATTTCATCCCAAAACAATGAATTTCACCTTTTTCTCAAGTGCACACGGAACCTTTTCCAGGACAGATCACATCCTGGGCCATAAATCTAGCCTTGGTAAATTCAAAAAAACTGAAATCATTCCAAGCATCTTTTCTGACCACAATGCAGTAAGATTAGCTCTCAATTACGGGAGAAAAACCATTAAAAATGCCAACATATGGAGGCTGAATAACACGCTGCTGAATAATGAACAAATCATAGAAGAAATCAAAAGAGAAATCAAAATATGCATAGAAATGAATGAAAATGAAAACACAACAACCCAAAACCTCTGGGACACTGTAAAAGCAGTGCTAAGGGGGAAGTTCATAGCAATACAGGCACACCTCAAGAAACAAGAAAAAAGTCAACTAAATAACCTAACTCTACATCTAAAGCAACTAGAAAAGGAAGAAATGAAGAACCCCAGGGACAGTAGAAGGAAAGAAATCA
This sequence comes from Moschus berezovskii, assembly GCF_049115385.1. Classification (NCBI taxonomy): domain Eukaryota; kingdom Metazoa; phylum Chordata; class Mammalia; order Artiodactyla; family Moschidae; genus Moschus; species Moschus berezovskii. The sequence continues at coordinate 88,909,816 of NC_142467.1, forward strand.
TAAAAATTAAGCAGAGATAAATGCAAAAGAAACAAAAGAGACCATAGCAAAAATCAACAAAGCCAAAAGCTGGTTCTTTGAGAAGGTAAATAAAATTGACAAACCACTATCCAGACTCATCAAGAAACAAAGGGAGAAGAACCAAATCAATAAAATTAGAAATGAAAATGGAGAGATCACAACTGACAACACAGAAATACAAAGGATTATTAGAGAATACTATCAGCAATTATATGGCAATAAAATGAATAACCTGGAAGAAATGGACAAATTCCTAGAAAAGTACACCTTTCCAAAACTGAACCAGGAAGAAATAGAAAATCTGAACAGACCCATCACAAGCACGGAACTAGAGGCTGTAATCAGAAATCTTCCAGCAAACAAAAGCCCAGGTCCAGATGGCTTCACAGCTGAATTCTACCAAAAATTTAGAGAAGAGCTAACACCTATTCTACTCAAACTCTTCCAGAAAATTGCTGAGGAAGGGAAACTTCCAAACTCATTCTATGAGGCCACCATCACCCTAATCCCAAAACCTGGTAAAGATCCCACAAAAAAAGAAAACTACAGGCCAATATCACTGATGAACATAGATACAAAAATCCTTAACAAAATTCTAGCAATCAGAATCCAACAACACATTAAGAAGATCATACATCATGACCAAGTGGGCTTTATCCCAGGAATGCAAGGATTCTTCACTATCCGCAAATCAATCAACGTAATACTCCACCTTAACAAACTGAAAAATAAAACTTATATGATTATCTCAACAGATGCAGAGAAAGCCTTTGACAAAATTCAACATCCATTTATGATAAAAACCCTCCAGAAAGTGGGAATAGAAGGGACATATCTCAACATAATAAAAGCTATATATGACAAACCCATAGCAAACATTATCCTCAATGGTGAAAAACTGAAAGCATTTCCCCTAAAGTCAGGAACAAGACAAGGGTGCCCACTCTCACCACTACTATTCAACATAGTTCTGGAAGTTCTGGCTACAGCAATCAGAGCAGAAAAAGACATAAAAGGAATACAAATTGGAAAAGAAGAAGTAAAACTTTCACTGTTTGCTGATGACATGATCCTCAACACAGAAAACCCTAAAGACTCTACCAGAAAACTACTAGAACTAATCAATGAATACAGTAAAGTTGCAGGATATAAAATCAACACACAGAAATCCCTTGCATTCCTATACACTAATAATGAGAAAATAGAAAGAGAAATTAAGGAAACTATTCCATTCACTGTTGCAACGAAAAGAACTAAATACTTAGGAATATATCTACCTAAGGTGTGAGAGTTGGACTGTGAAGAAAGCTGATCGCCAAAGAATCGATGCTTTTGAACTGTGGTGTTGGAGAAGACTCTTGAGAGTCCCTTATACTGCAAGGAGATCCAACCAGTCCATTCTAAAGGAGATCAATCCTGGATGTTCATTGGAAGGACTGATGCTAAAGCTGAAACTGCAATACTTTGGCCACCTCATGTGACGAGTTGACTCATTGGAAAAGACTCTGATGCTGGGAAAGGTTGGGGGCGGGAGGAGAAGGGGACGACGGAGAATGAGATGGCTGGATGGCATCACCGACTCTGTGGACATGAGTTTGAGTGTATTCCGGGAGTTGGTGATGGACAGGGAGGCCTGGCGTGCTGTGATTCATGGGGTCGCGGAGAGTCGGACACGACTGAGCGACTGAACTGAACTGAACTGAACTGAAGGAAACAAAAGACTTGTACATAGAAAACTATAAAACACTAGTGAAAGTAATCAAAGAGAACACGAATAGATGGAGAAATATACCGTGTTCGTGGATTGGAAGAATAAATATTGTAAAAATGAGTATACTACCCAAAGTAATTATACATTCAATGCAATCCCTATCAAGCTACCAATGATATTTTTCACAGAACTAGAACAAAAAATCTCACAATTTGCATGGAAATACAAAAAACCTCGAATATCCAAAGCAATCTTGAGTAAGAAAAATGGAACTGGGGGAATTAACCTGCCAGACTTCAGGCTCTACTACAAAGCCACAGTCATCAAGACAGTATGGTACTGGCATAAAGACAGAAATATAGATCAATGGAACAAAATAGAAAGCCCAGAGATAAATCCACGCACCTATGGACACCTTATCTTTGACAAAGGAGGCAAGAATATAAAATGGAGAAAAGACAGTCTCCTTAACAAGTGGTGCTGGGAAAACTGGTCAGCCACTTGTAAAAGAATGAAACTAGAACACTTCCTAACACCATACACCAAAATAAACTCAGAATGGATTAGAGAGCTAAATGTAAGATCAGATTCTATTAAACTCCTAGAGGAGAATGTAGGCAAAACACTCTCTGACATAAATCACAGCAGGATCCTCCAAGACCCACCTCCCAGAATATTGGAAATAAAAGCAAAAATAAACAAATGGGACCTAATTAAAATCAAAAGCTTCTGCACAGCAAAGGAAACTCTAAGCAAGGTGAAAAGACAGCCTTCAGAATGGGAGAAAATAATAGCAAATGAAGCAACTGATAAAGGATTAATCTCCAAAATATACAAGCAGCTCCTGCAGCTCAATTCCAGAAAAATAAATGACCCAATCAAAAAATGGGCCAAAGAACTAAACAGACATTTCTCCAAAGCAGACAGAAAGATGGCTAACGAACACATGAAAAAATGCTCAACATCCCTCATAATCAGAGAAATGCAAATCAAAACCACAATGAGATACCATTTCATACCAGTCAGAATGGCTGCTATCCAAAAGTCCACAAGCAATAAATGCTGGAGAGGGTGTGGAGAAAAGGGAACCCTCTTACACTGTCGGTGGGAATGCAAACTAGTATAGCCACTATGGAGAACAGTGTGGAGATTCCTCAAAAAACTGGAAATAGAACTGCCATATGATCCAGCAGTCGCACTCCTGGGCATACACACCAAGGAAACCAGAATTGAAAGAGACACATGTACTCCAGTGTTCATTGCAGCACTCTTTATAATAGCCAGGACATGGAAGCAACCAAGATGTCCATCTGCAGACGAATGGATAGGAAAGCTTTGGTACATATACACAATGGAGTATTACTCAGCCTTTAAAAAGAATGCATTTGAACCAGTTCTAATGAGGTCGATGAAACTAGAGCCTATCATACAGAGTGAAGTAAGCCAGAAAGAAAAACACCAATGCAATATACTAACGCATATATATGAAATTTAGAAAGATGCAAATGATAACCCTGTATACGAGACAGCAAAAGAGACACAGATGTATAGAACAGTCTTTGGGACTCTGTGGGAGAGGGTGAGAGTGGGATGGTTTGGGAGAATGGCATTGAAACATGTATATTATGATATGTGAAACGAATCGCCAGTTCAGGGTCGATGCATGTTACAGGATGCTCGGTGCTGTTATGCGGGTTGACCCAGAGGGAGGATAAGGGGAGGAGGGAGGTGGAAGGGGTTTTCGGGAGGGGGAACTCATGTACACCCAGGGCAGATTCATGTCAATGTATCTCAAAACCAACCAATATAATATTGTAAAATAATTAGCCTCCAATAAAAATTTAAAAAAAATAAAAGATACCCATTCATTTGTCAATGGTCATTTAAGTTGCTTCCATGTCTTGGCTATTATAAATAGTGCTGATACAAACATGGGGGTGCATATATCTTTTTGAATTACAGGGTTTTTTTTTTTCTTTCCCAAATATATACCCAGGGATGGGATTGTAGGATCATACTGTAACTCTATTTTTACTTTTCCAAGTTAACTCCATACTGTTCTCCACAGTGGCTTTACCAATTTACATTCCCAGTGTAAGAAGATTCCTTTTCCTCCACACCCTCTCCAGCATTTGTTATTTATAGACTTTTTAATGATAGTCATTCTGACTGGTATGATATAGTACCTCATTGTAGTTTTGGTTTGCATTCCTCTAATAATTGGAGATGTTGAGCATATTTTCATGTGCCTCTTGGACATCTGTATATCTTCTTTAGAGAAATGCCTGTTTAGGTCTTCTGCTCATTTTTGGATTGGGTTCTTTTTTTGGATTCTTTGTTGAGTTGTATGAGCTTTTTGTATATTTTGGAAACTAAGTCCTTTTTAGTTGCATAATTTGCAAGTATTTTCTCTCTTTCTTTAGGTTATCTTTTTGTTTATTGTTTGTAGGTTGTCATTGTTTATAGTTTCCTTTTCTGTGCAAAACCTTGTACATTTGATTCAGTTCAGTTCAGTTCTGTTCAGTTGCTCAGTCGTGTCCGACTCTCCGCGACCCCATGAATCACAGCACACCAGGCCTCCCTGTCCATCACCAACTCCTGGAGTTCACTCAAACTCATGTCCACAGAGTCGGTGATGCCATCCAGCCATCTCATTCTCTGTCGTCCCCTTCTCCTCCTGCCCGCAATCCCTCCCAGCATCAGAGTCTTTTCCAGTGAGTCAACTCTTCGCATGAGGTGGCCAAAGTATTGGAGTTTCAGCTTTAGCATCAGTCCTTCCAATGAACACCCAGGACTGATCTCCTTTAAAATGAACCGGTTGGATCTCCTTGCAATCCAAGGGACTCTCAAGAGTCTTCTCCAACACCACAGTACACATCCCATTTATTTACTCTTGCTTTTATTTCTATTGCCTTGGGAGACTGACCTAAGAAAACACTGATACAATTTATGCCAGAGAATGTTTTGCCTGTATTCTCTTCTAGGCAATTGGCAGTCTTTTATAATACTTTCTTATCCTTTCATTACAGAACATTCTTACTGGATTTGTCTTAGAGAAAAAATAATAAAAATTATATTAAGATTAATAAAAATCCAATATTTATGGAATAGATGGATACATTTATAAGTTATCAGCAATTAAAAACATCTGTGTTATAGTCAGAAATTTCAATGATTTGCTGTATGTTTTATGCCATATTATTTTAAATCCAATTTGCATTCTTAAATTTTGATTTAGGCCTAGGAATTGATTAGCTGTATTTAAAAAGAAACAACAAAACATCACAAATTGTCATTTTAATATAATAATTCATTATAATTTATCTTCCTCTTTTGATACATAATAATTTGCTTTTACTGTAATCATTTTACTTGCCACATACACTAATTAAAACCCTCAGACTGGAGTTGCTGCTGCTGCTCAGTCACTTCAGTCGTGTCTGACTCTATGTGACCCCATTCTATTAAATATCTGTTACAACATGTCTGTGGAAGTGTCTGCTCTTTTGTCTAAATTCTCAGGACAGTGGAAACTTAACATTCAATTTTTATATAATCCTGTTAACACTACACTTAGGGAAAAAAATTAAGGAAAATTTACAACTAAGGTACTGAAATAGCTAATAAAATTTCTGCCAGTTTAGGATATCTCCTCATGGTGCTATCCATAGAGTTTTTGTTTTAGTGCCAGAATGAACGATTCCGTTTAAAAAAATAAACAGAACATCTGGGCCACTGGTTGGCAACTTTTGATTCATGAATTTTTGTGAATTTTTGTGCTGCTGGTGTCATTGAACAAAAGAATTTATGTCTTTATTTTCCTATTTTTTTTTTACTAAGAATTTCATCTTTATTTGAGTTCCAATTAATTTCAGTGTGCTCTGTTTTCTCTGTGATTGATAGTTTCTACTTATTACTACTACTTTGTTTTTTTAAATGCATCTCCTCTTAACCAGGTAGTTTTTTCCCCGTGTATGTATTATCGAATATGATAGTAATACCTTGTATTCATTGCTTGTTTATCATGGGGCAGGCAATTACTGTACTTTTAATCTCTTACTATTCACTCCAAATGGAGGCCTGGAGATGAATTTAAAATAATTTTTAAAATGTGACATGGCATGTGTACTGAGTATATAGATTAAGATTCATACCATACATAGCCCACCCTACCCTATACAACAGTGACATTTAAAAATATTAAAAGGTAAATTTCTTTCTCCAGTGACATTTCTGTTTCATAAAAAATGCTAACGAAGTGCTAGTTGCTTCATTTTCTTATAACATCTGAACTTCTTTTGTTAAAACGTGATTCTTAGTGATCACACTTATTCAACTAAAGAACGTGAATAAAACTGACAGAAATACAGTCTCAATTAATACTCTCATTTAAGAAGGCTGGTGGTGTTACTATTACACTTATCCACAGAGGAGGAGGCTGAAGCACGAAGGATTAAAGGAACTTGTCCAAGTCACAAAGCTCACAAGCGAAAGAGCTGGAGTTTAATAACAAATGCTCTGACCTCAAAGCATACTTCACAATATTTTAGTGAAAATTCTGTCAGTCATGAGTGACAGAAACTTGTCATCAACTCCCTTGTGAATCATGGCATAAAATGCCTCGCAGAACTGCAGAGCCTGGGAGTGGGTTTCCAAACGTTGCTGGATTCAGACACTTCAGTAAGAGCAAGGTCTAGCTCTTGCCATCCTTGTAGCTTTCTTCTCAGACTTGCCTCCACACGACTAGAAGGACAGCCACAAGCAGCTGTAGGCTCACAAGCTCGTTGAAGCCGGAAATCATGGAGAGTGACAGCATTTCTTCTGCCATCTCTGGCAGTACTCCCAGGGATGCTTATGATTAGCCTTGCTTGCGTCACATGCTTAAAGCCAGATTATGGTCAGGATTTGAAGGCCACTACAGACAATAGTCAGCCCTGTCCAAACCTTAAAGACTGAACAAGGTTACTGCAGGAGAGGTTAGATGATCCCTCAAAAGAAGGATATTAAACAACCAAAAAAAATAAAAGTCCATTCATGCACACTGACATTAGATCTTGTGAAATACTAAACTTACTCAAAAACCCCACATAAAACTTTACGAAAATACTGTGAGTTAGATTTTATCTTTATTTTCTCAGGTAACAAAGACCAATACACCTTGCCCAAGTTCACACAATGTGTAAGTCATCAGATCTTTTAAAGATAAATTATGTACCCAACTGCACTGCTTCTAGAGGAATAATGTTCAGAATTCAACCTAGGCCTAAATGGGATGGCATCAAACCTAAGTATCAATTTTTAAAAGATCAAATGTACATAAGTAGATTACATACACTAGTCTGATTTAGCCCTTCAGGGTTTTAAAAATAATCTAAGGTTCGAGGCATCATAGCTTTTACTTGCAATTCCCTGAGGATATCAAATTAAAGACTTGAAAATTTCGGTTGGATGAATGTCACCTTTATTCACATTCTTTAGTTGAATAAATGTGATTGCTTAGAACCATGTTTAATAAAATAAGTTCCGAAGTTACATGACCTTGAAGCAACAGCAAGTACTACATTAACATTCTTTGTAAAAGAGAAGTGTCATTGGAGAAAGAAATTTATTTTTTTAAAATATTTTTAATGGTCATTATTGCCTAGGGAAGGATGCACTATGTACAGTATGATTCTTAATCTTTACTCTCGGTAAACACACCATGTCACATTATTTTTCTAAGTCATCTCAAGTCCATCTCCAGGCCTCCAAATGGAGATTTGGAGTGAAAAATAAGAAACTAAATCTAAGACATTGGCTTAGACAACTCACAGTTGTCTAAAATCCTAGGGTTGTGTGTAGCATCGAGTATGTGGGATGCCCCTGAAATTATGGATCTGCAGTGGTTCCTGGTGATGAATCCATAACTCCTGGAAGGATGGTTCCTTCCAGTCTAGTGCTCTCTGCTTCTCCTCCACTGGGTGCCCTTGGTCCTTGTAGAGTCTGAAACCACTGTGTCTAGAGTCCAGGCTCCCTGGAGGCCACCCATCGGAAACCACAAATTTTGGTCTCTTTCACAGTTTCTCAAAATGTTGTGTCTCTCACTATCTGGCTTCAAAGGCCTTACTCTTTTCTCCTTTCTCTCCTCATCTGCCAGGACAGCCAAAATGAGCTAACACTTTTAGAGAAGATAGGAATGGCTATCGTGCTCAAGATGATTTTCTTTCCAGCTCTGCAAGAAGTCCAGGAACAAGGAAATACAAATGACGAGGCTACCAACTTGTGAAACAGAATGAAGAGGGAGAGACACAGATGATAAACAGCAGTCCAGTTCAGTTCAGTCTCTCAGTCGTGTCCGACTCTCTACGACCCCATGAATCACAGCACGCCAGGCCTCCCTGTCCATCACCAACTCCCGGAGTTCACTCAAACTCATGTCCACAGAGTCGGTGATGCCATCCAGCAGTTATTATCTTACAACTAAGAATAAATATCATTGGAGAGTTCATCCATTTTCCAAATACCTGAAGGTCCACAACAGAGAATATTTTGCAACTTTACTCAGCACAAATTCAACTTCTAATAGTCTTTCATTGCTTATATAAGGGAGTAAATCACTTAGCTAGTGAGTGGTCTCAGTTATACATACACACAGATATTGGAATGACACACTATTTTCCTCTTGCTCCTTGCTCTTCATAAATCATCTTGTCATGGTGTTCTTGAATTTCGACATTGTCAAGCATGTCAATAATAGTAACGTAAACTTACCACATGCATAAGAAAGAGTAAGAGAGTGTAAGTGAAGGAGACTCTATTAAGGACTTGTTAAACTTTTCAGCAAATCAATGCAACTTCCCAAAGAAAACCAAAACAGGATCAGAATCATTTCCACCTAAGTCACTTTGCTTACATCTAAGATCCAAGTCACTTTGCTTACATTTTACATCTAAGATGCCTGGTTAGTTTTCACAGATTTTTTTCACCATCTTATATACTATACAATTGAATGTTGTGTTTCATTTTACTGTCTCTCATCCCTAACTAGACTTTCCTGGTGATTCAGCTGGTAAAGAGTCTGCCTGCAATGCGGGAGACCTGGGTTGGATGCTTGGGTTGGGAAGATCCCCTGGAGAAGGAAATGGCAACCCACTCCATTATTCTTACCTGGAGAATTCCACGGACAGAAAAGCCTGGGGGGCTACAGTCCATGGGGTCACATACAGTCAAACACAACTGAGTGACTAACACACACACTCCTAACTAGTGTGTAAGCTCCCTATGACAAGGGCAAGGAAACTTGATCTACTGTATTTAATGATGAAACCTTAGCACTTAGAACTGGTGTATTTAATGATGAAACATAGAAGTTACTTAGTAAATTATTGTTGAATAAATGAATAAGGGCTAGATGATCAGTGGAAAAAAGATTTGTGTGTGTTTGTGTATGCTTTAACCCCAGGAGTATTATAGACAGCTTTATTTCTTATTCTAAATTGTTATTGTACACACATATATATACACACACAGATCTATGAAGAAATATTTTATCATTTGCTTAAAATATGTATTTAAAGAATATATAAAGAATAATAAAATAAATTTTTAAAAAAATTTATTTTTTATTGAAGGATAATTGCTTTACAGAATTTTGCTGATTTCTGTCAAACCTCAACATGAATCAGCCACAGGTATACATATATCCCCTCCCTTTTGAACCTCCCTCCCATTTCCTTCCCCACCCCACCCCTCTAGGTTGATCCAGAGCCCCTGTTTGAGTTTCCTGAGCCATACAGCAAATTCCCATTGGTTATCTATTTTACATATGGGAATGTGAGTTTCCATGTGACTCTTTCCATACATCTCACCCTCTCCTCCCCTCTCGCCATGTCCGTAAGTCTATTCTCTGTGTCTGTGTCTCCATTGTTGCTCTGTAAATAAATCCTTCAGCACCATTTTTCTAGATTCTGTATATATGTGTTGCTGCTGCTGCTAAGTCACTTCAGTCGTGTCCAACTCTGTGCGACCCCATAGATGGCAACCCACCAGGCTCCCCCATCCGTGGGATTCTCCAGGCAAGAACACTGGAGTGGGTTGCCATTTCCTTCTCCAATACATGAAAGTGAAAAGTGAAAGTGAAGTCACTCAGTCGTGTTCGACTTTTCGAGACTCCATGGACTGCAGCCTACCAGGCTCCTCCATCCATGGGACTTTCCAGGCAAGAGTACTGGAGTGGGGTGCCATTGCCTTCTCCGATATATGTGTTAGAATATGGTATTTATCTTTTTCTTTCTGATTCACTTCACTCTGTATAATAGGTGCTAGGTTCATCCACCTCATTAGAACTGACTCAAATGTGTTCCTTTTTATGGCTGAGTAATATTTCATTGCTTATACATACCACAACTTCTTTATCCATTCATCTGTCTATGGACATCTGGTTGCTTCCATTTTCTAGCTGTTGTAAATAGTGCTGCAGTGAACAATGGGATACACGTGTCTCTTTCAGTTTTGGTTTCCTTAGGATATAGGCCTAAGAGTGGGATTCTGGGTCATATGATGGTTTTATTTCTAGTTTTTTAAGGAATCTCCATACCATCTTCCATAGTGGCTGTGTCAATTTACTTTCCCACCAACAGTGCAAGAGTGTTCCCTTTTATCCACACCCTTTCCAGCATTCATTGTTTGTAGACTTTTTTTTAAATAACTTTTAAAAAAATTTATTTTAAATTGTTTGTAGACTTTTTGATGAGGACCATTCTGACTGGTGTGAGGTGATATCTCATTGTAGTTTTGACTTGCATTTCTCTAATAATGAACGATTTTGAACATCTTTTCATGTGTTTGTTAGCCATCTGTATCTCTTCTTTGGAGAAATGTCTGTTTAGGTCTTTTCCCCACTTTTGATTGGATTTTTTTTTTTTTTTCTACTATTGAGTTGTGTGAGCTGCTTGTATATTTTGGAAATTAATCCTTTGTCAGTTGTTTCACTTGCTATTATTTTCACCCATTCTGAGGGTTGTCTTTTCACCTTGCTTATAGTTTCCTTTGCTGTGCAAAAGCTTTTAAGTTTAATCAGGTCCCACTTGTTTACTTTTGTTTTTATTTCCATTACTCTAGGAGGTGGGTCATAGAGGATCTTGCTTTGATTTATGTCATCGAGTATTCTGCCTACGTTTTCCTCTAAGGGTTTGATAGTTTCTTATCTTATATTTAGGTCTTTAATCCATTTTGAGTTTATCTTTGTGTATGGCGTTAGGCAGTGTTCTAATTTCATTCTTTTACATGTAGATGTCCAGTTTTCCCAGCACCATTTATTGAAGAGGCTTTCTTTGCCCCATTCTATATTCTTGCCTCCTTTGTCAAAAATAAGGTACCCATAGGTGCATGGGTTTATTTTGGGCTCATAATAAAATAAAATCTTTATTAGCACTTCCTATGTTCCAGATCATATTCTTGGAGTGTTCATCTTGTTTAACTCACTTGATCCAACACAGCAATCTACAGTGCTCTTAAGGTGCATTAATAGCAGTTAAACCCCAAAGGCAAGGGGCATCTTAGCATTCTCCACCCACCTTTTAATAACTTCAAATGTTTGATCAGTTTTCTTAAAGGCAGAATACCCACACATTTAAATGTATTCTTTTTCTTAGTCTAGTTCAGCAGTGCTCAAACTTGAGTGGTGAAAAATATACCACACGGGGTTATATACGCAAGACAGGGTATAATCTATTTTATGGGCAAATAAGAGATTTTCGAAAGTAATTTCTTCTCAACCCAATTTTCAGCTTAGTTCCTAATCTCATCTCTTGAAATGTAGCTTCTATTTAAATTAAGTTTAACCTCCTTGAGATTTCGAGTCACCTTGTTTCTGCTTGAGCTTCTGAATGTAACTTCAACAGTCATATTTGTGCACATGTTTGAACACTGTGTTGAGGAACATTGGAATAAGAAGCCTGCAGTCCTTCACCACATTCTTTAAAATTCAAGCTTGCTTCTGTCCATTTACATCAGCCTGTAGCAATACACTCTGCTCTGTGCCTGCTGCTCAGCACAGCTGTCAGTGGTGCAATGACAAGAAAACACCGAAAAGAGTTAAAATATACAGACAATTTTAAATCTTTTTCCAAATTGTTGTTGCTTCATGTCTGATTGCTATATTTTGATTATGAGGGGTTTTTTTTTATGTCATAGGTAAAATCACAATTTTCTACTTCTCTTTTAAAATGTGGATTAGTTTAATTTCAGAATGTCCTTAGATTGCCAAGGTGAGCTGTTAAAAAATTGCTACTATTTATAACCATTTATCTTCTTGAAACAGGATTTTATTTTTGAAATCATCCACCAAAAAATATGCAGGAATAAACTGTAGGCTGAATCTGCACTGACTGTAATTGTCATCTATAGTCCTCAATGTCAAAACTGTTGTTCCTTCTTTAGTCTATTGTCTTCATCAAAGCAACCTCATCGTTCCTGTTTGAATTTTTTGGTACGCATTTAAAATTTTTTTGCAATTTAAATACACATTTATTTATTTTAATCAAAGGAGTTTAGAATTAGATTTTTTTTTCCTCTTTTTAAAAAGTTCTGCTGCTGAAAATGGTTTGAAAATCATTGCTACAGCCCAGGAGTTAAACTTTTTCTGAAAGGGCCAACTACTCAATGTTTTAGGCTTTGCAAACCAAGAGGCAGAATTCAGGATACTATGTCGATACTTACATAATGTTTAAAAGTAATTTTTAAGTGAAAACCACTTTAATATATAAAAAATTCTCAATTTAGAGACCACCAAAAAAAGGTAGTGGATTGGATTTGGCATGTAGGCCACAGTTTACCAACTTGTGCTCTAGCCCAATACCCCTCATTTATTTTTTTAGCTTTCTTCCCCCCAGTTTTGAGATATAATGCAGCAGTGACTACGTTTAGGATGTGTAGCATAATAATTGACTTACATATTGTGAAATAATTATTACAGTAAGTTTAGTAAACCTTCATCATCTTATATAGATACATTTTTTTTTCTTGGGATGAGAACTCTTAGTATCTACTCAGTTTTCACACATATCATACAGCAGTGTTAGCTGCATAGTCATCATATTGTACACTATATCCTTAGTACTTATTTTACAGTTGGAAATCTCTATCTTTTGACCACTTTCATCTAATTCCGCCTCACCTCACCATCTACAATGTTTAATTTCTGTCACTTATGGATAAATATTCAGTTCAGTTCAGTTCAGTCGCTCAGTCGTGTCCGACTCTCCATGACCCCATGAATCACAGCACGCCAGGCCTCCCTGTCCATCACTAACTCCCAGAGTTCACTCAAACTCATGTCCACAGAGTCGGTGATGCCATCCAGCCATCTCATTCTCTGTCGTCCCCTTCTCCTCCCGCCCCCAACCTTTCCTAGCATCCGAGTCTTTTCCAGTGAGTCAACTCGTCGCATGAGGTGGCCAAAGTATTGGAGTTTCAGCTTTAGCATCAGTCCTTCGTAAATTCATGAAATTTTTCATGAGACAATATCAAAGGTTTCCAAGGGGTAGCTCACTTCACTAGTAAAGACAGGCTTTCTGAAATAAATTGGCAACACATCCTTTGCATGAATATACCTTCATTTTATAGGAGAAGAAATGCTTAGTAGAATCGAACTTCCTTTGGAAGGTTCAGTCATGTGGTAGCACTGAGAGAGGAGCATGAATTTAAATCTCTTGATCTCTAACATTGCTTGGTTGTTAATGAAAATGTAAGAATAAAATAAACTGAAATACAAATAGTAAAAGACCCTGAGCTACATATGAATCCAAAACCACATAGAAAATAACTGCATGAACACTTACTGTATAAAAGAACCATTTTTAGAAGATTTTTGTATTTATGATATTCACCCTCCACTAAACTGTTTTTTTTTTAATATTGGAGTATAGTTGATTAACAATGTTGTGTTAGTTTCAGGTGTACAGCAAAGTGATTCAGTTATATATTTTTTCTCTTTCAAATTCCTTTCCCATTTATTATTACAGAATACTAAGCAGAGTTCCCTGTGCTATACAGTAGGTCCTTGTTGCTTATATATTTTAAATATAGCAGTGTGTACATATCACTCCCAAACTCTCAATCTGTCCCTCCTCTCCACTCTTCTGCCCAAGTAACCATTAAGTTCCTTATTTAAGTTCCTGATTCTGTTTCTGTTTTGTAAATAAGTTATTTGTATCATTTTTAAAGCTTCTGCATATAAGTGATATCATTTGATATTTCTTTTTCTGTCTGACTTCACTTAGTGTAATAATATCTAGATCCATCCATGTTGCTAAATGGCATTATTTCTTGCTAATGACTGAGTAGTATTTCACTGTATATATGTGCCACATTTTCTTTATCCATTCATCAGTTGATGGACAGTTAGGTTGCTTCCAAGTCTTGGCTATTGTACATAGTACTACAATGAACACTGGGGTGCATATATCCTTTTGAGTCATGTTTTCCTCTGGATATATGCCCAGGAGTGGGATTGCTGAATTATATAATAGTTCTGTTTCCAGTCTCTTAAGGAACCCCCATTCTTTTCTCCATAGTGTCTGTACCAATTAACATTCCCACCAACTTCAGATATGCAGTTGACACCACCCCTATGGCAGAAAGTGAAGAGGAACTAAAAAGCCTCTTGATGAAAGTGAAAGAGGAGAGTGACAAGGTTGGCTTGAAGCTCAACATTCAGAAAACAAAGATCATGGCATCTGGTCCCATCACTTCACGGGAAATAGATGGGGAAACAGTGGAAACAGCGTCAGACTTTATTTTTTTGGGCTCCAAAATCATTGCCGATGCTGATTGCAGCCATGAAATTAAAAGACACTTACTCCTTAGAAGGAAAGTTATGACAAACCTAGATAGTATATTAAAAAGCAGAGACATTACTTTGCCAACCAAGGTCTGTCTAGTCAAGGCTATGGTTTTTCCTGTGGTCATGTATGGATGTGAGAGTTGGACTGTGAAGAAAGCTGATCGCCGAAGAATTGATGCTTTTGAACTGTGGCATTGGAGAAAACTCTTGAGAGTCCCTTGTACTGCAAGGAGATCCAACCAGTCCATTCTAAAGGAGATCGATCCTGGGTGTTCATTGGAAGGACTGATGCTAAAGCTGAAACTGCAATACTTTGGCCACCTCATGCAAAGAGTTGGCTCTGATACTGGGAGGGATTGGGGGCGGGAGAAGACGGGGACGACAGAGAATGAGATGGCTGGATGGCATCACCGACTAGATGGACATGAGTTTGAGTGAATTCCGGGAGTTGGTGATGGATAGGGAGGCCTGGCGTGCTGTGATTCATGGGGTTGCAAAGAGTCAGTCACAACTGAGTGACTGAACTGAACTAACAGTGCAGGAGGGTTCCCTTTTTCCCACACCTTCTCCAGCATTTACTACTTGTAGACTTCTTTATGATGGCCATTCTGATTGGTATGAGGTGACGCCTTATTGTAGTTTTTATTTGCATTTTTCTACTAATTAGCAATGTTGAACATATTTTCATGTGCTTCTTAGCCATGTGTGTGTCTCCTTTGGTGAAATGTCTATTTAGATCTTCTGCCCATTTTATACTTTTTTTTTTCTTTTAATACTTAGACACATGAGTTGTTTGTAAATTTTGGAGATTAATCCCTTGTCAGTTGCATCATTTGCAAATATTTTCTCATTTTCTGGGGGTTGTCTTACAGTTTTGTTTATGGTTCTCTTTGCTGTGCCAAAGCTTTTAGTTTAATTAATTCTCATTTATTGATTTTTGTTTTATTTACATTGCTCTCGGAAATGGATTGGAAAAGATATTGCTGCAATTTAAGTCAAAAAGTATTCTATGTTTTATTCTAAGCGTTTTATAGTATCTGGTCTAAAATTTAGATCTTTAATCCATTTTGAGGTAATTTTTGTGTATAGTATTAAAGAATGTTCTAATTTAATTTTTTTACATGTAGCTGTCGAATTTTCCCAGCACCATTTGTTAGAGAGGCTGTCTTTCCAATATTGTGTAGTCTTGCCTCGTTTGTCATAAATTATATGATTATAGTTGGGTTAATTTATTTCTGGGCTTTCTATCTTGTTCCATTAATCTAGATTTCTGTTTTGTGCCAGTACCATACTGTTTTGATGACTGTAGCTTTGTATTTAGTCTGAAGCCAGGGGTGCTGATTCTCCCAGCTCCATCTTTCCTTTTCAAGATTGCTTTGCTTATTTGGGGTCTTTTTTGTCTCCATACATATTTTAAGATTTGTTTGTTCTAGTTCTGTTAAAAATTCCATTGTTAATTTGACATGGATAACATTTAATCTGTAGATTGTCTTGGATAATATAATAATTTTGACAATATTGATTCTTCTAATTCAAGAAAGAATATGGTACATCTTTCCATCTATTTGTGTCTTCTTTGATTACTTTCATCAGCACCTTATAGTTTTCAGAATACAGGTCGTCTTCTTTAGGGAGGTTTATTCCTAGATATTTTATAATTTTTGATGCAATGGTAAATGGGATTCTTTCCTTAATTTCTCTTTCTGACCTTTCATTGTTAGCACATAAAATGTAACAGGTTTCTGTGTATTAATTCTGTATCCTTCAACTTTACTGAATTCATTGATGAGCTCTAGTAGTTTTCTGGTAACATCTTTCGGATTTTCTATGTATAGTATTATATCATCTGCAAACAGGGACAGTTTTACTTCTTTTCCAATATGGATTTCTTTTATTTCATATTATTCTCTGATTACCATTGCTAGAACTTCTAAAACCATGTTCAATAAAAGGGGCAAGAGTGGTCATGCTTGTCTTGTTCCTGATCTCACAGGATATTCTTTCGGCTTTTCACTGCTGTGTATGTTCTTTCTGTGCCTACATTCTGGAGAGTTTTGATCATAAATGGGTGTTGAACTTTGTCAAAAGCTTTTTCTGTATCTATTGAAATGGTTGTACAGTTTTTATTCTTCAATTTGTTGATGTGGTGTATCGGACTGATTGCTTTGAGATGTTGAAAAATCCTTGCATCGATGGGTAAATCCCACCTGGTTCATGTGTACGATTCTTTTAAAGTATTGTTGGATTTAGTTTGCTAGTATTTTGTTAAGTATTTTTGAATCTATATTCATTAGGGATATTAGTCTAATATAAAAATATTAGATATAATTTTCTCTTTTTGTGGTGTCATTATCTGGTTTTGATATCAGGGTGATGGTGCCATCATAGAATCAGTTTGGCGGTATTCCTTCCTCTGCAGTTTTTTGGAATAGTTTCAGGAGAATAGGTATTAACTCTTCTCTAAACATTTGATAGAATTCACTTGTGAAGCCATGCAAAGAAAAATTTCCTATAATTCATATATAATTTTATAAACAATAAACCAGAAATTCCAGATGGCTAGGAAATAAATAAACAAATACTTCCCACCTTACATTCACGGCCAGCTTCCAAATTTTAGAAGCTCTATAAACGCAACTTGATGCATACAATAGTAAAAATAGGAAAATATAGCATTTTATTCTTCTCACAGTCACAGCTTTAAGTCTTCGTTTGTAGATTAGAATATTAGTGATAATGACTGGGGATTAAATAGCAGGAAATGAGATTACTTCTGATAGCAACAAAGCTTCTGATTTTGGATTATTTTAATTAATTTTACCTAGCCAGGTCTTCAGAGAAACTGAATATAAACATCTTTACTGAAAAAAATCTCTGGATCATCAAAATGAGAAGATAAAAGAAGCATTGATGCTGACTTTACCATGCAGACTGTAACTTTTCATAAGGATATTCCAGTAAATAAAGAGTGAGGCAATGGTAGGATTAGAATTATTATCCATCGAAACTTCTAATGAATTAATGAACCAAGGAATTCATTATCAATGGTACATCATAAACAGAGACAGATATTGTGTGCTTCCTACTGAAAGAACACAGTGTGGTGTTGATTTGTTTTGTCTGAGCTTCCCTGATGGTTCCGTGGTAAAGAATCCATCTGCCAATGCAGGAGATGTAGATTTGATCTCTGGGTTGGGAAGATTCCCTGGAGAAGGAAATGGCAACCCATTCCAGCATTTTTGCCTGGGAAATCCCATGGACAGAGAAGCCTAGTGGGCTACAGTCCACGGGGTCACAAAAGAGTCGGATACAACTTAGTGACTAAAATAACTACTGAAAGAACTACTGAAAGTTCTTTACTACTAAACAAACACAGTATCATCTATTAAGGACTGTTTTCAAAAAGAAAAGTTGAACTTGCACCTGGCAATTCTCTAGATCCTAATACCAATTTACCAATTCACAGAAGATACAGCAGACAGAGAGACATATAAAATGAAATAGTGTCACCCAGGTACAGCCCATAATCAATGACTGACAGAAGTAAGTGTAAATACAGCCAACTGCTTTGTTATTTTGAGGGATAAGCCTGATGCCATGGTCTGTATTGACGATAAGTTTCCCAAGTGGGATTAAACTCCAGCTATCTTCAATAGTAACTGACTTCAGAATTCACCCTTTACTGGATTCCTTCCCTTACTATTTTTTTTTTTAATCCACTTCTCCACTCTCCTCCCATTATTCCCTGGAATCACTTTCAAATAAACTACATGCTCCCAAATTCTTCTGAATCTACTTCTTGAGGAACCCAAACCAAGGCATAGAGAAATGTTTACAGACTCAATTTGCAAACAGCAGGTGAATGAGGGTTCTTCTATTAATATCATTTGAGGCTGGGGAACCTAAAATTTTAGCTATCTGTCCACTCTTTTTTGAAGCTGGTAAATGTCGGTAGAAGTATACAGCGGTTTTGTTTTTTATGTTCAGTTCAGTTCAGTCGCTCAGTCGTGTCTGACTCTTTGCGACCCCATGAATCACAGCACACCAGGCCTCCCTGTCCATCACCAACTCCCGGAGTTCACTCAAACTCATGTCCATTGAGTCGGTGATGCCATCCAGCCATCTCATTCTCTGTCGTCTCCTTCTCCTGCTGTCCCCAATCCCTCCCAGCATCAGAGTCTTTTCCAGTGAGTCAACTCTTCGCATGAGGTGGCCAAAGTATTGGAGTTTCAGCTTTAGCATCAGTCGGTCCAATGAACACCCAGGACTGATCTCCTTTAGAATGGACTGGTTAATTTGTTTACTTAATGAATGTTCTTAGGACTTTGAATTATCCCTAATATCAAGGAAGAGTAGAACAATAGATGACAAATTTCAGCATGTTTAAGAATTGCTCTGATGTCTTTTTATAAATGTGGATTCTTCCATGCTCAGTGATTCCAAATTAGAAGAAATCCAGACTTACTAGTTATGCACAATATTAGAAATACTCACAGGAGTTCTGAGAGTCTCACTTTGAGAAACACCAACCTAAGTGCCAAGGTTTTCATTACTCATAAAGTGTCAGGCCAGTTGGGTTCTAAACATCTATAAGAAGTTTTGATCTGATGGCTCTGTCACATCCTGGAGTTCCAATTCTGTGCTAATACTAAAACCTAAATTTAATTTTAATCTAGTTCAGATGAATCTGTTGCTATTTCTGTTCTGCTTTCTGTAAAGGTAGACATGGGAAGTGCAGTCTGGAAAAAAAAATGTGTGGCCTGGTATGGAGGGTGTGGTGAGCATAACTCTACCAAAGGTCCTAAAAATGCACTGCTCCACCCCTCACTCATTTCTTGGGTGTGCCTCAGCCATGTCTCCTTTTGAATCTTTTTGTGCCCAGTTGGGAGATGAAAGCAGAAAGCACTGCTGAGAAATCACTTAGCTATGAGGCTAGTATTTGCTTTTACACCTCTCTTACTAAGGCTCTTCTTCTAGTCCTCTTCCTGCCCAATAAGATTCAGAACTAAGGCCACAGGGGCCCAAGGAATGAAAGTATCATCATCCACTCCCCGCCCCCAACACACACACACTCATATTTTGCATCTGAACAATATTCTTATAGCAGTCTCCAAATTGTGATTACTTATTTATGAGAGCCAGTTTACCTTTTTCAATTAGTTCACACAATTTTATTTAGATTTCACATTCCGTCTATTCCTAGAGCTCCAATTGGCTTCAAAAGACAAATAGTTGCCCCTTCAGTTTTATTGGTATGGCAATGCTATCCTCTTCCTTCTTCACTAAATATTATGATTCTTCAGCTCTAGAATTAATTCACTGAGACATTCTTTCTTTGGCCCAATATTACAAAATGGTTGGAGCCTTAGAATAATGCATTGCCCTGTGGTTTGTTTTTATAGAGAGGAAGACTATACTCCTAAATTTCTTGAAGATACTAATATGTTACTAGATACAAACCAACATCAAAAATGTCTGAATGATTTAAACTCTGTCTCAGAAGATTCATTCCTGCTACTCCCTTCTAATAGCAGCAAAGCACACACACACACACACACACACACGCGCGCGCGCGCACACACACACACACGCACACACAAGTTAAACTGCTGGATTCCTAGAAGGCAGTAGGTGTGACTTGAGAACCACGGAGACAGTAACATACTTGTAAACATGTCTAAGTTTCAGAATTGCAGAATCCTAGTTACTCTCATGTCACTGCAAACTATTAAAGTCAATGTTCCATCAGGACAGGAACAAGACATTCTAACTCAATTATTCCTCTCTAAAAAGAATTGTGCTATTTTCAGGAGAAGAAAAAGATAAATGAAGAAATTTCCTTAGACCAATACCAATGTTCTCAAGTATTTTGTTCTTGGGATCCCTTTACCATCTTAAAATTTAATCAGGATCCCAAATATTTGTCATATGATAAGCTAAAAATTAGAAATTATTACAATTTTAACTGGTATATAAATAACAAACCTATTATATGTTAAGATGAATAAATATTTTATGAACATAAATATATTTTCCAAACCAAATAAAAATCAGAGAGTGGCAGAAAATAAAAGCTCTGCCCTCCCCATGCTGATACTTTATTGAAATCTATCAAACCAGACTTTCAAGACAATTGAAAGACTTGTGTCATTTATTTACTCACTATGGACTTCTAAAATCCACTGCTGGATTAAATTGAATTATAAACTGTACTTTTTATAAACTCACTCATTCAAGATACTATACAATGGGTTGAAAAAGGTGATATCTAACTTTTCTTGGTTCTTATAAAATATCCTGAAATTTAATAAAAATAAGCATGAGAAAAAAGAAAAGATCCTCTAATCTCTCCTCTTATGTTTATTCCGTAATGATAGTATGGCTATAAAGAAAAACATCATATATACATTCACTGTATATACCTGTATTTACATGCATACATATGTATCATATTTGTATTGATCAGTATGCATAATATTTATATATTGATACTTAAGAAAGTAGCACAATAAATCCTGTAAATGTTTTGAAATCCATTTGTCTTTTTAGTATTCAAAAAAATGAGCTTTAAAACTTAATAGAACTGGATATAGGGGTAAAATAAAGTATATTCTTTAGATTAACTTCACCTGTTTTCACTTTTTAAAATGTGGGTTCTAGAGAAGTTTTAATTGTATCTGTGGATCATATTATATTTCTTTTCAACAGCAGTGATCTTTAGGACAGGAAAAGAAACCAAGTAATTAACGGAGTTTGAAAATTAAACCAGAGGAAAGATGGCATGTACATTTTAACTTTCTAAGATAGTAAATTTTAAGTTGAAGTTTATTAGTATTTTAGGAGAGTAGCTAAAGGAGAAAATTAAAATAAAAAATCTTTTTAGAATAAATTCAGATTGGTAATTAGAAGCTCTCTGAAGATCTTGAAACTCACTGCCTAATCATAGACAACTACAGGAAAAAAAAAAAACCAAATCCTCACATCACAAACTGTGCTTCTTTATTTGTAAAAGCTTGATTGGACGTTTTGCTTATGTCTAAGAGACTGTCCATTCTAAAGGAGATCAATCCTGGATGTTCATTGGAAGGACTGATGCTGAAGCTGAAACTGCAATACTTTGGCCACCTCATGCGACAAATTGACTCACTGGAAAAGACTCTGATGCTGGGAAAGGCTGGGGGCGGGAGAAGGGGACGACGGAGAATGAGAGGCTGGATGGCATCACCGACTCTGTGGACATGAGTTTGAGTGTATTCCGGGAGTTGGTGATGGACAGGGAGGCCTGGCGTGCTGTGATTCATGGGGTCGCGGAGAGTCGGACACGACTGAGCGACTGAACTGAACTGAACTGAAGAGACTGTCATTCGAGCCCAGGAGGGATTGAAGATAGGCAAGTGTTAATTCTGAAATGGGCACCTCTTAATCCTTTTATAAGTGACAGCCGTAGTTTCACTGTCTTCTTCTCAGAGTACATTGATGATTTGAACAGGTAGATCATGTCTTAGATAAAACTTTAGGAAATAAAAACTGAATGTATGCTGATCTTAAACAAAATGTTTTCTTTAACCTTTTTATTATGGTGAATATCAGATCTACCCAGAGATAATCACCCAGTCCCAGTAATAATCAATACTTGGTCATTCAGTCCCTTCCTGCCCCCTCACCCTCCACACTGCATCCACTTAGCACCACCCTCAATCTGATATTATTTGAATTCCAGACATCATACTAGTAAATCTATAAATACCTCAGTATGTATTTCTGAAAACTAAGAAGTTCTCTTAAAAAACATAGTCACAATACCATTTATCATACACAAAAAGAAATTAATAATTCCTTAGTAGCATTAAGTATTGTCACTATAGAAAAATTAACTATAACATTTTCATGTTGATTAGCTAAATGCAGATCAATAGTAGCTTTAAAACTTACAGTTTTGTAATGTACGCTAAAAAATTACCTTTTCATGTTTCAGTATATGAGCTTCTGTCATCCCCTTACATGCTGATTTCTGAGGAAATAAAAATATAAATGGTTATCTTACTATGTCTCTATGTTTATAATCTTCATTGGCAATGTTAATACTATTTTACAACACAATCTGTCCCTTAGAAATAAACTGAATTACATTATGATTATTAACCACTAGATGCCAGAATTGCTTCATGCAAATGAAATCAGCTTAGTCTTGATCTGTCAGGAAAAAAATGATAACATTCTAAACATCACAGTAAAATACTAAATCAAAGTGTCTTTGCTTCCACCTTCTAACAGAAGCATGTATTGAACCATATATTTAAATATTTACCTTTAACTTTCTTAACTGATCAGACTGTTGCTGTTCAGTTGCTCAGTTGTGTCTGACTGTGACCCCATGGACTGTCCCTCATCATCTCCGGAAGTTTGCCCAAGTTCATGTTGATTGCCTCAGTGATGCTATCCAGCCACCTCAGCCTCTGAAAGTGAAAGTTGCTAAGTCGTGTCCAACTCTTTGCAACACCGTGGACTATACAGTCCACGGTCTGACACCCACTTCAAATAGATTGAGACAGAAGGAGAAGAGGGTGTCAGAGGATGAGATGGCTGGATGGCATCCTCCTTTTAAATTCACTTGGACCTTTGTCTGTGATTTTAAAGTTCTCACTAATTCTTTCCAATCACTTAAAACCTTCAGAACAGTCTGCTGAAGGGCTCTAAGTGTACCAGACTTGGTTTCAGGGTGGTTAACATAGTGTTGTTCCAAAGCCAGGGACACACCCCTGTGAGAATTCTGCTTCAGTGTGAATCCAGATGGTCCCTTAGGTCCTAACAGCTTCAGCTTGGAGAAGGAGGCAAATGATTCGTGTGTTACAATAGTCAAATATGGACATGCTTGAAACTGTTAAAGGAATTGGACAAGACTGAGAATCAGTTTTGTACCTTTTACCTGTAAACTATTATAATTTATGAAATTTCTGTTATTATTTTTTAAAAATCTACTATTGGGGTGCTTCATAGGGATTTCTAATCAGGTGATTCACGAGTGTATATATTGAAACATTATTCTTTAAATCAGAATAGTAATCTTATCAGGCATTTTTAGCCAGAAATATTGTACATTGACCTACATTTCTGTATTCTTTCTTCCAATCTAGTTATATTTTAATATGCATTTATTATGTTTATTTGTCTTCAGTGATAACAAGTTTCCATACAAAGTTGTCACTTCTCACCCCGCTTATCCAAATAAATTTTTTCTTAAATTATTCCTAGAATGTATTGCTTTATTTTTTAATAAAAAACTTAGCCCTTGGTAGATATTTCCCAGAAAATTATCTACCCTAAAAATCATGTATCTTCAAAATTAAAGTGAGTATGAGAAAATTACTTCACTGACTTTGGGAAATAACAAATAAATAGCTAGAGGAATCTCAATAAATATGAAATTAAACTCATATAACAAACTTACCCAGTGCTTCTACTTATTACAAGTGAGGAAGAGGTACAGACACTATGGAAAGAAGGAAAGAACACTCTTTTTCTTCTGTTTCAAAGTATTGGGGTGATTTCAACAATGTTTTAAATGCTTTCCCTGAGTCTACTTTTGTTTCCCCTGTTTTTTTCCCCATGAGAGCTACAGTGGTCTTGTAAAACATAAATAAAAACCAAATCATCACTTAACACCTTCACTGTCACTCAGAATAAAATAAATTCTTTTCAAATGTCTTCCAGGCTCAGAATATACACTGTCCAATATAGTAGAACTAGTTACATGTATCTATTGAACCTTTAAAGTGTAGTTAGCTTGAACTGAGATGAGCTCTAAGTGTAAAAAATACAATAGATTTGGAAAACAGAACTGGTTAAAAAATAATGTAAATTTTCACAGTAAAATTTAATACTGATTACTTGTTGCCATGATAATATATTGTATATATTAAGTTGAATGTAATGTGTCAGAATTAATTTCACTTTTAAAAATTGTAGCTACACGAAAAATTTAATTGTATTTATAGCTCACATTATAATTCTACTGAACAACACTAGCTTAAATAATTAGCAAGTCACCAACTCCCTTCCATTTTCAACTTATATTGGTCTCTCTGTTGTTCTAAAATTTACCATGTCTATCTCAGGCCTTTGCGTTGACTATTCTGTCTTCCTGGACAGTCTTCTCTTGGATATACTTAAAGTTTCCTCACTTTCTTTTGTTCTCTGCTAAACTTATCAGAAAGAATTTTGCTGACCAATACATTTAAAAAAGGCCTCATCTGAGCGGCTTTACTTTCACTTTTCACTTTCATGCGTTGGAGAAGGAAATGGCAACCCACTCCAGTGTTCTTGCCTGGAGAATCCCAGGGACGGCGGAGCCTGGTGGGCTGCCGTCTCTGGGGTCGCACCGAGTCGGACATGACTGAAGTGACTTAGCAGCAGCAGCAGCATCTGACACAAGTGCACATCCACTATCTCTTTTTTTCAGAATAATTATCACCTGGCATATTATATGTAGAACGGTGTGTGTGTGTGTAATCTTTCCTTAGTAGAATATAATCCCTACGAATTCAAGGGCTTTGACTGTTTTGTTTGCTGTTTCTTTAGAATAGTGTCTAGCTTATTGTAGACACTAAATAAATATCTGTTAAATAAAAAGTGGAACATCATTAAAAATAAGCAAGGTGATATCGAAGAGATTTTATTATGAAGGGTTAGAAAATGAGAACATTTCCTGAGCGCCTAAATGAACTAGACACTGTGCTAAGTATTTACATATAATATCTTAATAAATCCCCACAGAAATGTACTTACATTCAGATGAGAAATCTGAAGCTCAGATAATTTAAACAATTTTCCCAAGGTCCCTTAGCCAGTATGGAACATCATTTCTTTTCATTTTATTTCAGTATCTAAAAATTAATTCTCTGGCTCCCACACTGAATTAGATGATCTTGTCAATACCCTTTGAGTACTCCACACTTTCCTATCATATCAATTGTCATCACGGTAATTCATTTTGTATTGTGGTATTTAATGTCTGTCTTCTTCATGGCACTATAAACTTCAGATAGGTGGCAGTGAGTCTCTTGTGATATTTCTGTGTCTAGAGCCTCCCACCTTGTCTATTGTTTAGTTTCGTTCACATGCTGCTGCCAAGTCACTTCAGTCGTGTCCGACTCTGTGTGACCCCATAGGCGAAGCCTACCAGGCTCCCCCGTCCCTGGGATTCTCCAGGCAAGAACACTGGAGTGGGTTGCCATTTCCTTCTCCAATGTGTGAAAGTGAAAAGTGAAAGTGAAGTTGCTCAGTTGTGTCCGACCCTTAGCGACCCCACAGACTGCAGCCTACCAGGCTCCTCCATCCATGGGATTTTCTAGGCAAGAGTACTGGAGTGGCTTGCCATTGCCTTCTCCGTTCGTTCACATAGATATTGAATAAATGAAGTTCACTTTATCCCCAAATAGTGTAAAAGTTAACTAGTAATTTATCCGTGCCTGATGAGAATTAATGATTTTTTAGATCGACTACATGAACCGCATCCAGTGGAAGGATGACCAGCTAGATATCCTGGTGTGTTGGTGGACTCTTTGTTCTTCACAATGGACCACAGGTAGGGGGACACTAAATATCATGAATTTCCTCTTGAAATGTGCTGTCCAACATGGCAACCCCCTAGTCACATGGAGCTACTTAAATAAATATTAATAATAAATAAAATTGAAAATTCCTTTGCCCAACCATTTTAGCCAATGCTCATTGGCATTTGGCTGCTTTATTGGACAGCACAGATGAAGAAAATTCCATTGTAGGAGAGTTCTGTTGAACAGCACTGCTTTAGAAAGTTTAAAATGTCCTTGGGAAGATGTACTTTTAAATCAGAAGGGGCCTGTTTGTTTGATTAGTTTTGTATTCTAACATTAAACTTCGAGAAAGAGTTCAGTAATCTGTATTCCCAAGTGTTTCTGGGCAAGACCTAGACATGGAAAAGGAGCTTCATTGTCCAGCAGATGAAACATTTAGTCAGACGTGCTCCTGCACAGCCAGTGACTGGTGTGGAAAGAACCACCCCTCCAAGGGCTCCAGGCAGGCCTACTGTTCCAAGGACGCTGCCAGCACCTTGCTGGATCCAGCCCTATGTCTAACGCCATTCAATACCATCCCTTTGCATTTGATGTACAAAACAGAAGACTGAAATTTGGAGAAGAGGAAAGGGCTTGGGATGCCAAATATACCTCAGACTGTAGTTAGATTCACAATTTCTAGAGAGAAAGCTTTTAAATGTTCCCTTCTTCCAAATGTCAGTTATCTTCAGGTGATTTCTTCATAATATAACTTTCAAGCCATTTTGGCCAATACAGGTTCACCTTTTTTGAGATTCTGTTGCTGGAGATTTTCCCTCCCTAATTGGAGAGGTAAAACAGTTTCTGTCATTGCCTTAGTAAAGAAAATGCTTTATAGACACGAATAAACATTCTATTTTCTGTGGCTCAGACGGTAAAGCATCTGACTACAATGCGGGAGACCTGGGTTCAGTCCCTGGGTTGAGAAGATCTCCTGGAGAAGGAAATGGCAACCCACTCCAGTGTTCTTGCCTAGAAAATCCCATGGACGAAGCAACCTAGTAGGCTACAGTCCACGGGGTCGCAAAGAGTCGGACACGACTGAGCGACTTCACTTTCACCTTAAGTTCTGGGGTGGGGGGATAAGAATTTTCTTAGTTTCAATCTTCTGGGTGATGACTCTGTTATTTGTTCACATTTCTCCATCATTTGCCAATCCTTCTCAGCTAGTCTCTACCAAGACTGCAAATATGTTCTAGCCATGAAACCAAAGGAGAGCTGAGGAGTGGACCACTAGGCAGCCTCACATGCCCCAGCTACACAGGTGGGGAAGATGGAATGTTCATTGTCTTTAGGGATTAAGCCCCCACTCACTGTGACCTCCCCTAGCCTTTCAGGGTAGGTATTTCTAGTCCCTCCGAGATTTTCTTAGGAGTGACAATGGTGCTTCTGTGCATGGCTGGGGAGTAGCTTTGAAAGTGGTAAAGGATGCAGGTAGGGACTGGGGAGTTGGTAAGGCTGGGAGGAGAGGTGCTAGGGTGGAACAGATGGTTTCCTGAGCAGTGACCGGGATAAGAAGAGAGTAGACACGAAGTGGCAGCCTCCAGACTAAAGCGAAAAGGACCGAAAAACGCGAAGACCGGAGCCTAGGCGGACCTGGGCGGGGCAGAATGGGGAAGGGTCACGCCAGGACTTACGGCTGCGGGCCGGGGGAAACGAGTAGGGAGGGAGATGCGGGCGCTCGCCCGGGGATCTGGGACCCGAGCTCAGCCGATGAGGTCAGCGGAGCCGACGCGCTGGGAGGGGGGCGACGGAGCCCCCGGACGCGGGTGTGTTGCGAGGCGGCGGAGGGGCGGGACGGGACGGGAAATGGGACGGCGAACTAGGACCCGGGGAGGAGGCACGAGGGGGCGTTGGCGCTGAAAGCCGGAGGCGGCCGGACCCGGATCGTTTCCTTCCGGAGAGGAGGCCGGCTCTGGACCGAGGCGCGGGCGGGGGGCGTCCAAGGGCGGGTAACGGGGAAGTACCGCGGCCCGCGCTTCCCCACGGCTGGCGGCGGCGGGGCCGTGGCTCCTCCTCCGGGCCGGGCCGGGGCTCGGCCGCGTGGGGGTGGGGAGCGAGGGCGGGGGCTCGGGGAGGAGGGAGGGACCAAGCGCGCCAGTGACAGGGTGGCAGCCTAGGAGCGGGCGCGTTGCCGCCGCCGCCGCTCCACCTCCTCGTCCTCCGGCAGCTCCTCTCGCTGCCGCCGCCGCCGCCGCCTCCGCCGGGAGAAGTTTCACTCCCGACCCTCGCTCGGAACCCGGACCCGGAGCGGAGCGGGGAGCTCGGCTGGCAGCTGCAAGGCGCCGCCGGCTAGGCGCCGGGAGCGCTCCGACCCCGATCGGGCGTCGGAGCCTGGGCAGCGGGCTGCGGCAGGGGCTGGGGGCGTGGAGGCGGAGGAGGGGTGGGTGTGAACAGCGAGACCCGCGCGAGCACCGCAGCCACTCAGCCAGCGTCCGCTCCCGGGGCAGCCGCGATGGCCGTGCGCTCCCGCCGTCCGTGGATGAGCGTGGCACTGGGGCTGGTGCTGGGCTTCACCGCTGCGTCCTGGCTCATCGCCCCCAGAGTGGCCGAGCTGAGCGAGAGGAAGAGACGCGGTTCCAGCCTTTGCTCCTACTACGGCCGCTCGGCAGCTGGCCCCGGCGCGCAGAAGCCGCTCCCCGAGCCTCGTGCCCGGCAGTGGCCAGGGCAGTCGCCGCCCCCAGCGCGCCAGGAGCCCCGGGGGCCGCAGCTCCCTGAAGCAGCGCCCGGGGTAACCAGTTTTCGGAGCAGCCCTTGGCAGCAGCCACCTCCGCTGCAGCAGCGGCGGCGAGGACGGGAGCCCGAAGGCGCGACGGGGCTCCCCGGAGCCCCGGTGGCTGAAGGGGAACCAGAGGAAGAAGATGGGGGCGCGGCTGGGCACCGGAGAGGCGGCCGGCCGGGGAGTAGCCACAACGGCAGTGGGGACGGGGGCGCCGCTGCCTCTAGCTCGCGACCCCGCGATTTCCTGTACGTGGGGGTGATGACCGCGCAGAAGTACCTGGGCAGCCGCGCGCTGGCAGCGCAGCGGACTTGGGCGCGCTTCATTCCCGGCCGCGTGGAGTTCTTTTCCAGCCAGCAGCCCCCCAACGCTGGAGTTGGCCAGCCCCCGCCACCCCTGCCTGTCATCGCGCTGCCTGGGGTGGACGACTCCTACCCTCCCCAGAAAAAGTCCTTCATGATGATCAAGTACATGCACGACCACTACCTGGACAAGTATGAGTGGTTCATGCGCGCCGACGATGATGTCTACATTAAAGGTGACCTCCCAGCGCCGGCTGTCCCGCCTCCCCGCCTCCTTTCTCTGCAGCCAGCCCCAATCCCTGCCCAGCCCCGATCCCTGCCCAGCCCCTGTCTTGCTTCTCTGCCTGCACGTGCTCCGGGCTCCTGCAGCCCCCAGCTGTTCGCCCCCACCTCTCGCCTCCGCCCACAATTCCAACTCCGCTCCTCCTCCTCTGCTGCGGGTCTGGACCCTCCTCAGACCTGCCTGGCTTTTTTTTCGCCTTCCTCACTCTTGCTGCTCTGGTTTCCGCCCATCGCTTGCTGCTACTTCTTCCCGTGTAGGAAGGTGAGGAAAGGGACCTTGGGGTTAAACCTGAGGCTATTCCCATTCTACCCTGCCAGGTGGTGGTAGTTTCCCACGTTGGCCCAGAGGGGCGTGTCCCCCGTGGAGAAAAGGAGGATGGAGGATTCCGCGAGAGCCAGACTGGCGATCGGTGATCTTCGTTATTCCCCGACCCTTTTGTTTTAACCCACTCCAGTGTTCTTGCCTGGAGAATCCCAGGGACGGGGGAGCCTGGTGGGCTTCCGTTTATGGGGTCGCACAGAGTCGGACACGACTGAAGCGACCTAGCAGCAGCAGCAGCAGCTTAGTTTCGGGACTGGTGAGAGCGAGGAACCATCCTTGTCGTCCCAAACCCTTTTCTGTGCGTTTCCTTCCCTTTCGCATCACCGGGCGCGCAATGGGAGTCCTTGGGCACCCCAACCACTCCAGCGGGCAGCTCCTTCCAGCCACCACAGTGGAGCAGCAAACCTTTCCCTACCCCTTGGCAACAGCTCAGTAAACCCCAGAGGGGATGACTGTATTGACAGGAATTAGTGGTGGGGGGAAAGGGGTCGGTGCACTCGAATTATCCAGACTCTAGGAGCTCCAGCCTGTACCAGCATTCACTAGTGTGGATCCCTTCCCGTCTGTCTCGGTGGTTGAGGCGTTAAGCAGAGGCTGGAAGTCCTTCCCCAAACCACGCGCAGCCCCAGCTCGAAAAAACTTTGTCAGTTTTAAAAGAGGCGCCGTCCTTCACCCTGAGTGTGAGTGGCTCTGGCCAGAGATTGCTAAACTCAGCGAAAGAATGTTCCTTAGGGCAGGATGAAATCTTTCCAGCTCTGTTCTTTGCAGAGAGGTACACAAGGGAAGTAGCAGGCTTGTATTGAAGGAGGTGTTTCTTTCCGCATTCCCTAGCTTCTTGGTCAAAGTGGGGCAGCCCTTACTCAGTTTAACCCTCTCTACTTGCAGCCTCGTTGCTTTCTCCTGGTTCAGGTAGCATCATTTACATAACTCTTTTAGCAAAGAAGCACTGAATGTAGAGTTAATAACTAGAGATTTCCTGGGTTTGGGTTGAGAGGAATGAAATCCTTAGGGCTGGTTGGCAGAGGAAATATTGGTAATTAGATACGAAAATAAAGAACTGAATAATTTGATACAAAAATTTAAAAGAAATTGCATTCCTGGTGAACCCACTGTCTCATAGGTAGATACGATATATGTAGATATCTTTATCTATAATTGATAGATCCGCTATCTTACAGTCCCCATGTCTTTTCTGCCTCATTAAAATCACAAAGGTTTCCTGGCAGAAGTTTGCCACACTCTGCAGTTTCCAAAATGCATTAACACCATCCATGTCATATCTTTTAATGAAAGACTGTCCTTCAGAACACTGAAATGCCATATTCTTTCCATCTCTATTAAGAATGAAATGCATTTTGTATCAAGAACCCAATAATATAAAACTCATTGAGCTCCGAGGGGGCGTGGCATAGGATCAAGATAATGACTGCAGATTCTGTGCTCATCAAAAATGATAGCAGAAATGCTGATTGGGAAAATAAAGACGGCAACTACTTATGCCCGTGTATCACTTTGTAGAGTACCTAATGCTCTGGAACTGTTTTGGCTACAGAACCTTATTTTAAGATTGTTTTTCTTGATGAGCTTATAAACTTATAATTATATCAATTTTAACAAATGTTAATTTTTTTCCAAAAGGGTGCTTTCCAAAGTTCCAAAGTGTTATATTTCAAGATAAGTTTGATATTCTCACTCTCTCCCAGACTCCCTTTCTCTCTCTCTCTATATATATATATATGTATGTACATATGTACACAGACACATCTACATCTTTTGGGTTGTTTATGGCTTGTGTTTAATTAAGGATGAAGCAGTAAACTAAATCAATTATCAAGAAAAAATAATTCCTGGCTGTCAATGATCTTCCTATCGGTGCTAAATATTGATATTTGATATTATGTTTCTGAGAATTTAATCACTACTTCATACATATTAAAAAGCCTGTCTTTATTCTCAGCATTAGTTAAGCTTTAAAAAAATCCAATGACTGGTAGACTTACTAAGGTTTTTCATTGACTAGAAGGTTGATAAAATCTAATTTTAATTTAATACCTATGAATTAGTATTTTTTAAATAATGAAATATTCGAAGAGGTTTTTCTTCTTTTCAATTGTATGAGACTTGTCAAGAGTTTATGCACAATATTGGGAGTTCTTTCCCTTACTTGGTGTGTTATAAATGATTATGAAATTAGGAAAAGGAGTGATTGTTGGTTTTTTCTTTGTAGGTGATAAGTTGGAAGAGTTTCTTAGATCACTGAATAGCAGCAAGCCCCTCTACCTGGGCCAGACTGGCCTGGGGAATATTGAAGAACTCGGAAAGCTGGGGCTGGAGCCTGGGGAGAACTTCTGCATGGGAGGACCTGGCATGATCTTCAGTCGCGAGGTTCTCAGGAGGATGGTGCCACATATCGGTGAATGCCTCAGAGAAATGTACACGACTCATGAGGACGTGGAAGTAGGAAGATGTGTTCGACGTTTCGGTGGGACTCAGTGTGTCTGGTCTTATGAGGTAAGGCTTGAGCTGTGATGAAAATGTTCCCATTTTACAGGTAGGTGACAATTTATAGTCTGGATCAGTGATTCTATTTATTTATTCTCTCTGTATCTTTGTCTGCTTGAAAATGATAGCAACAGCCAGTGATGGACACACGGGCTATTGTGGGAGAGGCTGTTCTTAGAGCTAAGGTGTGTCTGAGGTTTTCTTATTAGTGTGGCCCATACCTTTAAGCAGTATCTTACATGTATAGTCTTATCTCTTGAAGAGGCTATTTCCTGTTTATTTGCTTTATTGGTGTTTAAATACATTTCCTGTCTCTTAACAAGAGGACTGATTTTATGCTCTTAGGCTGTAGCTTTAGCATTTTGTCCTTTGTGGTCATTTTGGTTAGGTATGTGATTGCATCTCTTTGTTTGCAAATAATTCAACTCTGAAATTTCTTGGAAGATGCTTATATGGAAATTTAACATGCAGTGTTTTTAAAGCATAGAAAAAGTTACCTTATAATGTTGTATCACTTTTAATAGATTTATTCACAACATTTTAAAAGGCATGTCTATCTGGTAAAACAGTTCTGAAGATGATAAGTTACTGCTTAATATTATGGCTGGTTCTTTAAAATTTTTTCTGTACCTTTATTCCATTTTTCTCAGTAGCAGCCATTATTTAAATAATCTGAGTTTATGAATTGTTGTTTCATTATAGTAATTAGTTTTACAAAATAATCTGAGTTTTTTTTTTTCTTCAGAAATTGGTTTTGACATGAAAAGCAGTTGTATTTAAAACAGTTTTCCTGAAAGTTAATCTGAGTAAAAATTACGTAACACTTAAATAAGGTACTGCAATTTTCAGTATACTTTAGTTTTCAAGTGGTTGGAATTAAATATGTTTTAGCTATCCAGTGCACACCTCTGTAAATTATAACTTAACTCACGTAGATATCTTTTCAAATTTTTCACGCTTTCTTAGTGTAGAAGAAATAATTTATGAAAACATGTTCCCTGTGAAGTTGTTATACCTCAAGATTACACAGTTCCATTCACTTTTCTTTTAGAAGTGTAATCCTACTTTCCTTAATTTAGCTTTATTTTTAATGATTCATGGTATCTACACTTTGGGAAGTATTTCTTATGTTTATTACAGAGAGTAAATATTAATAACAACCAGTTACTTGGAATATGCACTATACAAATTTAAAATTAGTATATACCTTATTCCTGTTATTGATAGAAATAGTAATTTTCTTTTATAAAACTGACTAATGACTACTTTTATAATAAAGATATAGGTGAGTACATTTTAGTTGAAAATAGGTAATATGGAATAAATTCAATGAAAAAGATTTGTCTCCATTTAATATAAAACTAGCAGGAAGGTGAGAATGAATATTTAACATGAAAATCTCAGGTGATTTTTGTTTACATGAAAATATCATTTTGTAGATGTTGACTCTATATGGATGAGTAAAAATATCATCCATATTTTAAATAAAAGATGGAAAATTATTGTGTTTTAACTGATACTGTATTGCCTTAATAGTACATAGACAGTTTTAAAAAACCTTTTGTTTCATGTCCTTCCATTTAAGTTTTCATTGATTCTGCTATGAAGGTGCAATCCTCAAAAAGCCGTCTACCCATTCATGATCCAAGACAGTAAAATATGCTCAGGTGACATACATGCTCAAGAATTGACTTAGTATTTTATTTATAATATAGGTATTTGTTTGCTTAAAAGGGAATTATCATAGATCTGTACCCTCTCTATTGGAATAAGTGGAACCTTAGGTATTTTCATTAATTGACATAAGAGAAGAGACAGAGGGGATGCCAAACCTTGTAGGATGTAACTTCATTATCACCATATTTACTTTAATGTTTGGTAATACATTTGAATTTTACACTGACAATTGTCCATCACTAAGTTCAGAATCTATTTAAAAAATAGTTTCTACATTTCCCCCTAGCTTTACAAAGCATTATTTTCTAAAGAAATATTGTTTCAGAATGTTGACTTGATGTTTTGCTAAGCAATTGTATAGAATTTACTTTATTTTAGGATTTCAGTCTTTAAAGGAGCAGTTTAAACAACATATATTTTAGAGCTGGCATTGATTTAACCCTAACTCTGACCCTGACCTAAACCACAACTCTGTCTTATTTAAAGGAATGATGGTAACTTTCATTACTAAGGAATATATTAAACAGTATCTGTTAATAAATTTAATAATGATAAGCATACAGTTAAGTTATATCTAAGTGTTTTAACATTAGGGTGTATTCTACATTTAATAGATACCTGAGTTAGGTGGACTGGGACACAGCAAAATTAGGGCTTTCCAGTTTGGATTTTAGATTACTTGAAATGTCCAACTATGCTGCTGTTTGCATTATATTAAAAAATTTATTTATTCCATTCTGGGTTGGCATTCACATAAAGATGAGATTTCACATCCAGTCACAGAATAAACTATGAAATTGCTCCATAATTTTGTTGCCATATTTCTTTTAAAAGAACCATCTGCAGAAATATTTTCTTAAAATTTTGAATTTTCTTTGCTGAACTTTTGATGGATTTCAGAATTTTGTTTGATCTTTCCTCCTCATAGAAGTTCTTGCAAAGTTTAGAGGACTGTTACCGAAACATGTTCACACTTTCTGAGTCTGAATAAATTAAACATGATGGAATGTTGTCTTTTTTATAATATTTATTTATTTTTGGCTGTGCTGGGCCTTTTTGCTGTGTGGGCTTTCATCTAGTTGTGGAGAGTAGGGACTACTCTCTAGTTGTAGCGCACAGGCTTCTCATTGAGGTAGCTTTTATCGTTGCAAAGCATGGGTTGTTGGGTGCTTGGACTTCCGTAGTTGAGGCTCTTGGGCTCCAGAGCACAGGTTCAATAGTTGTGGCACTCCAGCTTAGTTGCTATGTGGCTTGTGGGATCATCCCTGACCAGGGATCGAACCCGTGTCTCTTGTATTGGCAGGTGGACTCCTCACCACTGAGCCACTAGGGAAGCCTGAATATTTTAAAAATGATAAACAGGCTTGCAGATCGTGTGGGAAGAGAATTGAGAGAAAATATTAAAATTATAGATTGTATCAGTTCAGTTCAGTTCAGTCGCTCAGTCGTGTCTGACTCTCCGTGACCCCATGAATCACAGCACGCCAGGCCTCCCTGTCCATCACCAACTCCCGGAGTTCACTCAAATTCATGTTCACAGAGTCGGTGATGCCATCCAGCCATCTCATTCTCTGTCGTCCCCTTCTCCCCCCGCCCCCAACCCCTCCCATCATCAGAGTCTTTTCCAGTGAGTCAACTCTTCGCATGAGGTGGCCAAAGTATTGGATAGCATGTAGCTATTCTTGACTATAAATTACATTTTTTGAAACTCTCAGAATCTTCTAGTTTTCTTTACTGCTAGATTGAAGTCTACTTTCTCTGTAATATATATACAATTAAGCACAATATTGGCAAGGGGGAAGAGAGAAAAGAAGTGGCGGGGGGCGGGGGGGTGAAGAGACGGAGGTATAAACTTGAATTTGGATTTGAGTCACTAGTGTACCGCTCATTAGTTTCATTGTCTTTTTAAATTACTTCTCTGAGTCTTGTTTAATTCAGTTGAAAGTAGATATTGTAATGGTGTCTGCCTCATAGATTTTGTAGAAGATTAAGTGAATTGATGACATGATCCATGTATAGTTCTGTATAGTTTTGACAGTATATATCTGGCACGTAGTAAATTGTCAACAGATGTTAGTTATTATTGTCATAATGCTGAATAGATCATATTCTATATTACATACAACACAATTCATCAATTTTATTCATTTAATAATTATTAGTCATAAGTGATTCGGTTGTATCAGAAAAGTTAGACTGGAAATAAATGAAATTTTTTTCATTGAAGAATTCAAGTTTGAGGTTTTTTTTGTCAAAGGACAAGAATTCAGTATGCTTCTATAATATTTTAGAATTATAAAGAATCCAATATTAGTAAAACATAAAACATGGAAGACTTTAAAACACGCACTACAAATATTTGCTTCAGTCTTTGAACATCATATTAAATAACTATCTTAGGGAGACAGTGGAAAATATTATTTAACAAGTGATATTTAATATATGTATTTAAGGATTCCCATACAGATTAGACTGTATCTCCATTATAAAAAAATGACTGTGTGGCTTTCTAGGTTAACCTCCTTTTCTGAGTTTCATTGGAATTTTCAGTAGGAAGGGATTTCAGTATCTCATCCTGCAGTCAGTTCACAGGACCCACTGAGGAACTTATCTCTCAAGGCAACTAGAACCCCATCCTGGGGTTTCCCAGGTATTTCAGGAACTGATATATAGCTTCGGTTCTTCCTCACCATCTGGTTCTGGTGGTCTGGGAAAATGTCTTGCTTGTTGGTCCTTTGATCTGTTTCTTCCTCTGTCATCTCTACCTACTTTTTCTTTCTTCTGTCATTAACGATAAATAAAATAAATTACAGATGCATTTTGATATGCACTGTTCCTTATCAAGTTCTCAGTAAATTAAAGTGCTCATGACAGGCCAACCTTGATATTCCAAGACATCAATCATAGGGCCCAGGAATGGCTAGGCTTCTTCTGAACAGAGAGGCCATTGGTTGCTAATGGATCTTAGACTGGTTCTCTCTATACTTGAGACCATTGGAGAGTCAGAATTGAGATTCTTACTTTCCCACCTGGAGTTAGAAACATCTAGTTTTCAAGGACATGTGGCAGGTGTTCAAAATCAACAGATTTCATGAGTTGCCGTTATACTTATTTATACCTCAAATTGTGTAAGAATAGATGACTAACTGAAGCATGATCGTGAAAAATTATTCTATGCTTTACACTCTGTGAGTGTTAGAATTTATTGGCATCTACTCTCGGCTAAGTTCACATTTTTGGTTGAGCTCTATCTTGGCTACTGTTTTTCTAGTTATCTGGGCTGCAATCTGGCAGTTTAGGAGGCTGCATATGGCTCTTGAACGTTGTTTGGCATGTAAGTTGTTTTAAGGTTTTTTTAAATTTTGTTTTTTGATGCCGTTAGCAGAGGCAGGCAGTCTTGTCTCTTCACGTCTTATTGTTGTGCACCAACCTCCCCTTGCACTCTTATTTAACTGCCTGGCCCAGATATGTAAAAGAGGGTTATACTTTGAATCAATAATCCACATGTTGAAAATTTCATTAAAGTATTCACCAGGATATGAAGAAATTTTCTAGTGAAAATGAGATGTTTATTTTAAATAGTGTACAGAAGAATTAATTTTTTCAAACTTGGCCATTTAGAGTTGTACATCATATAATATAGTTATACTTTCTTTGTTAAGGGAATTTTTTGGTAAATAACTAGAAAGTTCTCACTGTTGAAAATTTCTTTATACAATTCATATTCATCTGTGTCTTAGTAGAATTGGAAGTTCCTTTTCTCTGGTTCTGGTTTTAGTAAGATCACTTACATTAAAGCATTAAAACAATTTAATTTCCATAATTCTTCTCCCTGTGAGGGAGTTTTGCATTTCATCTATCTAAGAGTCATTTTCAGAATAGTGTGTATTTTTCAATGTTTGCAGTTAAATGGAACCAAAGAATATATATCTTTATTGTCTAATTAAATGTTGTTTCAAACAAGGCAGAGCTCCATGTTGATAGCAATATTTCTCTGTGGTTTAAAAAACCATTTCTTATGACTAAACAGATTTTTATTAGATTTCTTAAAAGAGTTAATTTCATACTAAAGTGTCTTATGTCTTATCTTGGCCCCCTAAAGGCTATAAACACATAGAAAATTCCATTATTTCACAAAAGAAGATATTTTGGCAGAGTTTCCCTGGGCTTCTAATAACAGAGAGCTAAACTATAAAAAATTTAAGTATATATAAGTTCTTTGTAACATAACCATTAAGATTAAAATATGTGCCCCGTTCTTATAGGGCTGTTACACATCCTGCGTAGCTTCTTTCTCTTACTTATGAGCTTCCCTTTTCTAGAATTTTAATTTTACTGCATCATGAACACAGTTTATGCCCCCAAAGTATATTAGTATCTGTGGAAAAGTATAAGTCTGGGATTTTTATCTTAAATTCAGTCTTTCAAAAATCATTTCTTGGTTCTGATTCAGTCATATTTAGTTTTTAACTTCACTAAAAGCAGTAAGCTTCTCACACCTACTCTTCCCACCCCCATTCCACTTGTCAGATGAAATCATCACACACTGATTTTATGAAATCTCTTTCTGCCCCACTGTTTTCTTCATTGTACAAAATAAAATTACATTCTGAGTTGAAGGAGAAACTTGGTACAGATTTTCCATGTTTTGTAGCCTTAGGTAGTTCGTTTTCATTGTTAACTAGTGCCTTACCACCTGAATTATGAAAAATGTGTGCTTTTTAACAGTTATGGAAAATGCTAAGCTGGGAAGATGCTTCCATGCAATTTGAAATTAGCTCCATGATAACATAATTCTCACTAGTTTAAAATCTTTAATACTCTTCTTTCTTAATCAATCAAAAGTATTCTAATTTCCTGAAAACAATCCAAGTCAGTTTTCTGCTTGCACTTCCTTTGTATTGGTTTCCAAAAAGCTATGTGAGAAACATTTATTTCAATCTCTTTTCTATCTATTGAATTGATGAATTAGGGTTCAGCATACAAAGAAATGTAATTTCTCATATAACCGTACTGCACTTCACTTTGACTATAGCATGTTATTTCTTTTGCTCAAAATATAATAAGATTAACTTTTAATAAGGTGTTTAAGCTAAGCATAAACTTATTAAAATTTTAAAAATCTGTGTCTTGAATCATGAAGTCATTATTTAACATTATTGAACAATAGGAAGACATGTAAACTGAAAAGCTGAAGGGTTGCAGTTTCTCAGAATTCTAATTCTTTAAAGTCTTTCATTCTTCACAGTCGGTTTCTTTTCATATTCCTTTCTGTTTCTTTCATTTTTATTGTAGACCTGTTTATTTATAGAGTACCAGTACCTTCAAAAACTGATGGTTTAAAGAAATATACATATTAATACACATAACATAAAATAAGGGGAAAAAGGAAGATGTATAGAAAAAAAAATTTTTTTTTTTCAAAAAGGAAAAATGCATGTTGAACTCCTTTTTTCATGGCATTAAAGAGAACACTGGCTTGACATTATACTGATACCTAAGAGAAGTCTTCCCCATGGAGCAGACAGGGGCTATGAGGGATCATATACTCAGCACCACTTCTTTGATAAGTGGAATAGTATGATTGGCTTGGATGTTTCTTATGATTTCCCTTGATATAAACCTGGACTGTGGCACAGAAGGGGAATTCTTCAGGAGGAATTCTAGAGAGCTCTCCATGGGTATTTCTTACTTGACTGATCTATATTAGTTGACCAACAGGAAGTTTGATTTATGCACCTTGTTCTGTGGGAACCCAGAGTATAGGCACTGTGTCCTTGATTATGGGAAGCTTTATGTTTGTGCTTTGCTCATTAAGAGGAAGGTAGAGATGCCAGCTACAACTGGAGGAATAAAACCAGATCATGGACAGATAGTGGACCTTACACGAGGAGCCCAGGGTCAGGCCCAAGAGAATTCCTAACAACTCAGCCTAGAGTTACCTAGTTTTTGAACTGATTATTAGAAATGTCTTTTTTTCATGAATTTAATAAGTATTATATATTATATAAGTTATATAATTATATGTATCAGTAGCAGCAGCAAAATTTATTATATAAATTTTAATTTTAACATAAATTTTACATGCATAGATTAAAAGTTAAAGATCCACATTTTAATGATGAAATGGTATATTATAATAATCTATTATACAAGAATGAATCTTAAATAATGATATTTAATATTCATGATGGGTATCTTAAAATGTGAAAAATATATAAGGTTATAATAAATTGAAGTGTTCTGCCTTAGAATTCAGTTATCTTACATCTTAAAAGATGGCTCATTTCATTTGCTCAAATAGATCTGTTGAGCACTTTTTATCAGCAGTGGGCACACACACCTTCCTTGTCTTTATGGAGCTCCCAGGGAGGGAGAGTCAGTCTTCCAACCAATTTCTGCTTTCATATCTGATATAGAATTGAGTTTCCATCTCTGTCATCCTTCTCAGTCTTTTTCCTTCTAAATCATGAGTGCTCCAGTTGTGTCCAACAGCGGTGCTTGTCTTGGAACTAGAATCAAGTGATTCTTATTTTAATTTTCTTAAGTGAGCATCATCCTCTCTTGTTTGTATTACAGTCTCCTGAAGAGGAGAAAGCTAAAGACATATTTAGCAATTTTATTGCATATTAATATGTCTTAGGTCTGTTTTATGGGCTTCCCTCATAGCTCAGTTGGTAAAGAATCCACCTGCAATGCAGGAGACCCCAGTTCGATTCCTGGGTCAGGAAGATCCCCTGGAGAAGGGATAGGCTACCCACTCTAGTATTCTTGGGTTTCCCTTGTGGCTCAGCTGGTAAAGAACCCAACTGCAATGTAGGAGACCTGGGTTGGGAAGATCCCTAGGAGAGGGGAAAGGCTACCCTCTTGTATTCTGGCCTGGAGAATTCCATTAACTGTATAAACCATGGGGTTGCAAAGAGTCGGACACGACTGAGTGAAACGCAGATCACTAGAATTTTGTTTTTTAATTAAGTCTGGAGCTAAAGTACCTGGCTTCAAACCCCAGCTCTGCCATTCACTAGCTGTGTGACCTTGGTCAGGTTATTTGACTTCTCAGTGCCTTAGTTTCCTCATCTGTCAAGTCGATATAACAGTACTTACCTCACAACACTGAGGTGAAGA
The DNA here is from genome assembly GCF_049115385.1 of Moschus berezovskii. NCBI lineage: Eukaryota > Metazoa > Chordata > Mammalia > Artiodactyla > Moschidae > Moschus > Moschus berezovskii. The sequence goes on from NC_142467.1 coordinate 88,950,894, forward strand.
TTAAATGAGTTAATGTATATGACAGCACTCAGAATAATACCTCACAGTGGTAAGCATTCTGTAACTATTAGCTATTTTTGCAGAAATAGATCAGCATACAATAGTGCCAACTTTACAGAGCCATTGCAAGGAATGAAAAGATCGATGTATTGGAAGCTGTTAGAATAATGCTTGACATATACTAATTCCTGCATAACAACTATCATTAATATTTTCCAATGTGCAATGTTAATATGCCTTTTTCCCCTCATGGGAAGGAAATCATGTTGATTGGAAAGTTGTATTGCAATTGCCTTTTGAAAGATGGACCTTGCTGTAGTAGGGAGGGTGCTGGTTCAGCGGCACTTTATCCTGATGGCACGATGGGAGCTCTGTGGGGTCTTTGAAAAAATTCTCACGCTGGAACACATCCCTGACTCATTATATCAGAATCTGTGACAAGTGAGTCCAGTAGCATGGATAGTGTTAAAAACTTGTGATTCTCATGTGGCTTATTAATTTTCTGTTTTCAAATATACAATCCATCTTTAACTATTCCTTGAAAGTTATATTTTTTCCTTTTGTTATATTTCCCTTTTGGGAAAAATCATAGGAGAAGAATCAGCACTTCTGCATTTCTTTCTATGTCTGTTTCTTGTCTGTTCCAAGTGAATATATGAATATACAAAATGAAAACAATTGTATGTTTTCTCATGGTTTGATTTTCATGGTTCATATATTACTCTTTTTGCTTTAGAAAAACACATGATTTAAAACATTAAAAAAATACATTGTTTATCCATGCAAGGCTTAAGGTGTTTCTGTTTTTATTTATTGTATTTGACTACTGTATAGTAATAGAGCTCTTAAAATACAGGTGAAAGGTTTCCATTGAATTATTTGCTTTAACGATGACTTTGAATTAGAGCTCGGCAGGGAGAAAGCTATTAATGATCTATTTCATTGAGTACAGAAACCATAACTTAAAGGGATGACTTTAATTTCAGCCTGTCATTCTCAAATATTTCCTTGTCCACTGCTATAGCTGACTGCTATCATGGAGGAAAGTATAGGATACACAGGGGGCTTCTCAGGTGGTGCAGTGGTAAAGAATCCGCCTGCCAATGCAAGAGACACTTGCATTGGAGACTCAAGTTTGATTCCTGGGTCAGGATGATCCCCTGGAGTAGAAAATGGCAACATGCTCCACTATTCTTGCTTGGAAAATTCCGTGGACGAAGGAGCCTGGTAGGCTACAGCCCATGCGGTCACAAAGAGTCAGATTCGACTGAGCACAGCCCAATAGCAGCAGCCTAGGGAACACAGGAATGTAAGGGAAGAAGTCCCCAAAGAGAATAGAAAGATGCAGTGCTTCCTCCAAATGAGGTCATGTATAGGGACATTGCCAAGTAAGTGTGGATATATGAGAAGTCGAGGGCAAAAGAATAGCATGGTAGTGAATAGTGTGTTTGATTCAATCATATCTAGTGGCAGGAGACATGAGGCTCCAAAGCTGTTGGTAGAACTTGATTGTGAAAGGCCCTGTATGACATCCTCAAAAGTTTAGATACCTTGTAGATGAGTGGTTCTTAGAGTTAGTGGGATTGATATAATAGATTTAGACTCAGTTGGTGGGGAGACCATGAATAGTTTGTTAAAAATCTTTCTGGGTGATTCTAATGAGCAGTGAGTGAAAAATCGGTTGCATAATGGAGAGCTTTGAAGAATTCTTCATACGTAGCCACGATCAGTTTACCCCTTAGTGGCCAGAGCACAGAAAGATGGATTGGAGGCTCTATTGAAGGACAGTGAAACAAGACAGTTAGGAGGCTATTGCCCCATACCCAAGTTAGAGATGAGTCTTAATCAAAGAGTCAAAGTGGAAGCGAAAGTGAAGAGATGGAATTGAGAGGTAGTGAGGGCAGAGAATTGACAGAGTAGGTGATTGGTTAGATGTAGGGGGGAAGGGGGTCTAAGGTGACTCCTAGGTTTTGGTCTCAGGTGAGAGTAGTATCTCTAGAGGGAGGGAGTAATGGAAGAAGGAGTTTTCAGTGATTGGTTTCTCTGAGGCATGGGCAAAGGAGAAATGAGTTCTATTTTGCGTATATTGAGTCTCACTCATCATTCATTTATTTAGCAAATACTTAAAAAGTAAGGCCCACATAACTTGAACAACTTTCCCAGATTATACAGGCAGGAGTATTTCTCTGCTGTATTATCCAACTATACATAAATGCCTTTTTTAAAAACAAGCTTCACTCATAGATTAAGCAGTTATTATTTAAAAATAAAAAAGAATCAAATCATAGTCATAGGATGAAATAGTTTAGTTTGTTTAAAATTTAATTTGTTAATGTTAGTAACTTATCTTAAAATTATTTAAAACGTAAATTGTAGTTAGTGCTCTGACCAAGTAATATTATAAAGTGGCTCAAAAAAAAAAACAAACCTAAAAGCATAAAAATACATACAGTGAAAAATTCTGTCTTCCATCTGCCTGGAGAAACCCTCCACCTATTAAGTATCCACTCTTTTCTTCCAGGGTTTGTCTTGGGTGTCAGACAACTGTGTATATATTGTATTCTCCCCAGTCACTAATTTTTGTGTGTCACAAAAGGTAGCCTATAGAAATATTGTTCTGAATGCTGCTTTTTCAGTAAAGAATATATTTTAGAGTTATTCTTATAAAATCATTTTATAAGGTTTCTGTTTGAAATGGCTTTAGTTCAGTGTTCCATTATCTCTTAGATACATGTCTTCCTTTGTCAAACGGGAGTTTCAGATTTATGAACATATAATTCTGTTTTGTGTCTTAATTAATTGCACTGTAGGTGCTTCTGTTACAGGTAGATTTAGAGCAGGATAATTTTAGATTATTGTGTAGCATATAAATCTATCATACCCATATAATTGCTTACATTAAGATTCATGTCTTTACCCCAAGGTTTTTTTAAAATTCTGCACTTCTCATATTTAATGTATAGCTTTCTTGCTTTCCTTGTTTTAAATTAAATATTCTTAAAGATTTAAAAAGTTGTAGTCAATCACATTATAGAAAGAGTATTTCCTAACTTTGAAAAGTCTGTAGAGAGACCCACCACAGTCAAATAACCTTTGTTAATCAATAGTTGTTCTTCTGACAATATATTTTATAATAGTGTTTGTGAATATTTATTTTCATTGGTTTTAAGTGTGTAACTGATGATTACTTTTGCTAGTGTATACATTTGTTACACATATATTACTGTAATATATATTCAATTGAGTAAATTCTACATATGGACTGTTTAACACTTAGTCAATTGTAAAAATAATTTCAAGTTCATTTTAACTGATGTTTTTTCATTTAAAGAACATTTAAGACTATACCATAAATTAGTGTTTTGAAACCTAAGCAATATAATAAATGGCATTGTATTAATTGAAATATATTTTTACTATAATTATGAGTTATGCAATAAAAAAAGTCATGAAGCAAACCCTATAAATGTAGGCATTTATCATGAGGTCCTATAAGTCTCTAATTTAAGTAAAGTTTATTTTTATAACCTTTTTCTTACCCAACTTTTAATTTTCTTAATCTTAAATTTAGTTAAAACTAAAATTTAACTTTCTGTCCTTTATTTACCTAATATTTCTGTTTTCTAGAGTTCATAGTGTTCAGCATGTGTTATCAGATTTTATTCTCCCTCAGTTCATTTTTAGAATGATTTCTAAGCTTACAAAGTAAACTTGACCTAATAATCTGGACACGTTATGAAATTTGATTATACTTTTCTTGTAAAACTTAATTGCCAGATTAAGAGAGAAAATATGACATTTCTGTTTGACATTTTTAATAAAGGGTCACATGCAGTGGGTTTTGTGCTCATAGATGCAAATAGAATCCTAGCAAGCACTTTCAAAATATTCAAGGCCTGTAAAACTTAAATCTCAGTTGAATTAGACCAAAGTTCTGGTTTGTCAAATACATCATTTTGAAGAATCACTTGAAACAGTTGATAATGGGTGTAGTTGATTTTTACCGAATATGACAGACAGTTGTAAAATGTGTATGAAAATAGCAGATCGGTTCCATTGCTTTCCAGGTGTTACTGTTTAGCAATTATCAGTTTTATGTAAAGTATGTAAGTAATAATACTGACAGTTCCTGCTTATGTAAAACATTTGTGCTTTTATTTTTTAAAGAGCTCCCACTTTCAGCTTATTCTTTGTCCAAAGATAAATTTGTGATTGAAAACACTATGTGAAAAAATATTTGGGGGGATTTGAGTGATGAATTTCTTTTTTGGTTTTCTGTTTCAATATCCTAGTTGTAAATTTCAGTTTACATGTATGTATTGATGTGATACAAACACAGACAGCCTCCACAATTCCTGTGTAAGCTGAATCAAGAATGATGTTAATGGCATATTATTCTTATTGCCATTTTATATACATTTGTTAGGCACAGATTTTGGAATATTAGAAAATTGTGAACACATTTTTGGGTTGGCATATTTACCATATTTTTTTTTTCTATAGAATAGAACCAATGTGGCTTGGCCAAATTAATCTAGATCTGGGTAAAATCAATTTTCATTTATTTAAAAAATTGATTAGTAGTGCTGGCTCATGTTATAGTGCTGTTTGATCAGATTTTTTTTTTAATGCTATCCTTACTCTTGAAGTAAATTTGGATTCATCTCTGTATCTTTTAATAGTTAAGCTATATTGCCTGTGGAGAAAATGGAAGTCAAAAGAAGGACTTATTGTAGTGTAAAAAGCAGTATAGACAGTGTGATCAAATGCTGGCCTGAAGCTTGGTGTGGTTTTATTAATTTCTACTTCATCTCATGAATATATGCTAGGAAATGTCTGAAATGTTTAGTATTTTATGATGTTTATGATAAGTAATAATCTGAGATATTTTAACTTTTCTAGGTCTATAATGTAATCAAATTAACCACCGATTTGATTTATATTTATATGAGCCATGAAAATAAATGATTGATCACTAGTTATGTAGTAGGCATTATACTGGCTGTAAGGGGGATTCAGTGAGATGAAGTTTACCTTGTCTTATGCTAGAAGTGGACAACAGGCTCAGAGCATTTCAGTAACTTGCCAAGGTCACACAACTAGAGAGCTGTCAGAGTTGAGCTTCAAACTCTGTTTTACTTGATTCCCAAGACCATATTTTTCTTGAAATGTTACATTCACCTTCTGCCTAAGGATTCAAAAATGGCATTTAATTTTTATTTTGAATCTATGATGTCATATAGGAATTGGCCAGTTCAAGTATATTCAGTATCAGAAAATTGGAAAGAAAACAGGTGGGCTACAGAGGTCGGACAGTAAAGACCCTGAATGGAGAGGCACTGCCCCCAGTCTCAGCATTCCCTCCCCTAGACCCGCTTGCCTGTTAGAGAGAGAGAGTCTCTTAATCTTTCTGGAAGAGATCTGTGAAGAGTGAATGAAAGGCACCAAACTTGTTCGAGTTCTTCCAGTCCTTAGCATTTATGTTTACGAGAAAAATATCTAACATTAAAGTTTTCATTCTCAGTAGAAACAGAAAATTGTATATTTTACTCTACCTCAGGGCAAGAGTAAAAATGTAGGCTGTCAGTTTTATCTAAATTGTTTTCCCAGCTGTACTGTTTAGAAATGAAGTACACATGGGCATATATATCACACTAGAATTTCAATTATTGGGGTGTATTCTGTGAGCTCATTTTATCTTAAAAATATTTCTTGTTTTGATAATTAGTTTATGTTAGAATGAATATTTCTCCCTTACTTCTCAAAAAAGCACGCACATAGAGGTAATATCTCAGAAATGGTAAAATGTATTTTTTTCAAAGAGTGAAGACTTTGTAAAAACCCTTATTGTTTCTGAGATTTTTAATATGAATGTTTCATAATTATTAGTTTCTAAGAGTGACTTTTACATGGACTTATATTGAATAACTTCTCACGAAAAGCCCTATGTGTAAATGGAGTTATTAACATACTTATTAGAATTATCAGAGTGAACTGATTGTGTTGACTGTCAGTCGTACACTTAGCTGTAGACATAATACAAAAATAAAGATGGTGCTTCAGATAACAGTTTTAGAAAGATATAGCTACTTCTTGAGTTTAAACAAAATGATGTTATACAGTAGAAATATCATGATATTAGACCATATCCTAGACAGCATATTAAAAAGCAGAGACATTATTTGCCAACAAAGGTCCATCTAGTCAAGGCTATGGTTTTTCCAGTAGTCAGGTATGGATGTGAGAGTTGGACTATAAAGAAAGCTGAGGACCGAAGAATTGATGCTTTTGAACTGTGGTGTTCGAGAAGACTCTTGAGAGTCCCTTGGACAGCAAGGAGATCCAACCAGTCCATCCTAAAGGAGATCAGTCCTGGATATTCATTGGAAGGACTGATGCTGAAGCTGAAACTCCAATACTTTGGCCACCTGATGCAAAGAACTGACTCATTGGAAAAGACCCTGATGCTGGTAAAGATTGAATGTGGGAGGAGAAGGGGATGACAGAGGGTGAGATGGTTGGATGGCATCACCGACTTAACAGACATGAGTTTGAGTAAACTCCAGGAGTTGGTGATGGACAGGGAGCCTTGGCGTGCTGCAATCTGTGGGGTCACAAGAATAGGACTGACTGAGCCACCGAACTGAACTGAACTGAGACCGTATCTGAATAAGTGCATTTAAAGCACTTAACCAAATATAAAAGTCCATGAATTGTTCTTCTCTTGAAGAAGTTAGAGTGCAGCTGGGAAAAAGGATAGTGAAATTGAGAATATTAATAGTGTTGAAATGAGGATGGAATTGATGAGTTGTATATAGATGAGTACTGTAAATGTTTAAAAGGCGCATCAATGGGGGCTATGCCATTTTGGCAGGAGGGCTTCATGGAAAAGTTGATCTTCACTTTAAAGAGTAGGCAGGTCAGTTTCCTCAGCATAGTCGAGCCAAGGTGGGCTGTGCCTGATGCTCTCTGGGTACTGTGTGGGCAGTCTGGACCCACTGAGGTCAAAGCTGTAGAAGAGGAGGTCACAGCATGAAAGAAGAAAATAGAGATATCGACCCACATGAGGCTGATTGTGTCAATGTGTAACTGAGAGCAGAACTGTTGCCAAAAAGTAGTACATAAGACTACAGACAAGAGCTGCCAGACGGACCCTGAAAAGTACGAATGACAGTCCTCTTTTCCCACAGGGAATTGAGGCTCTCTTCTGGTTTCGCATTTAAAGTCTTGGAATTCTGGGAAACCTTAAGCCACTAGGTTAATTTAATGTACTCTGAAAACTGCTTTATTCAAATTCCTGTGCAATGTGCCTCAATCTTTCCAAACTAGTTCATTTTGAAATGCCTCTATTTCAGCCTCCATAATCATGGGGTCACGGAGAGTCAGACACGACTGAGCGACTGAACTGAACTGAACTGAACTGAATCTTATTAAAACCTGCCTATAACCCTATTTTTTAGGGTCATATATCATGCTAAATAATTTTTTTTCATTTTTATTAATTCACCCAAAACAGTTTCTGATTCGTGCAACTTTGTAAATGTGTATTTGTGAAAAGTATATCTAGCCTGAAGATGTGGCTACATTCTTATTTATTAATCCTGTTCTAGAACTATTTGTACCAACGGGTGAACTGACTTCTTAGTCTTGCTTTGTGGGTATCAATTGATTAGCATGGCTGATTTCTTCCAGCATAGCTGTAAATGAGGCCTTTTAAAAAAGATACTCATTAATTGTTGTCTCAGATTTTCATTAAGGAAATCATTAAGTGCTTAATTATACTCAGGCTTCTAATCTTTTACTTTTTAAAATTATTTTTTACTAACCTTTTTATAAGGAAACAAATACTTACCAGTTTAATGCTATAAATATTGGGGTAGATCTGTAAAAGCCATTTTTTGAGTTATTATATCAGATACGAATATGTTTAACTAAAAAAACAAACAAAAAATCTTGGCCATAGTGGCTTTTGTTTGTCAGCTTTCCAGATATATAGGTGAGTAGGCCATGACTAAGTAGATACTAATGATCCATCATGGTCCCATGCTTTTACTGTCTTTCTGGTCTGCTTTTGCTAAGAGTGTTGACTCTGTTCCCATGCGTATGGATTTCATGCATCTAAAAGAAACTAACCCTAGTACCAGGTAGGAAGGGGGAATAATTTCTACTGGCTTGAGCTTAGTCCTTTTTCTCAGGAATTGAAGTCTCCATAGACGTCTGCCTCCATATACCTGGTTAGAGTTATTTGTAACTGCAGGAGAGGTGAGTAAATTGAGTACTTCTGGCTTCCATCGGAGAAGGCAATGGCAAGCCACTCCAGTACTCTTGCCTAGAAAATTGCATGGACAGAGGAGCCTGGTGGGCTGCAGTCCATGGGGTCGCTCACACGTTGGAGAAGAAAATGGCAACCCACTCCAGTGTTCTTGCCTGGAGAATCCCAGGGACGGGGGAGCCTGGTGGGCTGCCGTCTGTGGGGTCGCACAGAGTCGGACACAACTGAATCGACTTAGCAGCAGCTTCCATAGCCCAAAGAAAGAAAAACAGAAGGAGCTTAGGAATAGGTGTTAATAAATCTAACCTAGTGCATTAGGGTTCTCCAGGGAAACAGAACCAATAGTATGTATGTCTGGAAACAGAACCAATAGTATGTATGTCTGTCTATCCACCTATCTATCTATCTCTCTGTAGAGAGACAGAGAGGTTTTAGGAATTGGTTCACACACTGCGGGAGCTGCTAAGTCCAAAATCTGTAGAAAGTCTTGATAGGCTGGAAATTCTGGCAGGGGTTGATGTTGCAGCTCATATCTGAAAACAGTCTGAAGGCAGGATGCCTTGCTCTCTGGGGGACTCTTATTCTTGTCTCTGAATGCCTTCAACTGATTGGATGAGGCCCACCCACACTGTGAAGAGTAATTTGCTTTACTCAGAGTTCACTGATTTAAATGTTAATCACATCTAAAAATACCTTCATAACAATATCAAAGACTGTTGTTTGACCAAACAGCTGGGCATCATAGCCTTGCCAAGCTGACAGATAAAATTAGCCATCATACCTACATTACTTACTAAGGTTTGATAATATCCAGTGGTTTAGAACATTTGCATCCTCAAATCCTGCCTTACCCTCAGTGGATTGACATTTTTCATGGTGTAGTTCATGTTTATCAAATACAATAATTTTTTATGTATTGTAGAAAATTGTCTATGCTAATTCTGAAATGGATTTCAAACACTAATATTTATTTAAATAAGAGAAATCTCAATAAAAAAAAGATCTACTGAGATTTCTTAGGCTCTTGTATATTTTAAGGTGGTAAATGACAGATAATTTTAAGCAATAGATTATTTTTGCCTAAATGACCAGAGAATGTTAGAAGAAATAGTGGAATGTTGACTGTCTTGGACATGAAGAGACCTAGGTATTTATAATATCTCTAACATCAGTTATTTTATCATCTTATCTTCCTGAATCACCTATGAAAGAGGACTAAGATTTCATACATTTTCTATTGGATTGTGACAGTTACATGAGATAATGGATCTAAAAATGCTTTATGAACCACAGAGTGATAAAAATATATTGAGACACTAAGATATAAAAATAAATGTCTCATAACAACCTCCTCTTTGATTGGAGGGTGGCATGGCTGATGAGCTGTCAAATGAAAGTTAGAGCTGAATGCAGACTCAGAAATGGTCTGCTCCAAACTGATGGAATAAACTTTAGCCTAGAGGGCCTCAAAGGAACGTTCATTCCATGAGATTGTGATTCTTCGGAAAGCAATAGGAGGCCATTCCCTGGCAGAATGAGGAATGTTTCAAAATTAACATCAGGCTGTTAGATTTGGTAGCATGACAGCTGTTTCAATCCATGCTTCTCCTGCTCTCTCCTTTGGAAATATGCAATTGTTCAACTAATGCTGGAAAATATAATTCAAGGAATATTTCAAGAACAAATTCTATAGCTAAATATTAATTTAAAAAACTAAATAGAGGAGGGAATAACAGAAGAGTTTATCTAATGTTGCATTAATGAAGAGCAGCCTTTAAATAGTCTTGAGTGTTACTTAATTTTTCTTATATGTAGAATGGTTAGGCACAAGTAAAAGTCATTGACAGTTTCTTAATTCAGTGAGCCATCATTTCAAGCATATCAAAATCAAGTAAACTTTAAAAATAGGTGATAGTAAATCTATCTATGGAATGGGATTTATATAACCCTAACCAAATTTATCATTAATCTCTGACTTCTGTCATATAATTTTAAATGTCTTTGGGAGAATGATTTTTTAATGTGTTTTATATGTGATATGAACTTATTTATAAGATTTATAAGGTGAACCTAACAATTTGATTCCTTTAGAAGTATTGATTTTGAACTTCTTAAACACTAGCTTATAACACTTTTTCTTGAGGTTCATTTGAAATGAACACTTAAAGTATCAAAGTTGATTTCAAGTTTTCAATGTTGGTTATTTTTAATGTAGCCTTTGTCCTGGTAATTTCACTTTCATCCTTTTATCCTAAAGAAAGCAGAGATGACTTTAGATTTGTGAGTGTTACTTAATAAGTGAGAAAACATATAGAGGTAATGATGAAATTACTGTGCACCCTATGACAGAATTACAATCATTAAAAATGATTTCCTACATTCACTATATGAAACTGAAAAATACTTATGACATAATGCTATGAAAAAATAGGCTAACAATGGAGCATAAGTCATTACCTCAATTCAACATATAAATTATATATTGCAGTATAATTAGGACTTCAGGGACAGTACATTGCATGCTTTTATTCTTCACAAGAATATATTAATACATAAAATACTGTGAGTGCTCTCCTTAATGAAATGTAGAGTGATTTTTCACGCGGGGAAATGAATAAACAAATATGATACATTTATTACTAGGTAATAGGCATATAGTCAATATAGAAGGATTTAATGCAATATACACTATCATATATTCTTCAGTAATTAAGTTCCATGATTACAATAGTCTTTGAGGAAGATAGCTGAAGCACAGTATGTGGAAAATTCTAGAGGAGTAACTGGATTTGAAAGGGTAGATAGGAAGCTTTTGTTATTCATCTAGAATGGGTTGTTCATTGGTACTTGACTGTGAAAAAAAGAGCCAGCTTTAGTTCTTGGAAAACATAAAATTAAACTTAAGTATTTTACTTTGGTTTCAAAAAGTGATACATCTTTTTATTTCCAGTAAAGGTCTGATCTAAATGAGAGAAGAGAAGTGATGGGAAAAAAGGTTGCTTTAAGAGGTCTAGCTTTGACAACTGGAAAGCGTTTCACTGTTAACAACCTACTTGGGAACATCATGGTATAAACTTAGGAGCACGTAGTTTAAAGGTGGTGCTTAGAAATACAGAAAGAAATTCTTACTCATAATAAGAATTAGACCCTCACATTACATGAATCATACTGGGTTGGGCTATAAAAAGAAGACAAACTCCTAAAAAGAGCTATTTTAATTACTGTGCCAAGAAGTACATTTCTAGTAAAGATAGAATTTTCCTTGGTTGCAATATGTTTTTTTCTTGTGCAGTTCCCTCTTTTTTTATTGTAAGAAAATTTTAATTTGAATATTCAAATTCCTTTTTCTGTGGTAGACCTCTAAAATAATGTTTAAATAAGTCCCTTTAATGTTTAAATAATCTCTTTCTGATCATAGTCATGAAAGAGGTTGTCTTATTATGTATCACTTTTCCTCCTAGGAGTCACATATAGTTCTATGAGATATATGAAATAAGAAGATTTTTGTTTATTTTATCAATCTATATCCATTCTGTGTCCCTAAATTAGATTCACTGCAGAGCCTTACCTCAGCACACTCATATTGCGTGCTGAATAAATAAGGACAGACATTACTCTTGAGGCCACTTTGTCGTTCATCCAGTTAAAAGGTGGGTTCTTAACAATCTATCATTTGGACAAATATTAATTTGGCAGAGTGTGCATTTTCATAATTCATTTATGCACAACAAGAATAACAAAGGGAATTTCTCCATAAGCAGAATTGCCTGAATGAAAAGGTAGAATGCATGAGAAAGAAAACCTAAAATTGTTGGGCTTAGAAATGAGATGGGAATGTTCTTTTGATTGATTGATTTTTTACTGAATTCTGAGTTGATCACATGGAAATACTGCATTTTTAAAGTTAAGTGTAAAAACACAGCATTTTCAATTCTCAAATTCTAATCTGACGTGGCCACATTCAGGTGCTAACTTACATAGTTTATAAATTACTGACCACTGTTTAGACAGTATTTATCTGTAAAGTTTTTGCAGGAAAGTGTCCTCTTGAATGCTTTTTAAAAGCAGATTGCTGCAGAGAAGTTTCTGACTACACAGTTCTAGGAGTAGGGAACAACTTCTTATTTGTTGATTGAGGACAATTTTGGAAAAAAAGATAAAGGTTAAAAAAGTCAGGATTTCAAAGCTTCAGTAAAATACTAATAATTAAAAGATAATCTGTATTCAAAAAAGATGATCTATATCCATATTCTTTTTAACTATCAATTGAATAATACATATGTCCTTATGTAAAATTTTGGGAAAATTTGATCAACTTTATAAAATTCTTTAAAGCATAAGAGATAAACACTTCTAAATTAAACCCACATTGGAGAAAATTAACTTGCCTCTGACTGACTTTTGGTTCTATGAAAAAAAATGAAAATGTTAGTCGCTTCGTCGTGTCCAACTGTTTGCGACCCCATGGAGTGTAGCCTGCCAGGGTTTTCTGTCCAGGCAAGAATATTGGAGAGGGTAACCATTTCCTTCTCCAGGTGATCTTCCCAACCCAGAGATCAAACCCTGGTGTCCTCCACTGCAGGTAGCTTCTTTACCACTGAGCCACCAGGGAAGCCCCATTAGGTTCTATACTCTCTACAAAAGGGTCAAGAACTTCTGAATGGCATATCAGTCAGGATTCTTGGTTGAGAAAGGAAGTCCCTCCTCTGGATAGACAGAAGGGGACTTATTAAAGTATCTTGGGCATTTTACAAAATTCTGGCGGACTCTGAGAAGCAGGTTGAGGCTAGGGTGCCAGGGACAGGCCTAGAGTTATGCTCCAGTCGCAGTGTGGTGTGATGTTGTTTGCTTCTGTGGCTAAGCATACACCAGACCTCACTTACCAGACCCTGCCCTTGGATGCACAACAATCGTCCCTTGCAGGGAAACGACCTGCACAGCTTATGCTTCTTCATGTCACTAGCTTACTGAATCATGTGGGGCGATGGGAAAATCCCTGGCAGATTTCTGGACCCTAGCTCTAAGGAAGGTTGTGAATGTGGCTATGTTTCATTCCTTGCTTCTTGGATAGGCTAAAATGGAGGATTCCTCAAACACAGGAAAGGACTATAGATCATCAGAGTCCATATATAAAATATATATGGCCTGCAAGGTCTTCAAGTTTCAGCTCCATAGCTTACTCTCTTCCACCCTTACATTGACCCATACACTGCATTGTGGCCATCAACTCTTCAGCACCCCTTAGAATTTTCTGACACTGCGGTTTTGCTACATTGTTCCCTGAGCCTGAAATTTTCCTTTTTATGTAGATTGTCCTTCAAGGGCTGCCTCAGTAACCACATCATACGCAAAATATTCCTTTTTTCCCTAGAAAGAAATACTGTCAGTCAGTTTGAGTTCACTCTCTTGCTTTCACTCTTATTCTCTTTTTGGTTTCTGTCTTATTCCCTCGAGTGGAAAACTCCTCCAGATGGTGGAGCTTCAAGTCATACTGATCATTAGGCGGTATTCACTGGTACATTCTTTTGACTCTAGTCAAAAGAGTTTTTAATGGGACTCTTTAAGACTCTAATTTTGTAATAGTTGAATAAGAATTTACAATTTTACTTATTTTCTCCAAGCACTGTTTTGCATACAGCTTCAGGTATTTTCTCTACATGAAATTTGAAAAATAAAAAGTAAAACAAACCCAGAAATTAACATGTTTTGAATTTTTCTCCCCAAATACTAGTGTGTAATGTTATAAGTTGCTTTGGATTAAAACCAAGTCTGCCTGCCTGCTTGTTTAAATGTCGGTTCAGTGATATTGGTAGGCTATTATGTAAGGAATTTTTCAGATTAAAAATAAAAGACAAACAGAAACTGGGAATATTGCTAGATGAAGGCTTGAAATATGAATAGTCTTAATTTATCAAATGATGCTCTGAATTTATGCCATGCAGTGGGCTTTGTTACAGTGGTTGTGGATTTCCATTTGAGACATGAATAATCTTCAGCGGTATTAAAAATGATACACTGGAAACAAGGTGTTCATACTGTTTTAATGCAGAGCCCATAATATCAATTAACATGGGAAATCTTTTTATAAGTACTGCCTCACAATGAGATGATAAAGCCTGAGGATACGAAGACGTAAAGATCAAGCATATCAGAAGTTCTGATTATTTTGTTTCCTATCATAGGGGCTGATATTATTCCCATTCACTGGGGACCTTTTTCTGTTATCTGATTTATAGAAGTATTAAAGAAAGATCTTGCTACATTATCTTAGATTCTAAGTAGTTTATGCTAATCAAATTATGATACCATTGAAAGGATTCTTTAAAGGCTCAACATCAAATAGAAATGTTCTAAATTCCTTTTGCCAGTTTGGGTTACTTTAGTCTTTGGGGACATAGGGGATATATTCTCACTGCCTGCAGCATCACACATAGTCTCTGGACAAGGTATGTGTTAGTTGCTCAGTTGTGTTGGACTCTTTGTGACCCCATGAACTGTAGCCCACCAGGGTCCTCTGTCTTGAGGCAAGCATACGGGAATAGGTTGCCATTTCCTTCTCCAGGGGATCTTCCCAACCCATGGATCGAACCTGGGTCTCCTTCATTGCAGCCAGATTCTTTAGGCAAGCCTCCACCTTAAAACCATTTTCTAGATCTAAAAGAATGTGGGAGTGGCATGTTGCTTGCTTTTTAAAAGAGAAAATGATATCTTTGTTTACTACCAATATAAGATGAGCTTCTGATCTGAATTATTTAAGATGTGAGGAATCTTTTGATTCTTCTCACTCATTCTTTTCACTTTTAGTGATAACTTACATGTGAATCAGAAAGTAAAATTTTTCAGAGAAAGTAGTTGTCAAAAATATATCATTAGACTTTTGCAAAAAATTTTTTATGCATATAGTCTTTAGCCATTATGTTAACTTTTATCAAAATACATTGAGAACAAATCTACACATAAGTAATTCTATGCAGATGCTTAAAAATGGAAAAACATGCTTGGGAGACTGAAATTATCTGAAGCTGACCTTGTTCGTCTTTTTATAAATTCTGCTTTAAAAATTTCACTTTTACAAATTTACTAATATGAAATATCTATCAATCATTAAGTATTCATTAAACCCTGAATTAGGTGTTTTAACAAAAAGAATGGAGTAAGAGACATCGCATTGTGTCTTTTTATTTTCTACCAAAACAAAGTGTGGATAGCGATTGTGTTAAAAATTTTCTTCCAATTTATAATTACCAGAAAGTATTATATTAAATCATATTGCAAAACTATAAAAAGTTTTCACTTTTATGTTTTAAAAAATGAGGTAGGACATATCTGTACATATATCAGTTCAGTTCAGTCGCTCAGTCGTGTCCGACTCTTTGGGACCCCATGAATCACAGCACGCCAGGTCTCCATGTCCATCACCAACTCCCAGAGTTCACTCAAACTCATGTCCATCGAGTCGGTGAAGCCATCCAGCCATCTCATTCTCTGTCGTCCCCGTCTCCTCCCACCCCGAATCCTTCCCAGCATCAGAGTCTTTTCCAGTGAGTCAACTCATCGCATGAGGTGGCCAGAGTATTGGAGTTTCAGCGTTACCTAAATAGTAATTACAGGTAAATTTGTCTATATACAGCTTTCCCTGATGGCTCAGCGGTGAAGAATCTGCCTGCATTGCAGGAGATGCTGGTTTAATCCCTGGGAAGATGTGGGAAGATCCCCTGGAGGAGGGCACGGCAACCACTCCAGTATTCTTGCCTGGAGAATCCCATGGACAGAGGAGCCTGGCAGGCTACAGTCCATGGGTTCACAAAGAGTCAGATACAACTGAAGTGACAGAGCACACCCATATCCGTCTATCTGTCTGTATACATATATTTATGTCTGTAATTGTATATATGTTCACAGACACACATACACACACACAGAGCTTTAGTAGCAGACTGATTTATACCAGTGTCTTGATTATGATTTTTGTACCATGTTTCTTAGTGAAACTTTCCTATACACGTTTGAAAACATCACTTTTGATGTTTTCATCAAAGCAAGCAAGGCCCACTTAAATTCTAATAAGGTGAATTCTCGCTCATCAGTTCAGTTCAATATAACCCATCTAACATGTGAATATTACCAGAGATTAACATTTATTGAAACCATAAGAGCAGTTAATTTATTTAAATGAGTATGAAGTGAAAGTGAATTCGCTCAGTTGTGTCCGACTCTTTGTGACCCCATGGACTGTGGTCTACCAGGCTCCTCTGTCCGTGGGATTTTCTAGGCAAGAATATTGCAGTGGGTTGCCATTTCCTTCTCCAAGAGATCTTCCAAACCCAGGGATTGAACCCCGGTCTCCTGCATTGTAGGCAGACACTTTACTATCTGAGCCAACAGGGAAGTCCCTTTAAATGAGTATATTATTCTCTTAAAAATATCTCTAAAATTTCTATTGTTATTTGTAAATTATATTTGTAGTTTTCTGTCACTTTTCTAAAATAAGTTTATATTCTTGAGTAT
The DNA here is from genome assembly GCF_049115385.1 of Moschus berezovskii. Lineage (NCBI taxonomy): Eukaryota > Metazoa > Chordata > Mammalia > Artiodactyla > Moschidae > Moschus > Moschus berezovskii. The sequence continues at coordinate 88,967,674 of NC_142467.1, forward strand.
AAATTTTATTTTGGTACAAAAATAAAATCAAATAATAATTACTCAAAAATTTTCCCCAACAGAGATTATCCTAATAAACTGAAATAATGGAAAAAGTTCACATTTATTTAGCTATGCACAGTGCCTACCATGTTCCATATTATTTTGTTTAGTTTTTTTTTGTGACCCTGAGTGTATTTGCTTTTATCTCATTGTACAAATAATGAAAATTGATGCTTAGATTGGTTAAATAATCTTACTAAAATCTGACTTCAAAACCTGTACTCTTAGCATTCCACCTTCACCAACTGGGGCGAAAATACACATTTTGTTTTGAATTTTTAAAAATATCTTTTGTGTAATGATGGATTTTGGAGGAAGAACTTATGTGTGACTTCCTTCACTTATAGCATGTTGCAAATAGTGTTGATAACAGTTTATGAGATTAGCTTCATTTGATCTTTATCTTGCTTCTAATGGAAAAGTTCCATAGGGGTGTTTTGTTTGTTTTTTTTTTACCTTATGGAATCAAGAGTTGCTATTTTATGAGTCTGAAAGTTCTTCATGGAAGTTATTCTGTGTTTTTATTTTGATTATAATTAAAAATACATAGCAAAACATGAACAGATTCTGGAAGGTTTGGATGGTGTGTTATAATAGAATCTTGCTGGTGGTGGTTTAGTCGCTAAGTTGTGTCCTATTCTTACAACCACATGGACTGGAGCCCACCAGGCTTCTCTCTCCATGGGATTTTCCAGGCAAAAATACTGGAGTGGGTTGCCATTTCCTTCTCCAAATACAATCCTAAAGGATGTTACTATGCAGGATGAGTCTGTAGATTTTATACATAGTGATAGGTTTGTGATCCACACAGTCAAAGGCTTTGGCATAGTCAATGAAGCAGAAATAGATGTTTTTCTGGAACTCTCTTGCTGTCTCCATGATCCAGCGGATATTGGCAATTTGATCGCTGGTTCCTCTGCCTTTTCTAAAACCTGCTTGTACATCTGGAAGTTCATGGTTCACATATTGCTGAAGCCTGGTTTGGAGAATTTTGAGCATTGTGAGATGAGTGCAATTGTGCCGTAGTTTGAGCATTCTTTGGCATTGCCTTTATTTGGGATTGGGATGAAGACTGACCTTTTCCAGTCCTGTGGCCACTGCTGAGTTTTCCAAATTTGCTGGCATATTGAGTGCAGCACTTTCATAGCATCAAACTGGAATTCCATTACCTCCACTAGCTTTATTCATAGTGATGCTCTCTAAGGCCCAGTTGACTTCACATTCCAAGATGTCTGGCTCTAGGTGAGTGATCACGCCATGGTGATCATCTTGGTCATGAAGCTCTTTTTTGTACAGTACTTCTGTGTATTCTTGCCACCTCTTCTTAAAATCTTCTGCTTCTGTTAGGTCCATACCATTTCTGTCCTTTATTGAGCCCATCTTTGCATGAAATGTTCCCTTGGTATCTCTAATCTTCTTGAAGCGATCTCTTGTTTTTCCCATTCTGTTGTTTTCCTCTATTTCTTTGCACTGATCACTAAGGAAGGCTTTCTTATCTATCCTTGCTTTTCTTTAGAACTCTGAATTCAAATGCTTATATCTTTCCTTTTCTCCTTTGCTTTTCACTTCTCTTCTTTTCACAGCTATTTGTAAGGCCTCCTCAGACAGCCATTTTGCTTTTTTGCATTTCTTTTCCATGGGGATGGTCTTGGTCCCTGTCTCCTGTACAATGTCACGAACCTCCATCCAGAGTTCATCAGGCACTCTTAGCTATCAGATCTAGTCCCTTAAATCTGTTTCTCACTTCCACTGTATAATCATAAGGGATTTGATTGAGGTCATATCTGAATGGTCTAGTGGTTTTCTCTACTTTCTTCAATTTCAGTCTGAATTTGGCAATAAGGAGTTCATGATCTGAGCCATAGTCAGCTCCTGGTCTTGTTTTTGCTAACTGTATACAGCTTCTCCATCTTTGGCTGCAAAGAATATAATCAGTCTGATTTCGGTGTTGACCATCTGGTGATGTCCATGTGTAGAGTCTTCTCTTGTGTTGTTGGAAGAGGGTGTTTGCTATGACCAGTGCATTCTCTTGACAAAACTCTATTAACCTTTGCCCTGCTTCATTCCGTGCTCCAAGGCCAAATTTGCCTGTTACTCCAGGTGTTTCTTGACCTCCTACTTTTGCATTCCAGTCACCTAGAATGAAAAGGACATCTTTTTTGGGTGTTAGTTCTAAAAGGTCTTGTAGGTCTTCATAGAACCATTCAACTTCAGCTTCTTCAGCATTACTGGTTGGGGCATAGGCTTGGATTACTGTAATATTGAATGGTTTGCCTTGGAAACGAACAGAAATCATTCTGTCATTTTTAAGATTGCATCCTATTACCAGACCACCTGACCTGCCTCTTGAGAAACCTGTATGCAGGTCAGGAAGCTACAGTTAGAACGGGACATGGAACAACAGACTGGTTCCAAATAGGAAAAGGAGTACATCAAGGTTGTATATTGTCACCCTGCTTATTTAACCTCTATGCAGAGTACATCATGAGGAACACTGGGCTGGAAGAAGCACAAGCTGGAATCAAGATTGTGGGGAGAAATATCAATAACCTCAGATATGCAGATGACACCACCCTTGTGGCAGAAAGTGAAGAGGAACTCAAAAGCCTCTTGATGAAAGTGAAAGAGGAGAGTGAAAAAGTTGGCTTGAAGCTCAACATTCAGAAAATGAAGATCATGGCATCTGGTCCCATCACTTCATGGGAAATAGATGGGGAAACAGTGGAAACAGTGTCAGACTTTATTTTTGGGGGCTCCAAAATCACTGTGGATGCTGATTGCAGCCATGAAATTAAAAGATGCTTACTCCTTGGAAGGAAAGTTATGACCAACCTAGATAGTATATTAAAAAGCAGAGACATTACTTTGCCAACTAAGGTCCGTCTAGTGAAGGCTATGGTTTTTCCCGTGGTCATGTATGGATGTGAGAGTTGGACTGTGAGGAAAGCTGAGCACCGAAGAATTGATGCTTTTGAACTGTGGTGCTGGAGAAGACTCTTGAGAGTCCCTTGTACTGCAAGGAGATCCAACCAGTCCATTCTGAAGGAGATCAATCCTGGGTGTTCATTGGAAGGACTGATGCTAAAGCTGAAACTCCAATATTTTGGCCACCTCATGTGACGAGTTGACTCACTGGAAAAAACTCTGATGCTGGGAAGGATTGGGGACGGGAGAAGAAGAAGACGACAGGGAATGAGATGGCTGGATGGCATCACCGACTCGATGGACATGAGTTTGAGTGAACTCCGGGAGTTGGTGATGGACAGGGAGGCCTGGTGTGCTGTGATTCATGGGGTCTCAAAGAGTCGGTCACGACTGAGCGACTGAACTGAACTTAACTGATAGGTTTGTACATGTTTAGGTACAATAGAAATAAATAGTTCAAGTCAACAATCATGATCCTTAAGAATTTTTTTCCTATCACAGTGTTTTATACATAAACTTTGATGACGAGTTGATCTGGATACTCCAAATGGCTTGACAGCTACCAGGTCTTATTCAGAGCTCTAGAGAATAGATGTTTTCCATAAATTTGTGAAGAATTGTGAGGAGAAAGGAGCAGTGACCCCACAAGAGACTGACCCAGACTTGCACATGAGTGTCAGGAGTCTCCGGTGGGTGTGGGTCATCTACATGACCTGGTGACTTTGCACCAGACGTGGCCTGGGGTAGGGCTGGGGGCACTGACTGTGGCCGTGCATGCAGGGACCTTTTGAAGAAGGTCGCCGTTATCCTCATTACCTCCACCTATCTGACCTCAGTTCAAACAACAGGGAGGGAACACAGACCTGCCCCTCCAAAGAAAATTGGATTAAAGGTTTACTGAGCATACCCTGCACAAGACCCAGCTTCCCCTTCAGTTAGTCTCTCCAGTCAGGAAGCTTCCATAAGTCTCTTATCCATCAGAGGGCAGACAGAATGAACACCACAATCACAGAAAACTAATCAAACTGATCACATGGACCACAGCCTTGTCTGATTCAATGAAACCATGAGCTATGCCATGTAGGGCCACCCAAGACTGACAGGTCATGATGAAGAGTTCTGACAAAACATGGCCCACTGGAGAAGGAAATAGCAAACTACTTCAGTATTCTTGCCTTGAGAACCCCATGAATAGTATGAAAAGGCAAAAAGATAGGACACTGAAAGATGACCTCCCCAGGTTGGGAGGTACCAATATTGTTACTGGAGAGTAGTGGAGAAATAACTCCAGAAAGAATGAAGAGATGGAGCCAAAGCAAAAACAACACCCCATTGTAGACGTGACTGGTGATGGAAGTCCAATGCTGTAAAGAACAATGTTGCAAAGGAACCAGGACTATTAGGTCCTTGAATCAAGGTAAATTGAAAGTGATCAAACAGGAGATGGCAAGAGTGAACATCAACATTTTTGGAATCAGCCAACTAAAATGGACTGGAATGGGTGAATTTAACTCAGATAACAGTTATATTCACTACTGTGGGCAAGAATCCCTTAGAAGAAATGGAATAGCCCTCATAGTCAACAAAAGAGCCTGAAATACTGTACTTGGGTGCAATGTCAACAACAACAGAATGATCTCTGTTCATTTCCAAGGGAGACCATTCAATATCACAGTCATCCAAGTCTATGCCCCAACCAGTAATGCTGAAGAAGCTGAAGTTTAACAGGTCTATGAAGACCTACAAGACCTTCTAGAACTAACACCCAAAAAAGATGTCCTTTTCTTTATGGGGGACTGGAATGCAAAGGTAGGAAGTCAAGAGCTACCTGGAGTAACAGGCAAGTTTTGCCTTGGAGTACAGAATGAAGCAGGGCAAAGGCTAACAGTTTTACCTAGAGAACGCACTGGTCATAGCAAACACCCTCTTCCAACAACACAAGAGAAGACTCTACCCATGGACATCACCAGATGCTCAATACCAAAAAGAGATTGATTATATTCTTTGCAGCCAAAGATGGAGAAGCTCTATACAGTCAGCAAAAACAAGACCAGGAGCTGACTGTGGCTCAGATCATGAACTCCTTATTGCCAAATTCAGACTTAAATTGAAGAAAGTAGAGAAAACCACTAGACCATTCAGGTATGACCTGAATCAAATCCCTTAACGATTATACAGTGGAAGTGAGAAATAGATTAAAGAGATTAGATCTGATAGAGTGCCTGAAGAACTATGGACAGAGGTTCATAACATTGTACAGGAGGCAGTGATCAAGACCATCCCCAAGAGATAGAAATGCAAAAGGCAAAATGGTTGTCTGAAGAGGCCTTACAGATGGCTGAGAAAAGAAGAGAAGCTAAAGGCAAAGGATAAAAGGAAGGGTATACCTATTTGAATGCAGAGTTCCAAAGTATAGAAAGGAGAGATAAAAAAGCCTTCCTCAGTGATCAATGCAGAAAAATAGAGGAAAACAATAGAATGGGAAAGACTAGAGATCTCTTCAAGAAAATTAGAGATACCAAGGGAACATTTCATGCAAAGATGGGCACAATAAAGGACAGAAGTGGTATGGACCTAACAGAAATAGAAGATAAATTAAGAAAAGGTGGCAAGAATGTACAGAAGAACTATACAAAAAAGATCTTCATGACCCAGTTAACCATGATGGTGTGATCACTCATCTAGAGCCTGACATCCTGGAATGCAAAGTCAAGTGGGCCTTAGGAGAATGAAGCTAGCAGAGGTGATGGTATTCCAGTTGAGCTATTTCAAATCCAAAAGATGATGCTGTGAAAGTGCTCCGCTGAATATGCCAGCAAATTTGGAAAACTCAGCAGTGGCCACAGGACTGGAAAAGGTCAGTCTTCATTCCAGTCCCAAAGAAAGTCAATGCCAAAGAATGTTCAAACTACTGATCAACTGCACTCTTATCACACGCTAGCAAAGTAATGCTGAAATCCATCAAGCCAGTCTTCAACAGTACGTGAACCATGAACTTCCAGATGTTCAAGCTGGATTTAGAAAAGGCAGAGGAACTAGAGATCAAATTGCCAACTTCCGTTGGATCATAGACAAAGCAAGAGAGTTCCAGAAAAACATGTACTTCTGCTTTATTGACTATGCCAAGGCCTTTGACTGTGTGGATCTCAGCAAACTGTGGAAAATTCTTCAAAAGATGTGAAATACCAGACATCCTGACTTGCCTCCTGAGAAATTTGTATGCAGGTCAAGAAGCGACAGAACTGTACGTGGAATAACAGACTGGTTTCAAATCAGGAAAGGAGTACATCAAGGCTGTATATTGTCACCCTGCTTACTTAATTTATATGCACAGAACATCATGTGAAATGCCCGGCTGGAAGAAGCACAAACTGGAATCAAGATTGCCGTGAGAAATATCAATAACCTCAGATATGCAGATGACACCACCCTTATGGCAGAAAGTGAAGAAGAACTAAAAGCCTCTTGATGAAAGTGAAAGAAGAGAGTGAAAAAGTTGGCTTAAAACTCAACATTCAGAAAACTAAGATCATGGCATCTGGTCCCATCACTTCATGGTAAATAGATGGGGAAAAAATGGAAACAGTGAGAGCCTTTATTTTTTTGGACTCCAAAATCACTGCAGATGGTGACTGCAGCCTCCTTTGAAGAAAAGCTATGACCAACCTAAACAGCTTATTAAAAAGCAGAGACATTACTTTGCCAACTAAGGCCTGTCTAGTCAAAGCTATGGTTTTTCCAGTAGTGATGTATGGATGTGAGAGTTGAACTGCAAAGAAGGCTCAGCACCAAAGAATTAATGCTTTTGAACTGTGGTGTTGGAGAAGACTCTTGACAGTCCCTTGCACTGCAAGCAGATCCAACCAGTAAATCCTAAAGGAAATCAGTTCCGAATATTCATTGGAAGGACTAATGCTGAAGCTCCAATACTTTGGCCACCAGATGCGAAGAACTGACTCATTGGAAAAGACTCTGATGCTGGGAAAGATTGAATGCGGGAAGAGAATGGGACAACAGAGGATGAGACTTTTGGATGGCATCACCTACTTAATGGACATGAGTTTGAGTAAGCTTCAGGAGTTGCTGATGGACAGAGAAGCTTGGCGTGCTGCAGTCCATAGGGTCACAAAGAGTCAGATAAGACTGAGTGACTGAACTGATATATAGTATAAATATAAATAGTATGAAATGTACTATTAAAGAGACACTGGTCATCATACACAGAGAACATAGAACTCTATAATAATGACATCCATTGGAAATCTCATGAGTTAGATGAATGCTAACATGAATTGCGCAAAGCTGGGGAGCACACAAGTGTGAGTTATATTAAAGTTGCTTTCTATGAATATCTTTCTTCTGTTCAGTACTGCCTCTCTTTTATAGTGATAGCTCTTCAGGAATTCTTATTAAACTCAGGGTTTCCAGTTAGAAAGCAATAGTCAGGAAATTATCCCTTTTCCCCTGTGCTTCAACACTAAGTCTATAGCATCCCCTCCTATGGTGCTTGGAAGGGGGTTAGTTGAAATTAATCTGAGGAAAAGTCATCACCTTTAACCTAGAGGTCTCCTCTCTTGGACTAGGTAGCCCAACTGGATACCCATGGTATTATAATTAACTGGTGGTGGTGAGGAGGAGAGAGAAGACTAGTCGTTCTAGGCTGGTGATGTAAGATAACAAGGAAGATAACCATTTTAATTTCCTTAAATAGAGTTATAAACTGTGTGCAGATGGCCTAATAAATCACCTGTGTTAGAGGGTTTTCGGGTCACTCATTTGGGACAATGAAATTGGTTTAGTATTTTGAATTGTTGACTAGAATATATATTTGTAACTATGTGATCTAATTTTAAAGATCAATACACTTGCAAAAGTGTAACATGAAAACAGTGTTATCCTGCTTATAGATGTAAATTCCAAGTTCTAAAGTTTTTCTCCTTTTTTACATTGCAAAAGTAATACATGCTTCTTATTAAGTAAAATTGCTAATAGGTAAGTGGAACAAAGTCAGTCCCCTTTCTCTGTATCTTTCACAATATGTGTTCATTTTAAACAATGGATTTTTAATTGAAAAATGAATGGAACAGCAAGGATGATTTTGTCATTTTCTTATAAAATGCTGATGTCAAATGATAATTTTTGTATATTAATATTTCCTGATAAGATGTCTATTAGATTTTTTAAATTTCTTTATATTTGTCTTCACAAGTTAACTGGACTGGAAACTAACATGAAAGGAGCCCACAGGTTGGACCCGTTGTGCTTCAGTAACAACAGATGTCTGTTTAAATACCTCATTACTCCACTTTTCAAAGTCCTTGAATCATTCTGAAGCCTTCTTTGAGCTACTGCCTTGGGTTTAGTAGGTAAAGATGGGCATTCAAACACTCTGTGGGACAGGAGAAATATGGAACATGCATTCACCTACTGGGAGAAAACAAAAACCAAAATCACTGGCCTGTTCTTTTCAGATGGGCTTGAGCACCCTAAGAAAAGCCACAGGAGAAATATGGCATAGTTTCCTGAAGTATCAACTGTGCTTCAAGTTTTGAGGGCAAAAAGTTAAAATAAATGAGGTGTTAAGGAATAAAATTAAATGCCTAATTTGTAGGAATTGTAAAATTTTAGCAATAAGACAGGATAAAGTCTTTTTAAGCATTGAGCTTACATCTCTCTGAGGTTGTGTGTCCTGTCTGGGAAAATTTGAGTAACTCTATATGATGAGGATGTAGAGAAAGAGAGGAGATTCATGGATTTTTCATTTTGGGTAATATGGGAGAAAAGATGGGTCGATAAAAATTGAGGATTTCTCACAGTATGTAATAAAGTACTTTGCACACGGTGGGCATGTAAAAATACTTGTGGGATTTTAAATTTAGTTTCTCTTCTTATTAAGGAGCAGCAATGCTGGTATTGAGCACTAGCTCCCAAACTTTGCCAGTAATTTTTTCTTTAAAACTCTTCAACTGGCTGGTACTTTTTCTTCTTTTTTTTTTAAGTCCTGTGGATTTGAGAGGCTCTGACTTTCTCTGAGAAAAAAAGAACAAGACTTTGAGAGAAGTGAAACTATAAAAATATTATTGGAGCCACAAAACTTATTTTTAACAGTCTTCCCACACTTAGCAGTGACTTGAATAGCAACAGAGAAGCCCAACTTGACTTGGGGAAGTATAACACAATGAGAGTACTTCACCTTGATGAATATTCCTATATTATTCACCAGCTATTTCTTTTGCTTTTAACCATGTCTGTGTTTATGTGTGTTGGCTGATTTTAAATAAAATGATTGAAATAAAGTATTTCTTTTAGAAAACACAATGTTTCTAGAAATTTTTATTTCTCATTTCATATCTGCATCCTAGAGAATGGGGACAGGTTAGGGAATTTTGGTAAGCATATTTCTAGAAGAGATTTCTGTAGATTGAGGCAATTATTATCCAAGATAAGGTCAAGATAAAATATTAGGGTATAGGGTTAAAACTGAAATTTTTAACCTAATAATCTAAACACAATTATAAATTTATGTGAACTTTTTGTTTATGTTAGATTTTGCATTAATGTGTACCTTCTCCACTTTTAATTTAAAAAGATGTATTTAAGTTAAATACATGCAGTTTTTGATTTGATATAATTGTGAGTTACATTAAATACCATACTGTCTTGGTTTAAGTTGCTTTTTATTATTTCATCATTGGTATCAATAGGAGTATATTTAAGTGATAAATGTCTATATAAATAAATGTGATTGGGTAGAAAAGTTATTATGATAATTAATATAATATTTTTTTGTAATTTCATTTCATCACTTTGAGAGTTAATATTATTTCTCAGGTTTTTTTCTAATCTGTAAATTTAAATGTATTATGTTAGTACAAAAACTGACATATAAGGTTTTCAATGTGACTTGCATTTTTGAAAAACAATTGGAAGGGAATAAATAAAAGTGAAATCTATATTGCTTTAATTAATAGATATTATAGAATAACATGGATACTTTGAGAATAATGTTTGGAACATGGCTTCATTCAACAATAGTTAAATTAATACACATACACAAGATATTTTTAATCCTATCAATTTTCTTTTACCAAATCTAGTAATTTTGTGTAATCTTTGGCAGCTAACAGCTCAAAAGTGTCATTCTTCTTTCTGAGCTGCTACAAAACCTTTCTCCTAGTGTTCATTGATGCTATTTTAATCTTCATCTTGCTAATATATTATGTCCATATTGAATCAGACTCTTTTCTGCTATCGTTAGCTCATGATAATGAAGAGAACCCTATTTGGCTCCAGTGAAGGAGTAAACATGGTTGTAAACAGTTATAATATGCCGAGGTGTCCAGGTTCCTATTCATCTTAACATAAATACTTGTGCCCTTTCAATTTGGGATATTTTCCCACTATTGTGTCTTTGGTACACTCCTCCATTACATTTTTTCCCATTTTCCCCTGAAATTAATGCTTGTTATTCAGATCTTTTACCTGCTGATTCGATTCTCTGTTTTGTCTTTCTTTCATATTTTCCTCTTTCTTAGGTTTACATCTTGGGCAAAATATTCGAATTTATCTTCCAGACCTACTGTTGATCTTAAATTGACAGTCGTGTAACTTTCTGAGTTTTTAATGTTCTCAAGTGTTTCTTTTCAGAGCATCCAGTTATTTTTATGGGATTCATGTCCTTCTTGAGCATTTGGGTATTATTAATTTCTCTGTTTTTCTTTTATATCTTGAAATAGCCCTTTTATTCCCATTCTTTCTTGCTCATGTTGTTGATTTACCTTGGAAATCAGGCGAACTTTTGGTTGTCTGCCATATTTGAGTGAAAACTTTGGTTGCTTATTCTAATTAGGCTGTGTGGATTTCTTTCTAATGTCTCACTGGCCTCTCTCCTACTGGGCCTTTCTCTGGAGTAGACCATCTCCCTGGGACCCACATGTGTGTATGAGAGAGATGAGCTGACTGATGAGTATTACTCAGAGCGAGTAGGCAGGCAAGTGGATGACCTCCAAGCCTGCATGAGAAAGCTGTCCTCCGGATTACTTGATTTTTGGAACTTAAACGCTTTTGTTGAATCATTTTTGTTATCCATTAAGTTTCACTTTAATGCAGGTTCTACTTTCATGGAAATCCTACTTATTAACAAGTTCAGTCAATTATTTTTAACTTGCAAAGCAAGGTTGAAAGTAAACAAAGAAAGGTACTGTGATTTCAAAATTTCTGTCACAGAAACCTTAGAGAAAAATAAAGAACTTTATTTCTTATCCTTCATAAAGGACTTCATTGATTTATGTGTTTCCCTATTTTTCTAACCAGATTGCTTTCTTGTTTCTTTACCCGTAGATTTAAAAAAAGGATAAAATAATGAAAAAAGGTATGGTTAAAAGTGGGTGCTCTGCTGGACTAGAAGTAAATAGAGGATGGAACTATAGAATTTGAAAGAGTCATATAATCTCCAAGTTAAACTGTTTTCAATGCCTTCTTTCTAAAGAAAATAGAGAAGTAATTTCTTCTAGAGAGAGATTATTTTTGAATGGACAAAGAAACATACAAAGATTAATCCCTGAAAGAATGAAAGACAGAATTTGATATTTCCCTACTAGCCTAAACAAGTGCATTGTTACCCTAGTTTGTTAGCCAAACATAGCAAAGTCCAATTTATCATTCAAAGGTCAGCTTGAATCTTGCCCCTTTTAATGAAGTCTTCCTGGACAAACCCCAGCTAAATGTGTTCTTTAATCAGTTTACATAAACACATCTTTGTTTCCCTCTCTCATGAGACTTATGATATTTTGCTTCATATGCAGATTTGTGTGCTAATATTATAGTGTTAGCTGTCAATCTTGTTTGTGAAAAATATTTTATATTTTATTGTCTTTATATATTTCCAAGATATTTTTGCCTCATAGACATGCAAATAATATTAAGGGGTTGGAACTATTCCAGTCTTACCATTTTCCAATAATAATTTCTTACTTTTTTCTAAGCAAAGTCATTGTTCATATATGCAGAATATTGCTGCCTTTTGTTGCGCTCTCTTCATATTTCCTGTTTATCTATGGAATTATAATTTGTATTTTGATTATGGTTTACATCTTAAAATATGGATGTTACAAATAAAAATTTGAAAAAAATTACTCTTTTCTCTATTTTTTCACATTCATATTTATTATAACTCAGTAAAGCAAAGAAACTGCTAATTTGCATGTAAAAGGATGTGAGCTGTGTCATTTTCAATATGGATAAATAGAGAAAAATAACAATAAACATATATCTATGATCTGTAATAGTTGAGCTCATTGTTATTCAGCTTGAATATGCAGCTTAAAGAGGCAAGATTTTAAATATAAGTGGTTTCCATAGATAGCATTTTTAGGTTGATTTGCATTAAGATTTCTATGTCACCAGCATGGGAGAGATGCTGAGAGCTATACTAAATTTGAAAATTGTCTTCAGTCACAGTTGTACTTTCATGTACTTTTTGTTACAGTTTAAGGTATTGTTTTTCCTTTTATTATACTTGATGTAAATCTTTTCTTTTTTAAACTTCTTGACAGCATCTTAAAACTTGTTATCTTTTTTTTTTTTTTAACATTGCTACAGAATTGAGTCTTGTTGAATATTTAAGTATTTCTTTTGCTGGTAATGTTGTTTAAACAAACCTTCAGTTCAGTTCAGTTCAGTCGCTCAGTCGTGTCTGACTCTCCGCGACCCCATGAATCACAGCACGCCAGGCCTCCCTGTCCATCACCAACTCCCGGAGTTCACTCAAACTCATGTCCACAGAGTCGGTGATGCCATCCAGCCATCTCATTCTCTGTCGTCCCCGTCTCCTCCCACCCCCAATCCCTCCCAGCATCAGAGTCTTTTCCAGTGAGTCAACTCGTCGCATGAGGTGGCCAAAGTATTGCAGTTTCAGCTTTAGCATCAGTTTGATGAAAGTGAAAGAGGAGAGTGAAAAGGTTGGCTTGAAGCTCAACATTCAGAAAACGAAGATCATGGCATCTGGTCCCATCACTTCATGGGAAATAGATGGGGAAACAGTGGAAACAGTGTCAGACTTTATTTGTTTGGGGCTCCAAAATCACCGCAGATGCTGATTGTAGCCATGAAATTAAAAGACGCTTACTCCTTGGAAGGAAAGTTATGACCAACCTAGATAGCATATTAAAAAGCAGAGACATTACTTTGCCAACAAAGGTCCGTCTAGTCAAGGCTATGGTTTTTCCCGTGGTCATGTATGGATGTGAGAGTTGGACTGTGAAGAAAGCTGATCGCCGAAGAATTGATGCTTTTGAACTGTGCTGGAGAAGACTCTTGAGAGTCCTTAAAAAATCCCTAATCCTGAGAACTCTGAATAGAATTGGTTTTATGACAGTAGGCCACCATTTGATGAAATTAAAATGGCTTTTCTGGGACCCCATTAATGCCTACCTTTTTTCTGTTCCCAAAGCTCTGAGCACATCTTTCCAACAAGGTCATTATACAGCCTTGGTTGGTTTTATAGGCCTCTGTATCTGCTTGGCTTTGTCCACAGGAGGATAGTTAGGGCTTGGCATATAGCAGAGAGAGAGTGAATAAATTAATGAAACTTGCTTTCGTGAACACTGGAGGGCCTTTGAAGGTTATTAACCAAAAGTAACATGGTAAAAATGTGTCTCCAAAATACTTATTTTCAGAAATTAAATTGCCTTTTAAAATGCCATTGATCTTGTTATTTTATTACTGAATACATTTTTTAATAAATAAAAAATTCAAAAGTTTATTTTTTCATGGAATGACTCAAGTAAATTTATTTTTAATTTTAAAAGATGGCTGTAGTGAGATGAGCAAGGATTTGGACACTTTACTTGAATACATGAGAAAATGGAAATTATAAAAAGGGTAATTTTAACTCCAGCTCTGGTTTTGGATTTATCTGTTTTAATGTTTTAAAACTCTTGATGTAAAATCTGTGATAATTTAGATAGATGTGTAATTGCATCAGCATTGTTTTAGTAATTCCATTGTTTTATATACTGTCACTTTTTTTTAAACAATGAACTTGTTTCATTGTTTAAGAAATAAACTAATTTTTACTTTTCCCGAAGTCTGTTTGGTAGATTTTATGAAACATTTTATATCTACTCTACTTCCAGTGTTAGCATGATTAAGGAAGAGTGTAAGAAAGGACTGCCCTTGTAGTAATTTTACTTTGGGTCTAGTGTTCTGAGTTATCAAGTTATAATTTATCTTCTAAGATATTCTAAATACTGTGTCTACCAGTGGATATGCTCAAACCAGTAGAAAATTTCTGCAGCATGTTGTGAGCTGAAATTCTTCCCAGAGTGACTTGAATTGGAATGTTGGTTGATTGCGGCAAGTCTGACTGGCTTTTCACCATAAATGGTACAGACGTGAGTTTTCAGAAAATGGGCAATGGAAATTACAGCTAATGCATGGAATACACCAAAAGGGGTAATTGCTTACTTCCTTCCCTCTTTAAATTTAGTACTTCTGACATTACTAAAGTTGCTCAAAATGCTTCCTTTCCTAATTGTAACATATAAAGTCAGTAAAAGCAGGAGAGGTATGTGATAGTGATAAAAGGGTTTGAACTGAGAGAGAATAACAAATGTGTTCACATTGGCCCATTATCTCTTACAGTACTTTCATGTGAAACCATAGCAATATAGGGGAAATTTCTCCTCCAAATTGTCTGCAGTTCCCAAGTTGAACCCTTTCATTCAAGAGTAAAATTTTAGATTACTTACCCCTTTTAAGGAACAGTTGCCATCACCTCCTCATCTAATATCTGAGCAAACTTTACACAATATGCACTTAGCCCTGGGATGTTACACTGATACCAGGGAAGCCCTTCTCTGACACACCGAAGCCCTGAACTGTTCCAGACTTTCTCCTCTGTGTTCCTAATTTTAAACACCACCTCAGAGAGCCCTTTCTCTGGTAACATTTTCTTTCAGAATAATCATTCAGCTCTTCCCTACTTGTCCTTCCACTAGCCATTTTAGGGCCTTCCATCCTTTCACACCACCTGTGAGATATACATATATATATATATATGTCAGAATCTGCCTGTAATGCAGGAGACCTGGGTCGGGAAGATCCCCTGCTGAAGGGAATGACTACCCACTCCAGTATTCTTGCCTGGAAAATTCCATGGACAGAGGGGAGCCTGGTGGGTATGAGTCAATGGGGTCACAAAGAGTTGGACATGTCAGAGCGACTAATACTTTCTTAAGTATGAAAGGTGTTATATATATGTGTACACACACAGACAGAGAGTGTGTGTGTTATCCCCACAGCATATTCTACAGTTTCACTAACTCTTTGTTTTATCATGACTCCCTTTAAGCCCAAACTTTATTACAAAAATACAACCTGATGCCAATTTATAGAATGACTGTACTTTCTGTAATCAACACACTTTAACAAAGAAACTTTCAATAGCCATTCAAACCTCCTCTTATTTCTCATGTCATTTTCTACAGAAGACCCTGTTTCTTCTGTGCAAAAGAAAATGAATGGCATTATAGGATAACACAGCTTCCCTCAACCCAAATCAGGAAGCTACCTGCATCTGCAGCCATCCTTTCAATTTTCCCCTCAGTTACTGAAGAGAGGTTCTGGCCCCGTCATGCCAGTTCCTTCATCTGGGATTTGTTTCCTGTATCAACAGCTCTCTCAGGAAATTTCCCTTGTCAGTTAAACTCTCTTCTCTTTCCCAAGCTAGCTGTTTCATCTCACTAGGGATCACAAAAAGAATCACTGTAATCAAGCCTCAGAGTCAGACCTCCAGCATTGAAAGCCTGACACTCAACACCATCAACCCCTGGTCTCAGTGAGTAGCACAGCTCCAAGCCAATTGCACATAGAAACATGGGTCATTCGTGAGCTCTCGTCTCCCACTTCCTGAATTCAGTCTGTCACCAAGTCTTACTGCTATTGCTTCCTAAAGGTCTCCAGAATATTTACTTCTTCCCATGTCACCTCCCTAAACACCCTCATCTAGGCTAGGATCACCTGCTACCGGAGAGATTCCAAAACTCTCCTAATTCTTCAAGACTGTTCTCCAGTAGGAAGCTGTGTTTATCTTTTCTGATTGTAACTATGACCCATACTCTTCTGCTTAACACTCTTTAGTTACTTTGAATAACGAGCAAAATAAAAAGCAGAGTCCTTCCTGTAGCTGTAAGATCCCACCTGGACTGGACCCCACCGGCATTTGCAGCCCTGACATTTTCTGTCTGCTTCCCAATTTCCAGTCACACCAGCTTTCTCTCTCTGGCCCAGCAAAGGGATCCTGTTTCCTCCTCTTTGATGGCGACATCAGGTGTCTGGACTCAGGGTTTTTGTAGATGTTAACTCAGTGGTAGAATTCTGGCCTCAAGGATTGTGTTAAAAATAAGACTCCAGAAGTAAGAGAGGAGTTCTCTAGAATCATCTAAATGATCTCGAAGGATAAATTGACTCTGTAAGGTTAGAGCTCATGGATTGTGAACTAGATGATAGCTACGTCGGGTGATAGTAGCCATCCTGGAGCAGCTGGTTCAGGTGAGATTTATGGTACATGTTGTGCTGCTGGAGTTCTGCCAGCCTCAAGGTGGTTTCTAGGAAACTCAGGTGGTTGCTGTGGAGTTCCAGCTTCAGTGGTGAGGCCAGGATGACCATAGTTGTCCATTGCTTATAATCCTCCCAGTGAAACTATGGTGTGGTAGAGAGAGATGATCTCTGTGCTAAGTGGTTAGAACATTATTGATTATTAAAGGAAAATATGATCTTATTTTATTTCTCAAGCTAGGGAAGTGGATTATAGCTACTGCAAATAATTTACATTTCTATAGCATTTAGTGTTTATAAAGCTATGTTTAGCTGCTAACTTGGTTTATATCTCAGCGCTTGAAGTGGGCACAAGCACCATTTTGCAAATTCTTTTGGTATAGAGAAGGAAGCTAAAATAAAGGTTATAGATTCAACATGACTCATAAGTTTCAAAGCCAGAACGAGCAACCACATTTCATTTCTGTGCTGCACATAGTGGGGTTTGTAGAAAATTCAACACTATTCCGATCACAGTGTATGCTATTAACATATTAGTGAAGTGTAATGCAGTGGGAAAATAACTAGCAGATGACATTGAGGAGTCAATTTTCAGCTGCTTTTCACAATGCAGCCCTCTATTCAGCAGTTAAGATGACCTATTTTTAGTTGGGTTTGGGACGGAGCCCAGAGCAGCACTGAGCAGTGTCTACAACCTTCTACTTGGTGTTACTTGCCCTTAGTCATCAATTGAAAGTCTCTGATGTTTTCTGACTCAGAAAATACACATTTTCATTTTCTTCTACAGCATTGGCTCAGCTGATCTTGAGTCCTATAGAATGTCAGGATTTTCTAAATTTTCTTTGAGAATTAAAAAAACTAATAAATTCTGCATGTGTGTGTGTGTGTTGTGTGTGTGCCCTTTAATTCACTTGTGATTAACTACTTCTGAGTCATGGTGGAGCTTCATTTTTCTCTCCTCACCTCTCAGAATGTGGGTGCCATCAGCAGTAGATAAAATGGGTTATTTCCCCTTCAGGCCCACCTCATGGACCACAGAAAAGTCAAGGCTGGGTAGGAATGAGAAAATCACTCAGTTTCTCCCTCAGGAGCCAGACTTTCTATGTGGGCTGGAAGCTGCTTCAAGAGGAGAATCTGATGTGCCTTTTGGCATGTAATTCTAGAGTGACTGACTGCAGGTCTGATTTGACTCTGTGCATATTTGTGTAGAAGAAGGGGTGGGTCCTTTTTTAAGGTGAAATTCCCAGTAAGTACTGCCACCATGGACTTCCCTTGTGGCTCAGTTGGTAAAGAATCCGCCTGCAATGCGAGAGACCTGGGTTCAACCCCTGGGTTGGGAAGATCCCCTGGAGAAGGGAAAGGCGACCCACTCCAGTATTCTGGCCTGGAGAATTCCATGGACTGAATACTGTATATACTATATACTGTATAGTCCATGGTGTCGCAAAGAGTTGGAAACAACTGAGCAACTTTCTCTTCATTTCACTGCCACCATAACCTCCTTGGTCCCAACAGTCAGGCTCTTGCCTATCTTGGGGAGGAGGTCGGTGAAGGTGCTAGAGATCCAGGAAAGAGACTAAATATAACCTTCCTAGAAGTTTGGGACTAGTGTAGCCCCAGTGTGCGTCCATACACGGCTAGGGCAGTTCCCATAGCTCCTAATCCATCCCTGACAATATCAGGTGTCTCTTTTCTGTTTCGGATTCTACCTGGAAACAGTGCATGGTCTCCAATACTCCTTATTTTAACAGCCCCTATTTAACAGTCTAGGAATGAGTTATTTAGTATGATTTTTTTCCCCTGGTATATAGCAAATAGTAGGTACAGAATCCTAATCACTTTAGAAATAATCTTAATGACAAACATAAGATAGGTTATTAGGAATTCTGATATATTTAGAATTCAAATGCATATGAACAGTCTTTATTCCTCCCTGTACAAACTAACTCTTGAGCTATAAAGCTGCTCACACTGTAAACATTTCTTTACTTTTATTTTTTTTAACGTTTAGAGATGTGATTGAAAACACAAAATATTCTTACCTTAACCTTTCTTTCCACACACCCCCCAAATATTTTTTCTGTCATTCAAACACGGATATGTTTTTGAAGTATATTTAGTCTGCTATCAAAAATACAGGTTGAACCATTTAGAGGGTTTCATTTCTACCAATTTGAACTTTTGATTTTTGTAACTGAGAAAAGGTTTACATGTCTCATGAGAATGCTGTGTTGGTATCTACCTTATTACCAGTCTAAACACAGTGAGCTATGATTGTCCACCTCATCAGCATCAGGGGCTGTACAGAGGCTTTTTTTTTTTTTTGCCATCAGGACTCTAATCTTTGAGTGTTTTCTGGACTGTAGTTTGAAATAGATGTCAGTGCTGGTGGCTGTGCAGTGCCAGCAGGGGCGTGTGTGTGTGGGCGGGAGGTGAGGGGATGAAGAGTGCTGGGTACTAGAAATTGTCAGGCTGTTTGGCCACACACACATTAGGAGCCATCTCTGCTGGTATCTACTTCTGTTGCAACTATGTCATTTTAAAGTTAATAGTTCTCTCTTATTGAAGATTTTGGTGACTGGGATTGTGATTGTTCTTTTGGCAATTCATAATGTTAAGTTCATAATAGGAGATTTTAAAAAAAGTGCTTTGTTCACTGGCTCTTCAGATATCCATATCTGTGTGGGTTCGTAGTAAGCACTCAGTAAATAACTTTTCAATGACTGAATAAATGAGTGAACTGGCCTTCAAGGGAAAAGTTAAATACTCTGGAACTAATCCCTTTACTGGAGAAGGAAATGGCAGCCCGCTCCATTGTTCTTGCCTGGAGAATCCCAGAGATGGTGGAGCCTGGTGGGCTACCATCTATGGGGTCGCACAGAGTCGGACACGACTGAAGTGACTTCGCAGCAATCCCTTTACATTCGTGTGCTAATTGATTTAGGTCATTGTCTTCTAAAATTTAATTTTGATGTGATATTTTTGTAAGTATAGGCATTAGCGTGCTTATTTTCATTAATGTAATCAGTTCAGGTCAGTGGCTCAGTCATGTCCAACTCTTTGTGACCCCATGTACTACAGCACGCCAGGCTTCCTTTCCATCACCAACTCCCAGAGCTTGTTCAGACTCATGTCCATTGAGTTGGTGATGCCATCTAACCGTTAATGTAATAATTTTTATAAATATAAACATTGAAGGAAGGCTGATATGCTGAAATCCATGGGGTCACAAAGAGTCACACAGGTTGACTGGACAACAACAAAACAAGCATTAATGCAAGCTTTGAATGTTACACTTACTTGTTCAAAATTTCAGTGCCTATTATATGCCAAGAAGAGTTTTAGGTGCTAAAGATTTCAAGATGAAGAAAACCAAATCCCAGCCCTCTTGGAATTTGCATTTTAGTTCAGAAAGACAGACAATGAATCAGCAAATATTCTGTGTTAAGTGCCGCCGATTGCTACAAAGAAAAATTTTAAAAAATCTCTCTCTGACATAACATGTAAGCAGAGGCTAAAGCAAGTGTGGTAGCGATCCCTGTGAATAACGAAAGAAAGAAAGTTCTAGGCAGAGAAAGTACAGAGGCTTTGTGGCAGCCATGGGCTTGGTGTACTCAGAGGCTTAACAAGCAGGCCATTAAGACGAGAGATGTGAGCAAGGCTAAGAATAGTAGTATGGAATAAGTAAAATCTTGGGGTGCAAGCAGACCATTGCAGGCTTGGGATCCTTTGTAAGCACGTTGCTTTTCCTTTGAGTGAACAGGGAAGCCAGTGAAGGCTTGCTGAATGACTTAGTGACTGGAATCATCAAGAAGAGACAGTAGGACCTTCTCTGTCACCTCTGTGGGTGATTGGCTAATGAGGCCACCCCATTCTTGTATCCCTTTAGTGTCTTCAGTGTTGCTATATTTGCCCAGGACAATATACTTATAATCAGAGATAGGCCATGTGAGATTTATAGGTAAGGCAGGTGACACTCCTGATATCTTCAAGCTCTCAGCACACATTTATTTAAAATGTTTTTCCTTGAATTTTTTTTTTTTTTTAATTCCAAGGTTCTACATTGCTTTGAATTCTCTGGGTATGAGTATTAGCAAAAACTTAGGTTTAAGAGGAGCTTCCATTTTAGGATTAAGAGGCAAGAGATTGGGCAGTGGTGAGGATGCATGTTATATCTGTTACCCATGTAATGAGTATCAGAAGTCTGGTTTTCAGGTCAATTTCTGATAAACACTGACATTTAACTTTGGGCAAATGGTATTACTGCTTTAATACTTAAATTCATCATCTTAGGTACTTCCCTGGTGGCACAGTGGTTAAGACTTGGTCTAATCCAGGGGCTACAGGTTTGATCCCTGGTGAGAGAGCTAAGATCTCACATACTTTGCAGCCAAAAATTATCAAAACATAAAACAGAAGCAATATAGTAACAAATTCAGTAAAGACTTTAAAAGTGTTCCACATCGAAAAACAAATCTTTAAAAAATATTGATCGTCTTAAAATAAGCAGAATTTGGCTAGATCTATTCCAGGGCTTTTGATAGGCCAGAGACTTAGCTTGGGTTTCTTAAACAAAATAAACACAGGCTGGGTAGCTTAAACATTTGTTGTTGTTCAGTCGCTAAGTTGTGTCCTGGTCTTTACAACCCCATGGACTGCAGTCCACTGGGCTCCTCTGTCTATAGGGTTTTCCAGGGAAGAACACTGGAGTGGGTTTCCATTTCCTCCTCCAGGGGATCTTCCAGACCAGGGATTGAACCTGTGTGTCCTGCACTGGCAGGTGGATTCTTTAACCTTGAGCCACCAGGGAAGCCCAGCTTAAACAACTGACGTTTATTTTTCATGGTTCTGGAGGCTCGGAGTCCAAAATCAAGGTCCCGGCCACTTTGGTCCCAACTGAGAATTCCTGTCCTTGTCTGTTCCTGTAAGGGCACTAATTCCATCACGTGGGCTCCACCCTCATGACCTAATAACCTTCCCAATACCAATAAATTGAGGCTTCAACATATGATTTGAGGGACACAATAGTCAGTCCTTTAAAACAGCTAGTTTTAAAATCTGTGACACCATCATGTGTTCTTTCATTGTAGTCAAGAATTTCCATGTTACCTGCAGCTCATCTGAAGTTTGTTTTAGCTGTCAGTACTGACAGTTATATAAATATTGTGTGCACTTGCTTTGTGGAAGTCTTGATTTTAGTTATCATATGCCATTTTGGTGCAGAAGTGGGCCTTGCTGTTGTTCCATTTAAACTCATTGTAAATCAATACATTGCTTCTGAGAGTAGTTGAAGAAAAGTTTTCTCTCTACTATTTTTCATTGAAGTGAGATAATTGACAGTTTTCAAAAAGAAACCTAGAATAGTTGGGAGGTTACTAATTCCAACATATAATTGATAAGGGTAATTTTCCACATTTGCCAGACATTTTCTTCTACAGCAATTATTTGTTCCAGCAGTAAGAAAGGAAGTGTAGGGATGTCCCTTCTGGGGTCACCGGAGGCTTTGTTTTATATTATAAAACACTTGTTCATCACCCATTGTCACTTGTAAAACCTGCTGGTAGAAATGCGTATCATTTAGTGAGGTCAGAGTCTTAAATTCCTGTTTAAAAGCTATTCAGTGAGCAGTAGTTGACTGAGGAAGTCTTGTTATGTTCCATGCATTGTGGATTCTTTTCATCAGAAGTGTGTTTTGATAGGGGGAGATCTCTCTACACACATGTGAAAATTAATGGTACAAGCTGTTGCTGCTGCTGCTGCTGCTGCTGCTGCTAAGTCACTTCAGTCGTGTCCGACTCTGTGTGACCCCATAGACGGAAGCCCACCAGGCTCCCCCATCCCTGGGATTCTCCAGGCAAGAACACTGGAGTGGGTTGCCATTTCCTTCTCCAATGTGTGAAAGTGGAAAGTGAAAAGTGAAAGTGAAGTCGCTCAGTCGTGTCCGACCCTTAGCGACCCCACGGACTGCAGCCTACCAGGCTCCTCCATCCATGGGATTTCTAGGCAACAGTACTGGAGTGGCTTGCCATTGCCTTCTCCGGTACAAGCTGTTATGGAATATTTTTCTTCCAAGTAAATTTATCTTTGGAAATCATCCAGTGCCTTTTATTTAAAGGATATATATGGTGAATAAGTAACCAAGGCCTCATTTCTTAGTGCACAATTCAACAGGTAGACAGGTCATCTGTTCAATTTGCTGCCCTGGAGTGGCTTGCCTCCTGACTCTCCAACCTGCTTGTCCAATAGCCCTTATCTTGAACTTCTGTGTGTTCTTCGGAAAATGCGGCAATCATAAAACCCATGCCTTGGGGCTGTTAAAAGGATTAAATTGGATAATAAGATATAAACAAAGTAATATGATTTTAATAATAGATATGTTTATTTGGGACTTAGCACATTTTAAAGAAATCAAAACAGAAGAACTCCCAGGATATACCCATCAAATCAGTTTGGAGTTTATGAAGCCTGCAAATTCAGCAGAAATTCTTTACTAAATGGGAGCTTTTCAGTTCCATAAAAATGTCCAGTTTTATTCAGTGGCTTCTTGAAGGAGAGCCTGTAACTTGCTATTGAGGATCAGTTTTCTTGAAATGTGTTTAGCTCTGGCCTTAGAAAGGGAAAGAAAAAAGGCAATAAGAAGTAACAATAAGAAGGGAGCTGGGTCTGACTTTATTTTCTCTCTTGGTGCCCAGTTGCCTGTCTCACACTGTGCATGCTGTGAGTAATTTTATACTTAAAGTCAAAGGACTCCTTGTGTAGGATCTCAACGTGTCTAGTGTTACTTGAGTCGAAAGCAATTTAAGAAGGCAGTAAATGAATGATTCTGACCATCTTCTATTTATATGACCAATTTAGAGTGACAAGGTTGTAATGGAAAAAACACTCATCTTATAATCAAAGGACCTATGTTTAAAATCAGACTTCATTCCTCTACTGCCCTCTGTTTTAATCTGTAGAATAAAAATGTTATATTTCTCTTACTGATTCTCCAGTTTAATGTACTTCACATATAGTAGGTACCCCCTATATGTCAATATGAAACTTAGTCCAGTTATTTGAGGTTGGCTTGGTTCAAACATAGGTTTGCAGAAATATCAAAAATCTAACTTGAGCTTCTTTGAAATTGTGGTCATTGGGGTATTGCTCTGACCCGTGGTGTGTCACCAGCTGTGTAACAAAATGGTTCTTCTATATAGAGGAAGAGGAAATGGCTTAAATCTAGCTTCAAATAGTGGGGTTTACTTATTTCAATTTTCTTTATTTTTCAGAACTGAAAATCAATTATCTTTTGTTAAAATTGTTCAAAGTGTAAATACTTAACATCATAGAGTCTTTCACATTGCAATACTTTAAAATGCAATTTATAACAATTCTCAAAATTGGGGTTTGGATTTTATGTGCTGAAAAATTAATAAAAGATAAATGAATAAGCCATAAAAAGAATTTTTTCTATAGCTATTTGTAATCTTCCTTAGAATTCCCTTCATTTCATTTTTTCATTAAAAAGGGAAGGGAAATGGAAGGTTACCTCTCTCTTCAGATAATTGTATTTATCTAAATGAAATTGGCTGAATAGAATCAAGTTGAGTGCAAAGAAGCTACCTGACTCAGGTACCAGTGACCTGGGGAGGACAAAGAAATGGCTCTAGCTCCTGGAAGTCTTTAACATAATCAATAGGATTATGTTTGGTTTTATAGTAGAACTAAAAAGTGGTTCCTGGGCACACTGAACTCAAGTGTGGAGATATCTGGCTCAGACAGGATTAGTGAACACAGAAAATCCTAAGAGAATTCCAAGCAAAAACTTGTCCTCTTAATGCATGTGGGTGGATGGGAAGAGAAGAACACTTTAGGGCATGAGGTACAGTTCAGAAAGTATGAGTTTAGGAAGGATGAGAATGAGGCTGATTATACAGGATAGTGTATAACTTCCCTGGCCACATTTATGTAGGGTGAGAAAGAGTCTGAAGGGAGATGAAATCAGTAAATGGTGTTTTTTCCCAGTCTGAAGAGTGAACATTTGATCCAAGAGAAATCAAGTAATATGAATGAAAACTATTTTCAAATGATCCTGCTTGATAAAAAGTATTTATATGACATTTAAGTTATAGATGTGCACATTTATGTGTACCTTGTTTTCCTTTAAATATCTTTTGAAGATAATAAAACATTTATTTCTGTAGAAATTAAAAATAACTTTGTTCTTTTTCTGACTAAATATGGCATTTATTTAAAAGGTCTAATATTTACCACTGTCTGCTACTATTTGGTTCCATAAAACCCTCCTAATTATCCGAGAAAGCCAAATGTGATCTGGGCTTTCTTGGCAAAAGGATATTGACTTTCATTAAGACTGAATTGCAGTACAGACCTTTAGGCCTTTATCTGCATCTCATTAACTGGCATGTGATTTGGGAGAGTGGCTATTAATTATACAGAAGACGATGAGTGAATAGAAAGGATCATTCAAAGGCAAACCATGCTTAAACCTGACTGTGTCTTCAAGCGTTATTCACTTCCTCTGACAGGCATTAATTTGCCTAAGTATTTGGAATCAGCCAGAGTAAGGGTTTTTAAAGGACACATCTAGAAGCAGCATTAATGTCAAGTTTTTTCATTTAATTAAATTTACTGCTAAGTCATTTTTCTTGAGTTTGCATGAATGCTTGAAGTGGCAAGGAAAGAGCATATATGATATAATAATAGGAGTCAGTCCTGAGAAGCTGCAGATTAGTTTTTATGAACTAAATTCTTCCCTTAAGTAGAATGGTGCACTCTTCTAAAATCTATCACAGGTTAAAATAAAATGTTTCCTTAGTATGAAGATTAAAGAAGAGGCAATCTTCACACCTATTGTTAAGATATCAGCCAGTTGATTGTGTCGTATTAAATATAAACTGTACTGGAAATCTGCATTCTGCTTTCCTTTCTCTTAGAGTAGCATCTTCTCATAATATATTTTTATAAACTCATCGTGTATGCGTGCTAAGGTGCTTCAGTCGTGTCCGGCTCGTTGCAGCACTATGAACCGTAGCCCGCCAGATTCCTCTGTCCATGGGAATTCTCCGGGCAAGAGTACTGGAGTAGGTTGCCATGCACTCCTCCAGGTGATCTTCTCAACCCCAGGGATCGAACCCATGTCTCTTTTGTCTCCTGTGTTGTCAGACAGGTTCTTTACCACTAGCACCACCTGGGAAACCCTATAAACCCATTATATGGATCGATTGAAATGATTGTACAATAAGCTCTGTGGATTCTCTGTTTTCAGTTTTGATTGTGCAGCTGATGTTTTTAAAATGTGGCAATGTGCTCTCAAGTTTGGCTTCTTTTTGAAGTTAAACGCTTGTATTTGATTTTTGCATGCAAAATCCATATCATTTCCAATATTAAAATGATATGCCTTAATGTCATGTGGCAAACTTATATTGAATATGGTGTGCAAAATGCCTTGTGCTATATTTAATCATTCATATGTATATGTGTGTGTGTATATGTATGTATGTAGGCACATTAAATCATTCTGATGGGTGGTAGAAATTTGGGACAGTTAGCATTTACCTTGGAAAGGCAAGGAAAGAAAGAGAGGATTTTCCCACACCGCTTATGGTGTGGATGGAATGTTTAGTAATCTTATCTGACCACTTGGTTTCTCATTGGTTCCTTATAAGTAGAGATGTAACTATGTCTGTAAATGGCAGATATTTCTCACACTTTGAGCAAAAGCAAAAGGGAATCAATAATTTTGATTGTAGTTCAGTTCAGTTCAGTCGCTCAGTCATGTCCAACTCTTGGCGACCCCATGAATCACAGCACACCAGGCCTCCCTGTCCATCACCAACTCCTGGAGTTCACTCATGTCCATTGAGTTGGTGATGCCATTCAGCCATCTCATTCTCTGTCGTCCCCTTCTCCTCCCACCCCCAATCCCTCCTAACATCAGACTCTTCCAGTGAGTCAACTTGTCGCATGAGATGGCCAAAGTATTGGAGTTTCAGCTTTAACATCAGTCCTTCCAATGAACACCCAGGATTGATCTCCTTTAGAATGGACTGGTTGGATCTCCTTGCAGTCCAAGGGACTCTCAAGAGTCTTCTCCAGCACCACAGTTCAAAAGCATCAATTCTTCGGCGATCAGCTTTCTTCACAGTCCAACTCTCACATCCATACATGACCACGGGAAAAACCATAGCCTTGACTAGACGGACCTTGGTTGGCAAAGTAATGTCTCCTTTTTAATATGCTATCTAGGTTGGTCATAACTTTCCTTTCAAGGAGTAAGCGTCTTTTAATTTCCTGGCTGCGATCAGCATCTGCAGTGATTTTGGAGCCCCAAAATAAGAAGTCTGACACTGTTTCCACTGTTTTCCCATCTATTTCTCATGAAGTGATGGGACCAGATGCCATGATCTTCGTATTCTGAATGTTGAGCTTCAAGCCAAACTTTTCACTCTCCTCTTTCACTTTCATCAAGAGGCTTTTTAGTTCCTCTTCACTTTCTGCCATAAGGGTAGTGTCATCAGCATATCTGAGGTTATTGATATTTCTCCCAGCAATTTTGATTCCAGCTTGTGCTTCTTCCAGCCCAGCATTCCTCATGATGTACTCTGCATATAAATTAAGTCAGCAGGGTGACAATATACAACCTTGACGTACACCTTTTCCTATTTGGAACTAGTCCGTTGTTCCATGTCCAGTTCTAACTGTTGCTTCCTGACCTACATACAGGTTTCTCAAGAGGCAGGTCAGGTGGTCTGGTATTCCCATCTCTTTCAGAATGTTCCACAGTCTATTGTGATCCACACAGTCAAAGGCTTTGGCATAGTCAATGAAGCAGAAATAGATGTTTTTCTGGAACTCTCTTGCTTTCTCCATGATCCAGCGGATGTTGGCTATTTGATCTCTGGTTCCTCTGCCTTTTCTAAAACCTGCTTGTACATCTGGAAGTTCACGGTTCACATATTGCTGAAGCCTGGCTTGGAGAATTTTGAGCATGACTTTACTAGCATGTGAGATGAGTGCAATTGTGCGGTAGTTTGAGCATTCTTTGGCATTGCCTTTCTTTGGGATTGGAATGAAGACTGACCTTTTCCAGTCCTGTGTCCACTGCTGAGTTTTTCAAATTTGCTGGCATATTGAGTGCAGCACTTTCACAGCATCATCTTTTAGGATTTGAAATAGCTCAATTGGAATTCCATCACCTTCACTAGCTTTGTTCGTCGTGATGCTCTCTAAGGCCCACTTGACTTCAAATTCCAAGATGTCTGGCTCCAGGTCAGTGATCATGCCATCGTGATTATCTTCGTCATGAAGATCTTTTTTGTACAGTTTTGTGTATTCTTGCCACCTCTTCTTAATATCTTCTGCTTCTGTTAGGTCCATACCATTTCTGTCCTTTATCGAGCCCATCTTTGCATGAAATGTTCCCTTGATGTCTTTAATTTTTTTGAAAAGATCTCTTGTTTTTCCTATTCTATTGTTTTCCTCTATTTCTAAATGATTAAGCATTCTTACAATAATATCTTGGAGCAAATAGGCCAGAGTGTATTTAAACACTCTTCTTGAAATTTTCCAGGCTGTATAATTCAGGCTACTGAGAGTCTATCTGCATCTGAAATATACGTTAATGCGGATTTCTTGACCCCACTCCAGACTTAACTGAGTCAGAATCTCTAAGAGGTGGAGCTTGGAAATCTGCGTTTAAACCACTTCTTGGGTAATACTTAACCGCGGATTTAAGTTATCTTTTTAGCGTTTGGGGTGGTGAAGAATTTATTTCTCTGAAAAATGTTTATACTTAGTGGATATCACGTTACAGTTTAATCTGCGTTGTTATGTATTGATATACATTTTACAGGATTACTGTATCTTTCAAAAGATGGGAGAAGAGTGGGTCAGTGAAAGTAAATTGATGCTGTTGTGACAGATGTTTTCCCTTTTCTTATAAAATGATACTTCAAAACAATTTACTTTGTATGTGTACACATAACACACATGTGATGTTAACAGGTGGCATAGCCAGGGTTAAATAAGTTGGTACAAATTTGGGACCAGATTTCTGGAGTCGGTATAAATACCACTATATTTAAAGTAATTGATACTACTTCTGTTATCAAGGTAATGATTTACTCATTAATGTTTAATGCTTAAACATTACTTAATGTAATTAAATGGATCATGTTTTATGGTGCATATTTTCTTCAACTAAGCATTAGATAATTGTAGTTAAGTCATTAAGTATGCTGATTGCATGCTAACCACATTTTCTTGCTCTTTATAGACATTTAATTTGAAATACTATAAGAACAACTATCAGTTACTATTTTTTTTTTTTAACCTATGACTGAACTCAGGCCTAACAGAAACCTTATCCTAAAGCATTTAATTCATTTCTCTTTACACAGAGGATGTGCAGTTTCAAAGCATGGTGTAAGTGGATTTGCAAGATTCTTTGGAGTAGAAAATGTATCCTCCTCCCCAATTTTCAATTATTTTATTTCGCAGTGGAATCCTGTTGGTAAGGTATTCCTAGTGCTTTGTCTACAATAGCTAATGGTCAGCCAGCATTATAAGCTTGAACAAAATGTTCTATTTTAATTAATTCATTAAGACAGTTTATGTTGAATCAAGGGGAAAAAAAGAACTTACAACAAACCAACTATTAGTGAAGCACTGTGCATGTATTCAGCTTTAGCATCAGTCCCTCCAATGAACATCCAGGATTGATCTCCTTTAGAATGGACTGGTTAGAGTCGGACATGACTGAGCGACTGAACTGAACTGAACTGATGCATGTGTTCATTTGTTGAATAAATAAAATGAATACTGCAATTCTTTCAGTCTCCCCAGTACTCAGAGCCGTTTTCTGTCCTCGGTTCTTGTGCCTCTGCCTATGCAAAGGCCCCGTTTGCAAAGCTCCCTTCTCATCCTTTAGATTCTCACTTAAAGGTCATCGTCTCAGGCTGGCCTCATCTGACCACTGTATTTAAAGTAGATCTTTAGTTACAACCATTCCTTTGCTTCTTTCTTAAGACTTGTTACATTTGTAATTGTTTTATTTGTCTGTAGACTCCTTGATTGTCTTTTCCACTGGGCTGTAAGCAATTTGAGATTACTCTTTTAAACATTTGTATCCTCTGAGCCTAGCAGAAGGACTGGCACATAAGATGTACTCAATATATACATTTGACTTCAGGGTTGGATGGATACATGGATGAGTAGCTGAATGATATTGGGTTGAAAATGTTTATATAGAGAGATCTTAAATGGCATGCTAACATAAAATATGGCATCTGGTCCCATCACTTCATGGGAAATAGATGGGAAAACAGTGGAAACAGTGTCAGGCTTTATTTTTTTGGGCTCCAAAATCACTGCAGATGCTGATTGTAGCCATGGAATTAAAAGACGCTTACTCCTTGGAAGGAAAGTTATGACCAACCTTGATAGTATATTAAAAAGCAGAGACATTACTTTTCCAACCAAGCTCCGTCTAGTCAAGGCTATGGTTTTTCCCGTGGTCATGTATGGATGTGAGAGTTGGACTGTGAAGAAAGCTGATCGCCGAAGAACTGATGCTTTTGAACTGTGGTGCTGGAGAAGACTCTTGAGAGTCCCTTGGACTGCAAGGAGATCCAACCAGTCCATTCTAAAGGAGATCAATCCTGGGTGTTCATTGGAAGGACTGATGCTAAAGCTGAAGCTCCAATACTTTGGCCACCTCATGCGACGAGTTGTCTCACTGGAAAAGACTCTGATGCTGGGAAAGCTTGGGGGCGGGAGGAGAAGTGGACGACATAGAATGAGATGGCTGGATGGCATCACCAACTCTGTGGACATGAGTTTGAGTGAACTCCGGGAGTTGGGGATGAACAGGGAGGCCTGGCGTGCTGTGATTCATGGGGTCGCGGAGAGTCGGACACGACTGAGCGACTGAACTGAACATGAAATACTACTTACATTTGATCAGTGTTAAGGAATGGAGAAACCTTCAGAGTAATTTTGTGTTTATCTAAGCTATTTAAGTGGAATTGGGCTAATCAAGCTATAGCATTTGGTGGCTTGTGTCATTTTTCCAGAGATCCTTTGCTTTATTACTGTGATTTGGTTGATACTGCAGATGAAATTTTCTTTGTATGATGGTGGACATACTTTTTCTCTGTTTTGTAAGAGATATGACTTATGGGTATAATATGATTAATAATACCCTAGGCTGTAAAGCACGCTGTCAAAAGTCATGCTGTGATTTGAATTTGGTAAATGTCTAAACTTGATGATACATAGGATGGCACTGGAGAAAAAAGAATTGATGTATGTAACTCTAAATTATTATTGGCATTTATCAGTGTAAATGCCTCTACTATGCCAGATAAATATATGAATTTGGCAGTTCTTTTCCATGAAGGAAGAAAAAGAAACTTTCTTGCAGTATGTACCTATAAAATATATACTTAGCACATTCCTTAGTGTTCTTTTTAAAAATACATGAAAACATTTAGAGCAAAATAGACTTTTTTAATTGAAAGATAATGTAATGAACAGATCCCAGAGATTGAAAAAGAGAAGTTTTCAAAATTACTCTTTCCTCTAATGTATTCTAAGATGAAAGGAGCTCTGCGTGTATTTTAGTTTTGACAGTAAAGTAAGAAACTGTGCATTTTAGGTTTGGCATCATTTTGCTGAGAAAGATAGTAGATAATATGTTATTTAATTAGACAGTATATAAGTTGTGTTAAGGCATGCTGTTTTAAAGATATCCAAAGATAATAATAATTTGTGCGGTTGGTTCTTAATTTTATTTTCACATGCTAATCTTTTAGCTTTATAAATCTTCAACCATTGATTAATAAAGACTAGCATGGAGAAGGAAATGGCAACCCACTCCAGTGTTCTTGCCTGGAGAATCCCAAGGACGGAGGAGCCTGATGGGCTGCCATCTCTGGGGTCACACAGAGTCGGACACGACTGACGTGACTTAGCAGCAGCAGCAGCATGAGAATACTATACACTGTAAATGTAATTGTTTATTATATTATTTTATCAGGCTCTGAGCTAGATAAGTTTTTTAATGTATCTATCTTCCCAGCAACTCTGCAAGTTAGTATTATTACTTCTGTTTTACAGATGAGAAAACTGTGGCTTAGAGAAGGTTTTGGTCTAAAGCCAGATCACTAAAAAATTGCTGAGTCAAGTTTATCTGCTTTCAAAACCTCAGTTCTTTATGGTGTATCACATTGCTTCTAGAAAATAGCTTCAGCAACTTAAAATGATATTCAGAGATATTATTAATGTAGTTTGTATTTTCCATTAGACATTTATAAGGAGTGACCAGGTACTGAATGAGAATTAGGAGCAGTCTAAAATTGTGCATGAAATCTGTCCCCGAGGACTTTATTTTGGTAAGAAGAGATTGTCACTAGTGGCTATAAATTTCTGTACATGCTTGGGTTCTACTGGGAATTTAGCCGCACTGTTTCTTCATCTCTAGCTAATTCAAACTGGGAAAGGACTGCCTCCCCTAGAGCAACTCTCAATGTGCCTTGTTAACCAACAATGACTAAATCATTCTGGCAAGACAGATTTTCCCTTATGAATCAGATTGGAATTTTGACTGTATTAAAGTAGTTAATTTACAAAAATAAATTCAATATTGCTTGCTACCTATGGAGTAAATCTCAATTAGATTGACTTAAAAATACGTCATCAGTTTCTAAATGTAAAAACATTCCAAATTGTCTCTAGATTACCACTCTGAGTCCTCAAATCCGAAAGGCCAATTATCTTCCTCATATTCCCTAAATTTGCCCTGGTGGTTATTGACACTAATCCTTTCCTGTAGGGTTCTCTGTGCTTGGAGAGTTTTTGCTGCTTTGGCAAATCTTACTTGTATTTCACGTCTGGCTCAAGTCAACTTCCTTGGCAAAGGCATTCTCAACTATTCCCATCCCTATTAATCATTCTTTCCCAGAACTCTTTTAGCCCATATTGTTTCACAGTTCTTTGTTCCCTAACCTTTTGTATCCTCATTCATCTCTATACTCAGAGTGTGACTATATTTTCAAATAGATTGTAAACATCTGATGATCAGGGATCATATCATACATTTTGTTTGTTTCTGTAACACCCAGCTGGGACTGTGGACACAACTGACTTTTATTTAATGCATGTGGGTTCAATTAATAAATCCAGTTACTAGGCGAGGGTTTATAATTTCTAGTGATGACCAGCTGTAATTATTTAACTCCTTTCAAGGTGAAACTTTATTAGACTAGGACTAATTCATTAGCACTGAGCATTTCAGCTGGGAAAGATTTTACTTTCAAGAATAAGGGAGAAATTCTAAGCAGAGGTACTTACTTGCTACCATTGTCAATTGCCTGTGAGAAAGGGACCAGGGCACAAACTTTTTTAGCTGCGAGGAATCTGCAAGGAAAGAATTGGTATGTATACTTGGTTTGATTCTTTAATTTTGAAGATTCACAAAAACAAAATTGTTTCCATTTAAAAATGAGAAATCTCATGTTGAAAAACATTAAAGGCTTAATTGAACATAGGATGTGTTTACAACATCATCTTTGCTAGCGTGAGGACTGTCATATTGTTCCATGCAGTCAAATTGTCTCTCCAACAGTGTCATCATGGCCTGTATGCGATTGTGTTTGTTTTTGCTTTTAACTAGATAATAAAACTTAAATGTGTCTAATTTCCTGTAATAACCGACTGTCAGGGTACCATCTGTAAACTTGTATATTTTCATATTTTTCCAATCCTGTTATGATCTGAGTAACAAAATACACACACAGTATATATACACAAGAGTAATGCTTCCAATATTTAGCTTTAGGAATTATCATTAAAGCTGTGTGTCACGTAGGAGATGGGGAGAAGAGTTCCTCAGTGTCTGGGGTGAACAGTATCCTAAGAACATGTGCCTGTGATGTCTTTCAATTGGAGTGACCTCTAACCATACTTTCATTGCCTCTTCCTAAAAGTGAGAAATAATCCTATGCATATTTGTTGTTTTGTGTTTAGTATTTTAGTCCATGTTCACCTTTAAAATAACAATATAAAAGTATTTTTTCATTTAAATTCAGAATTTGTTAAGCACTCTTGTGGTACCTAAGAAAAGCATCCTAAGAACACCCCGGTGTCTAAAGGGATGTCAGAGTTCTAGAAAGATAAAAGGATGAAAAATCATGCAAGAGAGAGGAGATGACCAAAGGACACTTAACCCCTGTCCCTGGCATGTTTCCCTTCCCTCTTTCTATTTCTAGTATTCCAGGATGTGGTGAAACAAACCCAGTTTAGTCCTCTCAGCCTGTGTGTATATAGAAGGAGATATCGTGATTTTTTTTTCATAACCTAAAGTTCATGACCTTATTAGCTCATTAAAACTCTTCGTGTCTGTTTCAAGAGCTCTGTTCTGGGAAATCTGCACCATGAAAGCACACTCTAGCCTATTTCTGCAGTTGTGTTGTGTGTGTGTGTATATCTGTTCATCTTAGATGAATATGGGGAAAATGCCGCTTGACTGAACCGTTAAAGGCTATTTCTCCCCCACTCAGAACCTGACCTGTGACAGGCAAGAGATAAGTAGGGAATCTCTCCTCTTGGTTCTTCTCCCAGCGCGGTTCTTAGGGTTGGCCAACGTACGTCCTCTTGGATACCTGTGTCCTCTAGTCACCTATCTTGGTCACGTGTGGTGTGTCTTCTCATGCCCATCATGAGAAGTAGCCCTGTAGTCCTGTCTCGCCTACTCTGCCCTTTTCTCCCATGTACCACCCTGTTCCTTCTTATGTAACTTTTAGCTCATTGACTGGATCTTGTGAGGGGTCACCATCCCTTCTCATCTCAGGATGAGTCTCAGGCCTTCTGTTGCTCTCCGACTGTAGTTCTAACTCTCTCCACATGATGCTTCCTGCCCCTCCATCCCTTTTGAAGGCTCTTTTACTACATGCCTCTCTTGTGAGTTCTTTTTCCGATCTAGTGTTTGTGGTCCCGCCTGTACCAACCTTTGGAGCAGGAAATGGCAACCCACTCCAGTATTCTTGCCTGGAGAATTCCATGGACAGAGGAGCGTAGCAGGCTACAGTACATTGGGGTCACAAAGAGCTGGACACGACTGAGCGACTATCACTGTACCAAACATGTCTTATCATGACTTTAGTCCTGTTAAGCCATAATTGTTGATTCATCTGTTACTCAGTGCAAGATTGTCAGCTTTCTGAAAAGAGCTCGTTCCTATTTTATTTCTTCAAATTTTATGACACCTTTTATGAAGAATTTTAAAGAGAATCTAGAATCCTGTCATACTCCCAGGTTAACGACCTCTAACTGCACATTCAAGTGAACTGAGCGAATTTTGCCAATTTTTATATACCTCTGAATTATGTTTCTGTATGACTGGCTGTTTTCTGAAAGATAAAACTCTTGTTCCTATTCGAATGAATATAAAGTGTTTCTTTTTCAGTGTTTGCTAAATTTTTGAGGTTAAAATGTAACTTAGTTTCTTCAGGATTTCAAAATTTTTATTACTCTTCTTCTCTGTCTCTCTAATGCCCATGGCTGTTTGGTATGATTTCTGTTAAAAATTTTCAGCAGTCTGTATTGTCATTTTGTAAAATCTCTCTTCCATTTTTAGAGGCAGTGCTTTGATTAAAGGCTTCATTACCTCTCCCAGAGGATTGATGAGCTGCATCCTCACAGTCCTTCCCTTTTCCACACAATTGCTTGTACAGTAATCTTTCTAAAATGTGTCACTCTGGGTAAGGTGTTTTTATGCTGAGGGCTCTTCAACGTCTCCCTATTGACAAAAACCCAGCTCTCCAGCAAGATCTACCCCTGCTTGCCTTCTCAATAAAATTTACCCTACTTGCTGTAAAACCCAAACCACTTATGTTTTCTCTTAGAATGATATGCTATTACACAACACTGTGACTTTTTCCATGCTGGTTCCTCAGCCTGGAATGCTTTTATTTTGTCTATTTGGCAAATTCCGATCTGCCCCGCATTCTTCATAGATTGACCACCCCTGGAACTTTCTGTCATTGCAAAAATAACTCGTTAGCACAAGTACCTAGATATGACATGTTAGAAATACATTTCTAAGGAAATGGGGTTTCTTGGGCATGTAACTTCTTTCTAGTAGTCCTTCATGGGAAGGGGCGCCTTTTGAATTCTTGGTGCCTTTTATACTGATCTAGTTTCACTCCTGCCTGGACCTCCTTCCAGTTCACGTACAAGGGATGGAATGTGCTGGTCCGGGTGTGCAGATGATTACCACAGGATGGAGAAACTAACTAGCGCTTATGTGGACTGACTCTGGCTTGGAAATCCTGTTACTCTTAATAAGGATTGAACCGTCCGAGGAACAGCAGTTCCAATTGAAATGTTTAAAATGTGTTTATGCTCTCTCTTCTACCCTTCACTGCTCGTGATATCATTATTTTGCTCGTCTTTGAACTGGGATTCTGAAGCACCAGAATCTTTTAAATTATCTCTGGTGAGATAAAAGTACCATGGTTGAGAATAAAAAGCAAAAGCCACTGTGTAGTTGTGGTTCTTCAGGGCTGTTGAGCTGGGTTAGTTGGTGCACCTCACGGTTTCAGAGAAACTGCCAGGTGCCCCTGGGAACAGAAAGCTGAGCAGGTTTCCTTCACTGGGTGTCCAGGTGAACAGCACAGCAGATGGTGAAGGAGTCACAGCTGCCCTTACAGATTTCGTGCCACTGCGGAGTAGCCTATGTTCTTTTTGTAGAAAAGATTTAAATTTATAATTTATACTGGAAAATAGGTTTCTGGCATAAAATAAGAGTGTATACAGAAGTAATGTCAGGCATGATGATATTTAAAATCTAGTAAGACTGTTGCTTTCATTGTTTCTGATATTTTAGCATCTACTCAGAACTTTGGGGGCTTCCCAGGTGGCGCTATTGGTAAAGAACCTGCCTGTCAGTGCAGGAGACAGAAGAGTGTGATCCCTGGGTTCAGGAAGACCCCCTGGAGGAGGGTATGACAACCCACTCCAGTGTTCTTGCCTGGAGAATACCCATGGACAGAGGAGCCTGGTTGGCTACAGTCCATAGGGTCGTAAAGAGTCTGACACGACTGAGCAACTTAGCACAGGCAGAACTTTAGCTTTCAATCTATATATAATTATTACTTAAAAATGGTTACTTCAGAATTTATATGACAAAATGACTTCTCCTTGACCCTAGATTTCTAAAGGAAGCAGAGAGCTGAAAAATGTAAGCAAAGCATTGATAGTAAGTTGATTGTCAAGCTCTTTAATGTGAAGACAGTATTTTAATACCATAATGAATTATTAATTACTTCATATGTAACAAAGTTATTTCTTTTCAAAGGTGTCTCTGATGGTCAAATTTAAATGTTAAATAGAAAGCACTTTCTCTAATCTGATGATTTGATGATTGTGTTTCATTTTATAAAACAGTTTTGGCATAGACTATATGCCATTCTATGCATATTTAAATAGAATTTTCCTTTGAAACTTCCCATATGTTCTGCATAGTGAGGCATCAGTGTAATGAAG
The DNA here is from genome assembly GCF_049115385.1 of Moschus berezovskii. Lineage (NCBI taxonomy): Eukaryota > Metazoa > Chordata > Mammalia > Artiodactyla > Moschidae > Moschus > Moschus berezovskii. The sequence continues at coordinate 89,004,745 of NC_142467.1, forward strand.
AAATTACTTTTGAACCACCTTCCTTATGAATTTTCTCTCTGGTGACAGTGATGATAATAGTGATGATGATGACAAGGTGATAGTTACTGTGTGAAATCTGAGCTCACATTTTATGCATATCAGTGTTCCCTGTATTTTGTGTAGGGCTGTTACAGTAATTGAAAGATAGTTTCTGAGGTGGTTGCCATCATTTTCTTCTTTGGGCAGGTAAGGAGACTGAAGCTTGGGGGTTTGAAGTGACTTACCCAAGTAAGTGGCTGTAGTTAAGAGCTGTATTCCAACTGGTCTGACCCAATTTACCGTTCTGTGTATAAAATAAAAGAAAATGAAAGCTTCTCTGATTGAAATTAGGGGCACAACCTAGATCCAGTTGCATAGCATCTGCCCTGCATCTGTAGGTTCAGTTCAGTACTTTGAATCAGTAGACTTGTCCGAGCTCTTTGTTTTGGAAGTTAAGACACTACCTAATTATCTCTTCAGATAGACTTAGTGACTGTCATATGCTTCCACTGGGTCACATACCTGTAGTCAGTTAGGAGTAGGATCTTATGACTGCAAATTAAGCATTATTTCTGCAATATGATTTGCTCTAAGATTTCGTTTTACTCTATTGCAGCTTGTTATGTGATGCATAAGACATTTATTAATTCAACATATAGCAAGCATTTGTACATTTACCTAAAGTGCACCAGAGTCATCTCTTTCTTCCTGAAAGTTGACTTAGACACTTAATAAGGCTGATCAGTAGTTAAAGGCAGGGACTGAATTCGCTGGCTCAGATGCCTGAAGCCATTACAGTAGCTCTCCTCTCCTCGGTTTGTGCAAGAAGGTCCCCAAGAGACGTGTGTCAGGACTGAAACAGTTGGCTGCAGTTTCATCTTGTTCAAGAATGTCTGCTTTATTTGCTCTCTTTTTGATACAGTCATTGGTTTGAAAACGCCTCTGTCTTGGAACCCCCACAGTTGTCAGAAATGAGCCCTGAAAGTCTCACAAAGAAGGAAGATGTGATAAGTCAGTTTGGAACTAGAATCCGTCTTTTATAAACTGGAAATTGTAGAGATAGGCAGAAAATTCCCAAGGAAGAAGTCTGAAACTTGGCCCCCCAGAGCACTACCTTCAGCTGTATAAAGAGCCAAATGAACCCTTTTCCTCCACCATCAACAGATGTGGTGTCTTTTAAACTTATCCCCTCCCCTTGGACTCAGAACATGTTCTCATAGTCAACTTCATTCAGTAACCATCTCATCTTTAATGAACATTTCAGATTCTTACATGTTGTATTTGGATGCCAGCATACTGGTTGATCTTACCAGTGTTCTGTTACCAATTCAGGTATTTCTGCTATTATAGCTGTATACCTGAAACTAACACAACATTGTAAATCAACTGTACTCCAATGAAATTAAAAAACAAAACAAGCTGAGGTGACCATCCAGTGAGCAAATACTTGTGAAGCTTCCAGAACCTCAGCAGGCCAAATTCTAGCTGATTGCCTCACATCCTTGGAAACCAGGGATTCCCAAAGTTGATCCTAAATAAAAACCTATTTCACACACAAAAAAGCCACCCTGCTTACCTGCCAACTGAGTCACAAGGGAAGCCCAAGAATACTGGAATGGGTAGCCTATCCCTTCTCCAGCAGATCTTCCTGACCCAGAAATTGAACCAGGGTCTCCTGCAATGCAGGTGGATTCTTTACCAACTGAGCTATAGGAAAGTATTCTTGGGCTTCGCTTGTGGCTCAGCTGGTAAAGAATCCGCCTGCAATGCGGGAAACTGGGGTTCAATCCCTGGGTTGGGAAGATCTCCTGGAGAAGGGAAAGGCTACCCAGTCTAGTATTCTGGCGTGGAGAATTCCATGGACTGTATAGTCCATGGGATCGCAAAGAGTCGGACACAACTGAGCAGCTTTCCACTTTCACTTACCTGCCAGGAAGGGCAAGATTCAAGAATTTACACTTTTAGAGAGTGTAGTCATCACTTAACTTGTCAGAACTTTCTATGGGATGACTCATGTATTTCCATATGTATTTATATAGGTATATTGCTGAGATATTAGGTAACTAGGGTTAAAGATATTGAAAAGTCTTTATGGATTGTCTTACTCATTCTAAAACATAATCATCTTTTAGTAAATAAGAGTATAATGCAAAAATAAACAAATTCTAAATATTTAGAGTGACATGCTCCAGTTTCTGTAATATGGAGCATAGTGTTTCCCTCTGAATTATTTGAGGAACATTAAGGACAGCATTTAAAGAAAAAAGGATAATCTGTAATCAACACTGAATATTCATTGGAAGGACTGATGCTGAAGTTGAAGCTCCAGTACTGTGGCCACCTGATACGAAGTGTTGACTCACTGGGAAAGACCCTGATGCTGGGAAATATTGAGGGCAGGAGGAGAAGGGGGTGACAGAGGATGAAATGTTTGGATGGCATCACCAACTCAATGGCCATGAGTTTGAGCAATCTCAGCAAGATAGTGAAGGACAGGGAAGCCTGGTGTGGTGCAGTCCATGGGGTTGCAAAAAGTTTGACACAACTAAGCAACTGCACAACAAAAGCCTATAAATTATAAAAGGTAAAATAAGGAAATATATAGTGATTTGAGGTCTGTAATAATTCCTGTTGTTTTCATATATAACACCCCTGTGATTGTACTCAGATATTTGCTGTGACACATGTCTGCTTAAAATCACAGAGGATTTCCTTGGAACATTAGAATCAAATGTTATGAAAGAGGGGTTGAATGAAGAGTATCTGAGGACCTTACCTTTTTTTTTGAAAATATATTCCTTTAGCAATGTTTAATATAGATTTTTTTTCTGATTTAAAGATTTACATGTACATAAAAGTCTTCACACATAGATCTTTGATTTTAATGGTGGGATTTCAGGCTATGTATGTAATACTTTGTAGCTGGAAGACTATAGCAGATTTTTAGGAACTGGCTACTTTAGGGGTTTTTAACCTCATGATGAAGAAATCTTTATCATAACATGAAAAGATTAGTTAAAAAGAAGAACAAAGTAAATCACTTTTTCTTATGATAGTCTCTAGGGATAGTTCCTTTGAGCAGTCCATAAAAAATATATATAAAATTTTCTTCTTTGTTGAGAAAGCAACATTCTTACATATTAGACATAGGCAAGTTAGGTATAAGATATTTTATATAAGTAAGATTTTCTTGTTTATTTTAGTTTTGCTTTTTGTTTCTCATTAGTCTAATAATCTATATCATTTAATTGAGTAGCTACTATGAAAGTCACTAGTGATTTTATATATATATGTATTATATATCACCTTTATAATCTGCAAAGAAACTACTTAGGGTAGAATTTATTAACCCTGATTTACTTACAAAAAAGCCAAAGTTCAGATAACTTTAAGTGAAGTAATATGTTCCAGAGGTCATGCAGGAGATGACACTGTTGCAGTCCAAACCCCAAGTCCCTTCACCCCAGAGGTTGCACCGTTTCCCTGGTATCACACCAACCTCCAAGGACAAAATGAATTAAAAAAAAAAGTATTTTCAAGGGTAGATTGTATTTTGACCTACTGATCAACAAACATATGATAAAGTCTAAGCAAGCTTGTAAGGACAGTGCTTTTATTTGGACGCAGATTTCTTGGGACTAACTGCCCTCGTGAGCCCTTCCTACTCACTCCTGTGGCAGCTCCAGGTAAAGGGGTCCTTTGTGTACATACATGGTGGTGGTGGTTTAGTCGCTAAGTCATGTCCGACTCTTGTGATCCCAGGGACTGTAACCTGCCAGGCTCCTCTGTCCATGGGATTCTCCAAGCAAGAACACTGGAGTGGGTTGCCATTTCCTTCTCCATGTGTACATACATAATGTGTCTTCATTAAGTTAATTCAGTGCACATTTGTCTAATGTCACCCAAGCTGTTTTAATTTATCTGTGAGAGTTTTAACAATGTAGGCTGAGAATAAATACATTATGCTGATGGTGCATCAAAATCTAGAAAAAGAGTGCAGTGAACATACCTTTGAAGCTGGTATCTGCATTTCTATGGTAATAATCCCCCTTAAGTAAATATTCTTTTACTTTGTGGGGAAATAAAAGATTGAAAAGTACCGTTTTTTTATGACCATAAAGCTGTCAAAGATGAATAATGATGAGATAATCTGTATTACAGTTTTAATTTAAAAGAAACATTTTAACAACATATGTGGAAATATCACACCATTTCCTTGATTTTGATATGCTTAGTATTACCATTGTATGTATGAGTAAAAACAAAACAATTTACTTCAGGAGAAAAAAAATAAAGGAGAGGTGGATTTCTAAGTGAGAATTATAGAAAGGCAGTCCTGAAAGAAATCCATCAGAACTTTCTTTCACCAGATTTCCCTAGTCCCTTTTCCTTTTCAGTTTTTGTTGTATTTGTCTCTAGTTTAAACACAGTTTTCTGTCTTTCCAGAAAGTAAATGTGTTAAGTACTTACAGGAGTTTACAGTGCTGTAAATTGAATATTCAGTTCAGTTCAGTTCAGTTCAGTTGAATATTAACATAATTTATTTTTGGATATTCCTCAAGTTCCAAGCTTGGGGTTCTGATTATATTGTTGACTTTCATTGTTGTTTTTTGCTTTTGAAAAGAAGATGATCAAAATTATGCTGCTGATGAATTGGTTTAATATTTATGCTGTGTCTTTGATCCCCAAACATGTTAATATCTAATTAAAATATTTATTTTAGTCATTCTAAGTTATTTAAAATATATTTTAGCAATGGAGATCATACTAATGTGAGTTTCTTAATACCTTTATTCATATTCTTCTCTTAAGGTAGATATATTGAAAGCTCCTTGAGTTTTAAGAGTTAATTCATCTTTATATCTCCACAGAAATTAGTACAGTTTCTAAAATGCAGCAGGCTTTCAAATGTCTGTTATGTTGAACATTAATTGTAAGAGTTTTCAAAGCAGTTGTATATTTATATCTTTGAAAATGTACTGATATATATGTGAAAATTCTTTGTGAATTCTCTCGTGAATTCTAATGTGCCTGCTTTTAGTACTGTAGTCCTTGTCTTTTACAACTTTCAAAACTAGGGGGAATTAAGCTTCACATCTTCCTCATCTGAGTGCATTCTCCACTGGACCAAATTTAGAGGTGTGTATGTATTTTTTTTTTTAAGTAGTAGTTTTGAGATATGTGATAAGACTGGATGAAATTTTTTAGTTTCTTTGCTGTTTTGATGTGGCTTCTTTGACTTTAATATGATAGATTTGAATGAGAGACTACATGTACATAGAAAGAAATCACATGGAATTGCATCTGTGTTAATTGTAACCATTGTGTGTATGTGTGTGCTCAGTCACTCAGTCATGTCTGATTCTTTGTGACCCCATGGACTGTAGCCTACCAGGCTCTTCTGTCCATGGAATCATCTTGGCAAGAATTCTGGAGCAGGCTGCCATTTCCTACTCCAGAGGATCTTCCCAAATCAGGGGTCAGTCCCATGTCTCCTGCATCTCCTGTGTCTCCTTCATTGGCAGGCGGATTCTTTACCATACCTGGGAAGCCCCATTTGTGACCACTGGTTGCATTCTTGCTGTCAGTTCAGTTGTCTCTGTGAGACCCTATGGACTGTACTCTGTCCTTGAGATTCTCCAGGCAAGAATGCTGGAGTGGATTGCCATGCCTTCTTCCAGGGGTATTTCCTGACCCAGGGATCGAACCCGCGTCTCTTATGTCTTCTGCACTGGCAGACAGGTTCTTTACCATTAGTGCCACTTTACCACTAGACCACATTATTTTGAATTAAACTGAGGAAAAGAGGATTGTTCAGATACAGAAGAAATGAGGATATGGAAAGTTGGAGGGAAGTTACAAATTATTACAAATTATGATAGGTACTGTCTCTTGGTGCTAAATAGTAGTTTAAAGTAGTAAGAGATTCTTGGGTGCAATGTCAATATATTTAAGGACAATCTTTAATCCAGAAATTTGACTCCTTGGTATTTATTTTCAGGATAAAACACATTGGCAGGTAATGTGAATGAAAGTATTTCTTGAAGCACTGTTTGTAATAATGAAAAAAATAGAAGCAGTCTATATGTCAATTACTGGGGTGTAAGAAAAAAAATCATGATATATTAATAAAATGTAACAAGGTACAGGCACTGAAAAGTATACTGTCTGTTACTTATATTCATTATCCTAGAAAGATCTTCTGATGATGCAATAGAAAAACACATGGTAAAACATGTTTGGAATTGTTTTATTTATAAAACATATGTATGTATATAGACAGGTCATCCTAAAGATAAGCTGATGGGATTTTCCTATGAGCACTGAGTATTTTGTCTTTTTGAATGCTTTTATGAATTTTCTACAGTAATTATATATTATCTTAGTTTATCTAAGTATATGAAAGTCTATCTGGCAAAAGAAAAAACACTATGTTTGATAATTTATTTTTTTAAGCCTGAAATTATGGTTAACTTCCCAACTACAACTGTATTTATTTATTTATGTATTTACTGACCTAAGAGGTCAGAGAATTGTGCGTTTGTATCACACTGTCATTAGCAAAATTATTGTTAGTTTAGTAGTAAGCAGTGTAAACCAGAAAGTAATATGGAAAATATTGCGTTAGAAAGTTAATTACTTCTGTGGCAGTCCAGTGGTTAAGACTTTACCTTCCAGTGCAGGAGTTGCAGATTCGATCCCAAAAAACCAAAACATAAACAGAAGCAATATTGTAACAAATTCAATAAAGACGTTAAAAATGGTTCCACGTCAAAAAGTCTTAAAAAAAAAGTTAAAATCATAAATGAGAATTAAAATGGGCTTAAGGTTTAGATCTTATATACTCTTCACTGGATGATATTATGTAGTATTTCAATGGTTCAGTTCATTAAAAAATGGTTCAATTAGAATGAGAGTCTTGCTTGACTTTTAATAGAATTTGAGTGCCATGTATATTTTAAATTTTACTGATGTAAGTACTGTTTTTTAGTAATCATCTATAATTTGCTTTGTAAGTCTTCTTTTAGGTTCTTTATAGTACACTATATACTTAATTCATTTATATGATGGGAAGTCAGTTTTCAAAGATTCTTTTTATGTATTTCTATATTTAACTTTATTCTTCTGATATAAAAGCACCGCCCCACACCACCACCACTCCTGCCATGATGACCTCTACACTAGAATGGTTGGCTTGGTTTTCTTTATAAACACAAATATTTTAAAACATAGGACAAAGACATAGTTTATCTCTTTCATCTATTTATTACATATAGATGTGAGCATATTGCTTTAATCATCTTTTCTTCTTTAGAGAATAGAATAATGTCTTAAAAACAGTTACATGATTTGATCAAAATTAGTATCTAGTATTATTAGCCCAGTGTGTAGTTTTCTTTTGAACAATTTAGATCTATGGTTTAAAAAAAAAATGGGAGAGAGACAGTTACTATATAAAATAGAGTGCCTTTCATTTACTCTTTCCAATTTATTTTAATAGTTTCATCAAATTCAAATGTAAATTAAACATTCCATTTCTAGGCTTTAGAAAATTTATATTAATCTAACTAAAGCAAAGTGTCAGAGGCAGCACTCAGCAAGTTCTATAAACATTAATAGAGTTAAATTTGATGTGGAGTGTATGTACTTTTAGCTTTTGATTTAAATGTGAAGTTTAATTCACTTATTAATGCTTCCTTATCTGATAGAAGCTAAAATGGTACCTGCTTCACAAAGCACTTTTAAGAATTAAATTAACCAATGTAGATAAAGGGATTGGCAAAATACCTGGCATACAATAAATGCTTAATAAATGGTAGCATTTATCCATAGTTATGTTCATTATAATTTTCTGATTGGGATTTGAATTTTATTTTTATCATTAACCAGTTTGTAACTTTCCATACTATATGGAAGCATATTTTTTTTAAATAAAAATTTAATTTTAAGGTATACTTTGAAAAAGACCGTAATACATCCACTGAGTTAAAAGTAAAATTTAGTGGGTATCCTTTGTGTATTTTCAGTTGTGTTTCTGCTTTACTTCTCTTCTCTGTTTCCTGAATGGAAAGATGAAATTTCTGTTTTCAGGGTCTCATTCGTCCTAAAGAGACCTTTAGTACTGAGCTATATTGTAATTATTTTAAACTTATACTCACTGAGACTGTAATTAAATCTATATTTTGCCTAGTATTCCTTGTCCTCCTAGAACCATCTTTGTCAATATTATAAATGTAAGCAGTGCAATATATTAATTATTATGAAAGAAATCAGTTTATTATTTGCTCCATTTTTAGAAGCATATCAACATTCTACTGTATACACTTAGATTAAGTTTAACTATTCTTTTGATCTCTGAGGAAGATGAAGTCTTTTCAGTTTCTCTGATGTGGGCTATGAATGACTGAGTTCAGCACATATTTATTGAGTACCAACTGTATACTTAAACCATGAAAATTGCCTTAGGATGCTTCAGTTTAGTTCATTTCAGTTCAGTTCAGTCGCTCAGTCGTGTCCGACTCTCTGCGACCCCATGAATCACAGCACGCCAGGCCTCCCTATCCATCCCCAACTCCCAGAGTTCACTCAGACTCATGTCCATCGAGCTGGTGATGCCATCCAGCCATCTCATTCTCTGTCGTCCCCGTATCCTCCCGCCCCCAATCCCTCCCAGCATCAGAGTCTTTTCCAGTGAGTCAACTCTTCGCATGAGGTGGCCAAAGTATTGGAGTTTCAGTTTTAGCATCAGTCCTTCCAATGAACACCCAGGATTGATCTCCTTTAGAATGGACTGGTTGGATCTCCTTGCAGTCCAAGGGACTCTCAAGAGTCTTCTCCAGCACCACAGTTCAAAAGCATCAATTCTTCGGCGATCAGCTTTCTTCACAGTCCAACTCTCACATCCATACATGACCACTGGAAAAACCATAGCCTTGACTAGACGGACCTTTGTTGGCAAAGTAATGTCTCTGCTTTTTAATATACTATCTAGGTTGGTCCTAACTTTCCTTCCAAGGAGTAAGCATCTTTTAATTTCATGGCTGCAATCAGCATCTGCAGTGATTTTGGAGCCCAAAAAAATAAAGTCTGGCACTGTTTCCACTGTTTCCCCATCCATCTCCCATGAAGTGATGGGACCAGATGCCATGATCTTTGTTTTCTGAATGTTGAGCTTCAAGCCAACCTTTTCACTCTCCTCTTTCACTTTCATGAAGAGGCTTTTGAGTTCCTCTTCACTTTCTGCCATAAGGGTGGTGTCATCTGCATATCTGAGGTTATTGGTATTTCTCCCAGCAATCTTGATTCCAGCTTGTGCTTCTTCCAGCCCAGTGTTCCTCATGATGTACTCTGCATATAAGTTACATAGCAGGGTGACAATATACAGCCTTGACGTACTCCTTTTCCTATGGTACATACAAAAACTCATTTCAGTGCAGTGTATGAAATGTTAAGACCAATTCATGCATAAAGTGCTAGGAAAATAAGGTGTCAGAAAAACACCTAATCTAGCTTCCAGGAAGTGAATTCAGCCCAAACAACTCTTCAGAAAGTAGAATGATAATTATATTCCTAATTATCCTTCTGAATTATCACTAAACCCTCAGTCATCAGTAAAGATTCACTTATGACCATGATAATTTCCTGAATATTAAGCAAAACATCCTAATGCACTTTAGTTAAAAAAAAATTTAAGTATGGTAAGCAAGAAGGGTTGTCTGCCTGACAATTAACTAGAAAATGCATTAGAAACCTCATTTTTAAAGAATTCTTACTAATAAAGCATTCACACTTTATTTGATTGAGACTGTCTTTTAGTTTTTAATATATTACTGAGTTTTTAAATACCAGCTTGATGGTTATTGCCACTTTCTGAATTATAAAAATTTTCTTATTAATGAATTTTCTTTGATTAAAGGAAATTGGAAAATAGATATAAAAACTGAAGCAATATTTTTCACTTATAAGTATTTAAATTGCTAAAAATTTGCTTTTATTAAAAGTTTATATTTTTCAAAGTTTGCTGGTTGTATTAGAACTTGATGTTTAACAGAATAAAAATATTAAAATAAAGAATGTAGAAAACATAAAGATTTACCCACTGCTCTAGAATTCAGTTTGTGGTGGAAGGGATTCGGTTCACCTATCTGCTCATAAGTTCTCTGGGTCATATTCTGGGGACTTAACTTTATGTTATCTGTACAGCTATTTGAAAAATAGAGGAATCTAATACAAGACTAATATCAAATATCATCCCAATTAATGATGTTGAGAATGTAAAATTCTGTCCCTATTATGTGAAGTGGGTATAAAATATTTTTATTGTAGTAAGGTTTTTTTTTTTTAACTAATTGGACCTTAATATAGATTCTGTATAATTAGTGATCGGAATTGTTTCTTGATATCATTTCCTTTATAGTATTGGCGGGGGGTAATGTCGAAGGACAGATGCTAAAGCTGAAACTCCAATACTTTGGCCATCTCATGCAAAGAGTTGACTCACTGGAAAAGACTCTGATCCTGGGAAGGATTAGGGGTGGGAGGAGAAGGGGATGACAGAAAATGAGATGGCTGGATGGCATCACCAACTTGATGGACATGAGTTTGAGTGAACTCTGGGAGTTGGTGATGGACAGGGAGGCCTGGCGTGCTGTGATTCATGGGGTCGCAAAGAGTCGGACACGACTGAGCGACTGAACTGAACTGAATGTCTTAATTGAAATATACTGAGTTTCTATAAAAGATATATATCACTCACGTTTAAGGGAATGACTTCTCAAGGAAAGTAATAATCTCATTCATAGATAATAGATATTTAATGCTATTCCCTGGCTTGGTTTTAGTTCTTCTCCAAAGAAGATTACCATGTTAACTCCCTTTTCTCCCCCTGTCTTGGTCATATGTATAAGCTAGCATATTTGTGTTATATATGAGTTGACCATAAATTATACCTAAATGATAGCTGGCCAGAAAGAAAAAAAATATTTTGGGAAGCATGATTTTATTTGGGGGCCATTTCTTTCAGTTGTTGTTAAATATGTGGAAAGAGTTGCTAACTCTATTAGCTGCATCTGTGGCTCTGAAGTCATTTAATGTCAACTAAGTTGGCTTAAAGCTCAACATTCAGAAAACTATGATCATGGCATCTTGTCCTATCACTTCATGGGAAATAGATGGGGAAACAGTGGAAACAGTGTCAGACTTTATTTTTTTGGACTCCAAAATCACTGCGGATGCTGACTGCAGCCAGGAAATTAAAAGACGCTTACCCCTTGGAAGGAAAGTTATGACCAACCTAGATAGCATATTAAAAAGCAGAGACATTACTTTGCCAGCAAAGGTCCATCTAGTCAAGGCTATGGTTTTTCCCGTGGTCATGTATGGATGTGAGAGTTGGACTATAAACAAAACTGAGTGTTGAAGAATTGATGCTTTTGAACTGTGGTATTGGAGAAGACTCTTGAGAGTCCCTTGGGCAGCAAGGAGATCCAACCAGTCCTTCCTAAAGGAAATCAGTCCTGAATATTCATTGGAAGGACTGGTGCTGAAGTTCGAACTCCAGTACTTTGGCCACCTCATGCGAAGAGTTGACTCATTGGAAAAGCCTCTAATGCTGGGAGGTATTGGGGGCAGGAGGAGAAAGGGACGACAGAGAATGAGATGGCTGGATGGCATCACTGACTCGATGGACGTGAGTTTGAGTGAACTCCGGGAGTTGGTGATGGACAGGGAGGCCTGGCATGCTGTGATTCATGAGGTCGCAAAGAGTCAGACCTGACTGAGCCTCTGAACTGAACTGAACTGAAAGATGTCATTACTTCCTGTTTCAGATCATTCTCAAATATCTTCCCTTTATATTTGTGCTATAGTTTATAATTAGCAGTTAGATTAAAAAAAAAAATAATCTGTGTGTGTATGTTAGTGAACCAAGAAGTGCAATAAAATTTTATAAAACATTTAGAGACACAGGTTGACATTTACTTCAAAATGACATTTGAATTCAGGGCTAAAACAGGTTACCGTTCTTGTCCAGGGACATTTACTCTCCTGATAACGGCATCTTGTTCCCTGAATTTGGATGAGTAATAACACCACAGCCATTTTACCTGTTCAGTTCAGTTCAGTCGCTCAGTCATGTCCGACTCTTTGCGAGCCCATGAATCACAGCATGCCAGGCCTCCGTGTCCATCACCAACCCCTGGAGTTCACCCAAACTCATGTGCATCGAGTTGGTGATGCCATCCGGCCATCTCATTCTCTGTCGTTCCCTTCTCCTCCTGCCCCCAATCCCTCGCAGCATCAGGGTCTTTTCAATGAGTCAACTCTTTGCATGAGGTTGCCAAAGTATTGTAGTTTCAGCTCTAGCATCAGTCCTTCAAATGAACACCCAGGACTGATCTCCTTTAGGATGGACTGGTTAGATCCCCTTGCAGTTCAAGGGACTCACAAGAATCTTGTCCAGCACCACAGTTCAAAAGCATCAATACCTTGGTGCTCACCTTTCTTCACAGTCAAACTGTCACATCCATACATGACCACTGAAAAATCCATAGCCTTGACCAGACGGACCTTGGTTGGCAAAGTAATGTCTCTGCTTTTTAATATGCTCTCTAGGTTGGTCATAACTTTCCTTCCAAGGAGTAAGCATCTTTTAATTTCATGGTTGCAATCGCCATCTGCGGTGATTTTGGAGCCCAGAAAAATGAAGTCTGACACTGTTTCCACTGTTTCCCCATCTATTTCCCATGAAGTGATGGGACCATAAGGGTAGTGTCATCTGCATATCTGAGATTATTGATATTTCTCCCAGCAATCTTAATTCCAGCTTGTGCTTCTTCCAGCCCAGCGTTCCTCATGATGTACACTGCATATAAGTTAAATAAGCAGGGTGACAATATACAGCCTTGACGTACTGCTTTTCCTATTTGGATCCAGTCTGTTGTTCCATGTCCAGTTCTAACTGTTGCTTCCTGACCTGCATATAGGTTTCTCAAGAGGCAGGTCAGGTGGTCTGGTATTCCCATCTACTTCAGAATTTTCCACAGTTTATTGTGATCCTCACAGTCAAAGGCTTTGGCATAGTCAATAAACCGGAAATAGACTCTTTTCTGTAACTCTCTTGCTTTTTCAATGATCCATTGGATGTTGGCAATTTGATCTCTGGTTCCTCTGCCTTTTCTAAAACCAGCTTGAACATCTGGAATTTATGTGAATAATTGCCAGCAAGTTAAAGTTTTGCTTTTTGGAACTTTCTGTATTTTTTTCCCCAATACTTTCAATCCTTGTTTGGTTGAATCTGTGGATGTGGAACCTGCAGATATAGAGGCCTGGAGAGTTGACTGTATTTTAGAAAGAGGATGAACAGCAGTGGGCTCTGCATTTCCTGTATCGCCACGTGTCATGCTTTGTCTACTCTATCCTCAGTGTCTGTAATCTCAGCATATAAATAATGGTCTGGTTGCTGACTCTCCTTTCATGTTGTTGGGCAAAAATTATCATCTTTCCACTTACTCTCCAAAGCTATAACTTTGACTTGAAAGAGTCCTTTTCTGACAAGAGGAAAAAAGTTAAATATTAGCATTTTAAGAACATGTATAAAAGTTTCAAAGGAAGAATCTAGCAAATAAGGCACAGAAAACCAGAATGAAAAGTAGTATTTGTTAGCAGTTACTGTCTTACGCCAACTGTATAAATGATAACACTATTTTACTACTCTTCATATTTTGACTTTGAAAGAGAAAAATGCATATACTGTAGAGTATAATTATGTTAAACTTTAAGTACGACTCAGCAGAAATTTTTATTAGTTTTGTTTACTGCTATATCTCCAACATCTAGAACAGAACCTATCATATGGTAAACACTCAATGTTACTGAATGAATGAATACATTATATATTTTCTACTAGAAGTGTCACTTGTGTATCAGTTAACTTTTATGAGATCATTTGGCTACAGTTGAAGATTTCGCCATTTGGAGGTACTTACTTCTCAAGAGACAATTCTGATCTTTGCAATAATTACATTATTTTAATTACTCATTAAGACATTAGAAAATGTGGAAGTATGTAAATGCTGCTATAGAATTTAAAGCTGGAAGGACTTTACAAACTGTTCTTCTGTACCAGTGTCATCCAAGGGGCATACCTCCTGGAAGGGCAATTTGGAACATTTCTGCCTGAAACATTTCATCACTGGCTGTACTACTTCACAGAGTTGCATTCCAGTGAGGGAAGCCTCCAAAGGGGAGGAAGTGCACAGTAAGAGATTTTGAAAGCCAGTAAAATCTGCTTGATATCATTGGTAATCCTGATACTTTCTAACAGTTTGGCCCCAAATTGTTTTAGAAGTGTGCTTTAGAAGCCACTTCCAAAAAGGGTATCATTGAAAGAAGAAAGCATCAGGGTTACCAATTACTTCCTCAGAGATTTTACTGGATTTCATAGCATATAGCATGACTCTGAAGAAAAGTGCTATATGTTTTACATAAATAATTACTGTTTATGAGATATGTATAGAAGTATTCATTATTTATAAAGCAGTTATTAATTTTAAAATTAGCAAAGCATTAAAGTGCATCAAGTTAACTTGGATTACAGACACTGTGACAACTAGGTTTCCTAGTTTGCAGATACAAGCTCTTCTCTCTTACGTCAGGTTTTGTAAAATTGATGTGTTGTAGTGGAAAATAACATAAAGAGTAAGCAACAGTCAAGAAAAGTGATTTCGAGTAGTGTTCTTTGCTTAGATTCTTTATATTATATTAACTTGACAGGCAGTGGTTTAAAAAGTGCCATTGTCTCAGCTCTGCCACTTGCTAACTTTGTGACTTTGGACAAATTACTTAATTTTTTGGTGCCTCAGTTTATCATCCATAAAATGGGAATAATCATGGTGCCAACTTTATAGTATTGTTTTTGTGATTCAATGACTCAATATAGGTAAAGATCCTCGAGCAGGGTTCAGGAAACTTTCCTGCCAAAGAAGAGATAGTAAACATTTCAGGCTCTTGCAGCTCCTCAGCTCCACTGTTCTGATGTGCAAGCATCATAGATTATCCATAAATAAATGAATCGACTATGTGGCAGTGAAAATGTATTTACCAAAACAGGCAGTCCAGAAGTCATTCTGATTCCTTTTGAGACTTTTCATCAATTAACCTATTATGGACACAAGAGTTGCCCAGTGTATAAAGAAAAGAGAGTGTACTTGAAGATCTAATTTTTTTTTTAAACAAACGCAAAATTATTATTGTGTGAAAGAATGTCTGAAGATTTCTGGCAGGAAACCTCAGATTAGTTGAAGGAAATGATTAGAAAATATTTTTTAAAAATGTAAATGAAATTGTCTTAGGGACACTTAGTGATTTTCTACAAGTCAAGAAGCTGGGTAACAGCAGGAATAGGGGCTGAGTTGGTGTGTGTACACTTTTGTGTGTGCATGTACATGTGTGTGTACACTTGTATGTGTGTGTGTACACACCTGCACGCACCCACTGCTTTCTCATTCTATGGCCTTTCTATCCGCTAGTCTATAATATGATTGGATTCAGAATATTTACCTCTTGGCCAAATAGAAATTTAATATGAAGCAATGTGTATATTTGAAGATGGGTAGGTAATATGTTTTCAGCTCAGACTATTGATTTTAGAGACCTTAATCTTTACTATCTGGTTGTAACTGACTTAGTATTAGAAATATTATCCCAGTCTCTTTTCCATTGAAGTTGGATTGATCTAATCAAACTCCATTGCTTATGCAGTAGTAGTTTTCACTTAATATTCATTTATATCTGGACTCAGTTTTTCCTTCATGAATTCATTTAGTAATAACTTACTGAGCACCTTCTCTCGGTTAGGATGTGAGAACAACAGAATGAATAAGAAAAAGCCCATAGTCCCAGCGATTAAGATGTTAGCAGTAGAATAAGAACAGTAGGGAAACGATAAAGTGACTGTATTTTGATGGACAAAGGCGCCATAGTGAGGCATCAGAGGGCTGTGATTATGCAGAGAAATGGCACGTGATGTATAATACGGCCTTCCCAAGGAGACCACACCTAAATAAGACCTAGTGGAGAGGTTGTTGTTATCGGGTTTAAGGATGCCAGGAAAGGCATTTCAGACAGGTGGAACACCAAGGTTAAAGCTCGCGGAGGGACACCAAGTGAACTCATTAGGGGTGAGCCACGTGAGAAAGGACTGAGAGGTTGCGCATCTCTGTATAATTACAGCGATGGTGGCTAAAGTAAGCTGAGGAAGAGCGTCATTGTATTTGTCCTTAGGAAAATATCTAGTGGCAGGTGAGGGGTTAATTGGAAGAAAGAACTGTCTGGAGCTTGATACAAATTAAGGGTTTTGTAGTGGTAATCCAGGTGAGAGATGATGTCAGCTTGGACATCTGAAGAAAATTTACAAGGTAGAGATAAAAGATTTGAAGACAGATTCAAAGTGAAAAGGAAGCGTGCAGATGGAATCAGGATGGCCTTGAGATTCCTGGCTTTTATACCAGAGTATGCTTGGCAACTCAAGTATGAGATTTCAACATACGTTAATTACCCTTTGTGTTCTAATTACAAAATAATGATAGTGCTCATGTGTTTGATATTTTGGTCCTTGGATAATGTAACAGTAATAAAGGTAACAATGGATGAGGCATTGAGAGCCAATCAACAATCTTCCAAGTTTTTTAAAAAGTCAAGTCTTAACCAGCTTCTGCCATAATGAAATTGATTGTGTTGCCGTTGTTACAGCCATGAATGTCAGATTCTATAAGTAATGTAACTTTGAAGCAGCCATGGGTAATGCAAAAACGTGCTTGCATGGGTAGTCTGTCACTGCAAGGAGTCGAAAGAAGAGAAGGAAGGGGCGAGGGGAAGAGGAGGAGCCTTATTCTGGATTGGAAATCAGGAAGGTAGGTAACCCTTAGCCCTTAGATTAAAACAGAATCCAAGGAACAGTGTTATCCCTGGGACTTTTAGCAGAGATAGAGTTGCTTCTTGCAGTTCGCTAGGTAACTGCATTATGGTAAGCACTCTCTCTGTTTAGAGTGTATGGACAGATCCATCTTATGGTACAAGCTACTGTCTGTTCTCCATTTAATTCTGTCTGGGAAGCACTGGATACAGACAATTGTGGATGAAGAGAGTCTTTTATGTAATTAATTGTTTTGTAGTTTTCCTCTGAAGTCTTCTTTTCTGGGTGCTCCTTTAGAAGTTCAAACCAGCCACGTGATGGTGTAAGTCAGCTTGCTGAAATTGAAGACCTGTGAGCATTCTCTTCTAGGATGTTATATGCTTTTGCTAAGACACATACTTTTTTTTTTTTAATCTTTTAGACACAACAACAATAAAAGCAGATTAAAATCTGACTAGAGTTCAATAGTACATTACCTTGGCCTCACAACTAAATGATTTCCTTGATTAAGCCAGTGTGGTTTTCAGAAGGAATAAGAATATCTCTCCTACTCATATTTCTTTTTTAATAACATTTGATTTTATGTAAACTTCAGAAACAGGAAATCACTGAGTTACTGCTATTTTTAATTATGAAAAGAAGATGAAGTAAATGACAAGTCCAAGATAAAATACAGAATGGAAATAATTGGCACTCTTTGGAACATAAAGACTACCTCGAGTTGTTGAATACATTTCAAAGGAAATGTATTTTTATATCATCCAGCCAAAAATGCAGGAAAGCAGTCTTGTTGTTTGTTATTGGCAGTATTGAAAGCGAAGTAGATAGATTGCAATCAGGAGTCCTGTCCCATCAGTCACTCCTGTGTTTTATAGCTGGAGTGACTGTAGTCACTTTTACCTTTTGTGGCTTTGGCTTTTCAATCTCTGATCTACCTAAATGTTTTGTTCAAAAGAACCAAGCCATTTCTAATTGCAGCCTGCTGGTCTATTTGTAGCAATTTCCTAGCAAATCCCCAGTCATGCCATGTTATGTCAAATTATGCCCTAAATCTATAGTTCTATGTTTAATTCTCACGCGTATTCTTTATTACTCTTATTAGAGATAAGTTAACAACAAAGGTTTGTTCAGTATTTTTGAATGTTCGGAGTTCAGTGTTTTGAAAAGCAAACTTTTCTTCAGTGTTCTAACACTCAGAACACTGTCCTGAATGCCTTATAAATATTACCACTTAATTTTCACCCCGAATATAAGAAGTGGGTATACTAGTATATGGTGCTTCAGGTGAGAAAATTGAGCTCAGAAAGTTGCACTGACTTGCTGAAGTTTATGTTGCAACTAATATGTATTGGAATCAAGATTCTAGTTTTAGTCATTCATTATGACTGTAGCACCTGATATCCACTCTACTCTGTCTTGTAAGAATGATCTGGTTCCATAGTATTTGTGTATGTTAAAAAAATGTAGTACATGTTCATAGAGGTTGCCTTTATTCCTTTTAGAAAGTGAATATACAGTAAGAGATTTCCACTGCATTCAATAGCCCTCTCAATTCACATGTTGGAAAACCCTGGATGTATGTGTTTGGGCATTTTGTTTCTTTTTTTGTTTTTCTTTTGTTTCTTCTTTCTCTTTGCTTGCTTCTTTCCCCCTCCCATCCCTCTCTCAACTTATAAATAAAGAGCATGGGGCTTGGAACCAAGCAGACCTCATTTCAAGACCTGGTCTGTCTTTAGTTCACCTCCTTGTTTTGAGAAAGATACTGAATTCCCTCAAGACTCAGTTTTCCCGTCTTAAAGAGAAAGTAATAATCCTTGTCAGAGTAATTTCCATTTAAATGATTTTGTGTCTGGGAAGTTCTTAACCATGGTAACTGTTGTTGTTATGATTAAGTATTGTTATTATTATCCGTATTATTATTTTAGGTCCCATTGGAGGGTGACTCTCAAAGCAGAGGTCACTGATACACTCAGTGTAGCCCAGTTTCTTTGTCACCTCTTAGAGCTGATGGGATAGTTTGCTCCTAAGATCTTTTGAGAAGCTGTGTTATTTCAGACACCATCTGTGAATGTCTTAACAAACTGTACAAGAAGCTAGTGGAACCGGATGGTGGTTTTGCCTCTTAGAACCCTGGAGTTGTTTGGATATGTGGGATGTGTTTACTGTTACATCTTCCTACATTTTAAAATGTTGTTGAACTAAATGCCAGCAAGTTTCTGTCTCCCAACCAGTATACTGGATTTTTAAATTTGATTTCCTAGTTCACTGTTAGAACTTGTCTTAAAAGTACACAGCCAGTTGATGAACATTATAGATAAATTTCATGTGGTCAAGTTTCTGAAGAAGAAGACTTCTGAACCAGATTGGATGTTTCAAAGAATTTCTTATTATCTTAATCACAAACACATAGCAGTCCTAAGGTCTGCCATCCCCGATACACACACACGTGCTCACACATACACACACATGTTCTTATATCATTGGCTTTGTTTTTCTTTTCTTTATAGCATTTATCCTGTATCCTGTACTATCTGTAATGGTCTTATTTTCCTCTTTATGGTGTTTCCCCCACCATACTCAAAGACTAATAAAAGTAGGGCTCTTATATGACTTGTTTTCAATATCCCTAGTGCAAAGCACAGCTGCTGAATTTATGAGTTTCGTGAACTAATGAATGAAACTATGTGAAGTGCCAATGTCTGGCTCATAACTGTGCCCCCGTAAATGTTTGTTAGTTTCTCTTTCTTGAATTGTCTTTGCATGAACTTCTGATGTTTGAAGTCCACCAATGGATGCATTTCTCAGATGACTCAAAGTATCTTTAAGAATTTATAGCTCTTTTGTTTCATTCTTGAGGATGACTTTTAAAAAAAAAGAACAAGTTAAAGAAAACCAGACCACTGTTTTCACTTACTTTGTAAAATCAGTTATTTGAAAACATATGCCATATATATGACCAATATATAACACCCATCTCATCTTCTCTTAGACAATAAAGTTCTAGGGGCAGCACTCCTCCTTGTTTAAATTGATTTTTCTTAAGCTAGCTTTTTTTTTTCATAAAAAATTTTATATCCATGTATGGATTTAAAAAGTCAAACAGTAACCGTAGAATGACATGAAAGTCTCTTTGCCACCTCAGACCCTTTGGCTTCATGCCCAGAAATGATCAAGTATTTGATTTGCAGTAACTTAACAGTAAAATATTTGGAAACATTTTTAACTCTTCTGCCAGCATCAAGGTGTGTAAATGAATGAATACTACATTCACTGTTATAACCGTTGGTTATTTTTCCCCACTTAAAAGTACGCATCTTTAAGGTGATACTATACTACTACATGAGGATTTGCTTCTTTTTAAAAACCAACTGTGGGGTGTTTCATTGTGTGGACATAATTTCATTTATAGATTCAGTCTGTAAATGAACATTAAGATAGTTTTAGCCTTTGGTTTAAAAACAATGCTGCAGTGTATATTACTAAAATACTTTTATATACAAATTTAAATATATCTATTGGGTGAATCTTTGAAGCAAAATGTTGGGTCAGAGGATTTGTGCTTTCTCAGTGATAATAGACCCTGCCAAATTTTATCACAAGCCAGTTGCCACAGTTTATGTTCCTTCCATGACTTTCTGAAAGCACCTTTCATGCCAGCTACTCACCAATATTGTTTATGATCAGTCTTTTTGAATTTTCTTAGTCTGATTAGTGAGAAGTGGCAGGTCCCTCTTCAGCTGTTTTAACTTGCATTTTTTAATTATGTAAGAGGCTTTTCTTACTCATTTGTAGGAAACCTTCATTCAGTGAGAAAGTTGGTCCTTTGCCATATGGGGCAAAATTATTTTTTCAGTTTGTTGTTGGCCTTTTAAATAAAGTTTCTATAATATTCTTCATGAATGGTTTTTAAAAGTGCATAGGTATTAATTTTTTCTAAGGCGTCTGCTCTGCTATCCCCTTCTCAGTGGTCTCTCAAGGCACCCAGTAATAGCACTTAGCACAGTATATTCCATCTTTGTGTGATTATTCATCTAATTTCTGTCTTGCTCGTTGGACTATAAACCCTACAAGGTCAGGCACTGTCTTTTTGCAAATCCCTGTCATGCCTATCACATAAAATAGCGCCTGCCTACTATTAAGAGTCTCTATGGAAATTTTTGTTGAAGGAATAAAGGAGGGAAGTAATAATGACATAATTCATTAACCTCAAGTATGTGAGTATGTTCAGAGTGTGTATTTATCACAGGCTCAAGTCCCATTGGCATATAAATGTATCTTTAAAAAGAAAAAAAAAACTATCCTCAATCCAGTTTATGTCAGTACAAATCTTGAAGACTATATTTGAAATCATTTCATATTCGCTGTAAGAGCTACTGGTTTTTGTAAGGCTGTGGCTTATTTGGTTGTCATTTCCCTCTTACACAGCATCACTTTGTTCATTCAGAAACCTAAAATCTTTCGCCTGCCAAGAAACTTGTGATGAATTTCAGCATTATGTCTCACTAGCAGCTAACTTTGAACAGTGGTGAAAAATATTTTTCATAAAGATGATCACTGTATTCAAAGAACTCATGACTTTTTAAAAGAAGAGACACTTAGTTTTCCAAAATAATGATGAAGAATAATAAATATTTTACCTTCTGTTGCTTTTTAGGAGAGATAAGGGCATGCTTCCTGGAAAAAGTCTCTTTTTCCATCTTAAGAGATGGAAACTAAGGTTTAAAAGCATTTTGGTATAAACTTGTGAAAGGTTGCACTATAAAATAACACTTTTACTCACAGGTCCAAATAACTAGGTAAATAGAGTGAGGGTGTATAATCTTTATTTGCCTGTCTGTAATTTAAGAGTTAATGACTAGAATTATCTCTGATTTTAAATTTCAGGTCAACCAAAATTTATACTTCATTTTAAAAATTCACATTATTTCTGTTAGTTTGAAAGATCTTTCTAACATGGATTATATTCAGATGTATTATGCCTGCTACCTTTTAATTATATATTCATTGTGTTCATTATGTTTTCATATTCTTTATCACCCTCCCTTCCCTTCCGCTCTTCTTCCCCAAACTAAGTGACCTGCAGCCTGACAGTTATTTTACAGGCTGTAGTAAAAGCCAGGTACACATCTGGGGTTCTTTTTGATGTGTGTGCTTAAAATTTAGGCAAAGGGCTCCACCTCTCAACCCTCAGTTTCCTTGGAGGTTGAATTTATTTTTACAGGAAAGAAAAGGTTATCTAAGAAATAGTCTTGATTCAAAAAATTTTAGAATTAGAGTTTCATTGGAATTCATTTTTTAAAAATTCTCCTTTTCTTTTCCTTTGAAGACATTCAGTAGGTGGGCCACTGAAGAAATTGCCAAATGATGGAGGTGTTGACAATAACACATTAGGCAATGTCCTGTTGTGCCTGTGGCAGAGATTGGTACAGGGGTCCAGTGAAGGGCCTGGGATGGGAACCAAGATAAACAGGACCTCACTGAGTATGTCTTTCCCTCCTTCCTTTATTCCACAAGAAGAGTACTAAGTGAGCATTCTGTGAGAATTGATGTGTTGTTGCTTCTAGTAAGAGGGTAAGGTAATAGGTATAGAGTAATTTGAAAGCTGTGTATTACCTGTTTTCCATAGTGATTTCATAAAAATTAATAGCATATTATTTTTAAAAGATCCTTATGCTCATAAAAAATGTCATCTCTTACTCTGAATATGCACTGACCAATAGTTTTCTGTGTTTTTAGGTTCAGTTCAGTTCAGTCGCTCAGTTGTGTCCGACTCTTTGCAACCCCATGAATAACAGCACGCCAGGCCTCCCTGTCCATCACCAACTCTCAGAGTTCACTCAAATTCATGTCTATCGAGTCGGTGATGCCATCCAGCCATCTCATTCTCTGTCGTCCCCTTCTCCTCCCGCCCCCAATCCTTCCCAGCATCAGAGTCTTTTCCAGTGAGTCAACTCGTCGCATGAGGTGGCCAAAGTATTGGAGTTTCAGCTTTAGCATCAATCCTTCCAATGAACACCCAGGACTGATCTCCTTTAGAATGAACTGGTCGGATCTCCTTGCAGTCCAAGGGACTCTCAAGAGTCTTCTCCAGCACCACAGTTCAAAAGCATCAATTCTTCGGCGATCAGCTTTCTTCACAGTCCAACTCTCACATCCATACATGACCACTGGAAAAACCATAGCCTTGACTAGACGGAACTTTGTTGGCAAAGTAACGTCTCTGCTTTTTAATATGCTGTCTAGGTTGGTAATAACTTTCCTTCCAAGGAGTAAGTGTCTTTTAATTTCACGGCTAGGGGAATACAAATGTCTGTATGCCTGCAACTGACATTCAGAGATTTAACCCATACAACTATAGTGTGAAAGTGATGTCGCTCAGTCGTGTCCGACCCTTAGCGACCCCATGGACTGCAGCCTACCAGGCTCCTCCATCCATGGGATTTTCTAGGCAAGAGCACTGGAGTGGCTTGCCATTGCCTTCTCCACCCATTATATACAACTATAATCCTATGTTAACCAAAAAGGCCCCCCGCCCCCAACAACAAAAAAAGGTAGCTCAAACAGTTAGTTAAAATTCTGCCTTGTTGCCTTTAGGTTATTGATATGTAAGCAAATCCTCATATGTACATTTGAATTACTCTCTATACTCTTGTTCTATTCTTTTTAACCCATGACTTAATAACAATGAAAGATGACATTCTATTGCCTATATATGAAGGTAGGGAAAGGTGGTTTCCTTCTATGTCTCTTAACTGTTGTCTCTTACAAGAACCATTATGGGTCTCTGCCTTTTTTTGCCCAGGGTTCAGGACAAATTCTACAAAGCCTTCTTAGTTAAGGAATAGACTTTATCTGGACAGTATACCTAGCCAGAGATCAACAAGAGAAGGGAAAGTGGGGCCCTCTCTTCCTCCTGTTCAGTCACTCAGTCGTGTCTGACTCTTTAAGACCTCATGGACTGCAACACGCTCAGCTTCCCTGGCCTTCACTACATCCTGAAGTTTGCTCAAACTCTTGTCCATTGAGTTGATGATGCCATTCAACCATCTCATCCTCCGTCACCCTCTTCTCCTCCTGCCATCAGTCTTTCCCAGCATCAGGGTCTTTTCCAAAGTATTGGCTCTTTGCATCAGTGGCCAAAGTGTTGGAGCTTCAGCATCAGGCCTTCCAATGAATATTCAGGGTTGATTTCCTTTCAGATTGATGGGTTTGATCTCCTTACAGTCCATAGGTCTCTCAAGAGTCTTCCTCAGCACCACAGTTCTAAAGCATCAATTCTTCGGTGCTCAGCCTTCTTTATGGTCCACCTTTGTACCTGATTACTGGAAAGACCATATCTTTGACTAGACGGACCTTTGTTGCCAAAGTGATGTCCTGCTTTTTCTTTCCATAGAGAAATGTGTCCAGGCTGGGTGCTTCTGGGGACATTGTTTAGAGGGGGTTACATAGGCTGATGGGTGCCAGAGAGTCTGAATTTAGGATGCCAGCCATTAAAAAATCTGGAAATGCCAGCTGCCCTGTGTTGCAGATGTTTCATCCTCTAAGATATCATCTAATTCATCCTCCATTTCTCTCTGTAGGTAGAGGTAAGTCGTGGGAAGCTGAGCCGCCTGGTCCCTCCTGTCAGGAGACAGGGGAACTCCCATCACAGCCAACTCAGTGTCTAAGCAGCCAGGATATTCTCAGAATCATTTTCAGACAATCCTGAGCCTCATACTGTAATGAAGGGGCCACTGAGAGCAGATTAGAGCCTAAAGGGGCAAATTTTAATAGCTGGAACCTTGACATATGTTGTGTTTTCTTTCTTTCTCCCTTCCCTCCCTTCCTCCCTCCCTTCCTTCTTTCTTTCTTTCTTGGTAGGTTTTTGTTTTTGTTTTATTAATACATACCCACCTTTCCAATGTAACTGATGTGCTCCCAAATGGTTTTATAAATGCTTTCATTTCTTTGTCTTTGAATTACTGTTTCTGATTTCTCTTTGTCTAAATTTCCTGTGTCCCGTCTCACTTTCCTCTTGTCCCTTTGCACAGGAATGTTATCTGGATGTCTCAGATAACTTCCTACTCAAACTGATTTGTTCTAAGCTGTCCTGTAACAAATGAACTCAGCTGTGTGTATTGTGAGAAGCCGTGCCCTGCTTTCTGATGTTGTGATGGGATCGTTGCCCGTTGAATTATTAGGACTCCAGATGGGAGGTCCGTGACAGTCCAGGTTCTTGTTTTCAAAACTGTAACGTGGTTATCAGCATGGTTACTCAGGTCACGAGTTTTTCATAAGGAACATGCCATGTGATAATCACCTTTGCTGGTATGTAAAGGGGATGTGTGATGTCCTTGTTTCCTTTGGATGGGCCTGCATGCATGCTAAGTTATTTCAGTCATGTCCAACTCTTTGTAACCCTGTGCGCTGTAGCTCACCAGGCTCCTCTGTCCAAGGGATTCTCTCCAGGTAAGAATACTGGAGTGGGTTGCCATGCCCTCCTCCAGGGGATCTTCCAAACCCAGGGATCAAACCCGAGTCTCTTATGTCTTCTGCATTGGCAGCTGGGTTCTTTACCACTAGTACCACCTGGGAAGCCCCATGGATGGGCACATGGCTTTAAAAGAGCCATACACTATGGTTCCTTATGGGGGTTAGTGTGGTTAGAGTGACCTTTCACCCTTGTATCTGGTAGATGATTACTCTAAATGGTGAACTGATTATAAAGGAAAAATTTGCAGGAAACCTTATCTCAGGGACCTTGTTGTGGTGGGGAGGCTCAGGTTAGATTTGGCCAAGGGTGGGGTAACTCTGGGCCCTGTGGGTGGCCGTCTTGCTCCTGGGAAAAGTGGGGGGAAAAGATCCCATTCCATTCTGTCCTTGGCTCGTGTGCTCAGGAGGCAAAATAGAGAAGGATAAGCCAGACAGCATAAAACAATATTTTATTAAAAAATAATCCCAAAGAATAAAAGGAGAAGAATTTTAAAGTTCTTCTGTGGGCAACTTGAGACGCTGTGGTCCAATTTTCCTGAACTTTGTATAAGGAGGAAAATTAAATGTCCCATGGTAGGGCTGGTTTATGAGCCTTGCGTGCATGCATGCTAAGTTGCTTCAGTCGTGTCCAACTCTTTGTGACCCTTGGACTTTGGCCCACCAGGCTTCTCTGTCCATGGGATTCTCTAGGCAGGAATACTGGAGTGGGTTGCCATGCCCTCCTCAGGGGATCTTCCTGACCCAGGGATCGAACCTGCAACTCCTACATTGCAGGCAGATTCTTTACTGCTAAATCACCAGGGAAATCCATGTGCACCTTAAAGCACCCAAAAGTTACTTCTGACCTATACAGATTTTTTTGAAATACCATCCTTTAGGATGTTATAAATCAATTTTTATATCTTTTATTTTTTTAGGATGATTTATTCCTTTACTCGTTGGAAAATAGATGTTAAAGAATTAGTACTTTTGATAACTTACTATGAAATTTCATATTTATCTCATGTTTAAATCAGAAAAGCATTGATGTAAGAGCTTTACCAGTAGTCAGTATAGCTATGATGAAAAGTAGTGACTTCAGAGTTACGGTGACAATTACTACAGTCATTTTAGTGCTGAGATTTGAGATTCAAAAAACATATTTCCTTTATTAAAATTGATATATAGGAAATTCAGTAATTTTTTAATAAGCTAGAGTACATTTTTTAAGCATCTTATTCTTGGTCCATACTGCATAGAAAAGTTCTTGTGTAACTGAGAGATGTTCACTTTTTTTTTTTCCTTCAGCCTTTATTGAGGTATAAATGAATGAAATTTTAAGATTTTTAAAGTATGCATATATATATATACACACACACACACACATTGTAAACAGATTTCCTCCTCTGTCACCTCACATATTTATCTGTGTGTGTGTGTGTGTAGAACATTTAAGTTTTACTTTCTTAGGAAATTTCAATTATAAAATACATATCATTAACTATAGTCACCATATAATACATTAAATCCTCAGAACTTGTTAATCATATAGCTAGAAGTTTGTACCCTTTTACCAACCTTTCCTTATTTCCTCTGTCCCCGACCTCCAACAATCCATTTTCTACTCTGTTTCCAAGGATTTAGCATTTTTTCTAAAAAGGATTCCACATATAAGTGATGGCAAGCCACTCCAGTACTATTGCCTAGAAAATCCCATGGATGGAGGAGCCTGGTAGGCTGTAGTCCATGGGGTCGCTAAGGGTCGGACATGACTGAGCGACTTCACTTTCACTTTTTACTTTCACACATTGGAGAAGGAAATGGCAACCCACTCCAGTGTTCTTGCCTGGAGAATCCCAGGGATGGGGGACCCTGGTGGGCTTCCGTCTGTGGGGTCACACAGAGTCGGAAACGACTGAAGTGACTTAGCAGCAGCAGCAGTAGCAGCATGCAGTATTTTTCTTCTTCTGTCTAACTTATCTCAGTTAGCATAATGTTTTCAAGTTCCATCATGACAACAAGTTCCGTGTTGTCACAGATAGCGGGATGTTGTTTCTGAATAATATTCAGAAATATAAATGGCTGAATGATATTCCATTTTGTACATACCACATTTTTTTGGTCCACTTACATTGTTTCTGAGTCTTAGCTGTAGGGAATAATGGCTTTTTAATGAACATGCGAGTACAGATATCTTTTTGAGATACTGTTTTCACTTCTGTTAGGAAAATTAGAGATACCAAGGGAAATTTCATGCAAAGATGGGCTCAATAAAGGACAGAAATGGTATGAACCTAACAGAAGCAGAAGATATTAAGAAGAGGTGGCAAAAATACACAGGAGAACTGTACAAAAAAGATCTTCACGACCCAGATAATCATGATGGTGTGATCACTCACCTAGAGCCAGACATCCTGGAATGTGAAGTCAAGTGGGCCTTGGGAAGCATCACTATGAACAAAGCTAGTGGAGGTGATAGAATTCCAGCTGAACTATTTCAAATCCTGAAAGGTGATGCTATGAAAGTGCTGCCCTCAACATGCCAGCAAATTTGGAACACTCAGCAGTGTCCACAGGACTGGAAAAGGTCAGTTTTCATCCCAATCTCAAAGAAAGGCAATGCCAAAGAATGCTCAAACTACTGCACAATTGCACTCATCTCACATGCTAGTAAAGTAATGCTCAAAATTCTCCAAGCCAAGCTTCAGCAATGTGTGAACCGTGAACTTCCAGATGTTAAAGCTGGTTTTAGAAAAGGCAGAGGAACCAGAGATCAAATTGGCGACATCTGCTGGATCATGGAAAAAGCAAGAGAGTTCCAGAAAAACATCTATTTCTGCTTTATTGACTATGCCAAGGGCTTTGCCTGTATGGATCACAGTAAACTGTGGAAAATTCTTCAAGAGATGGGAATACCAGCCCACCTGACCTGCCTCTTGAGAAACCTATATGCAGGTCAGGAAGCAACAGTTAGAACTGGACATGGAACAACAGACTGGTTCCAAATAGGAAAAGGAGTAAGTCAAGGCTGTATATTGTCACCCTGCTTGTTGAACTTCTATTCAGAGTACATCATGAGAAACGCTGGGCTGGAGGAAGCACAAGCTGGAATCAAGATTGCCGGGAGAAATATCAATAACCTCAGATATGCAGATGACACCACCCTTATGGCAGAAAGTGAAGAAGAACTAAAGAGCCTCTTGATGAAAGTGAAAGAGGAGAGTGAAAAAGTTGGCTTAAAGCTCAACATTCAGAAAACTAAGATCATGGCATCCGGTCCCATCACTTCATGGCAGATAGGTGGGGAAACAGTGGAAACAGTGGCTGACTTTATTTTTCTGGGCTCCGTAATCACTGCAGATGGTGATTGCAACAATGAAATTACTCCTTGGAAGGAAAGTTATGACCAACCTAGAAAGCATATTAAAAATCAGAGACATTACTTTGCAGGACGAGAAGGGGACGGCAGAGGATGATATGGTTGGATGGCATCATTGACTCAATGGACATGGGTTTGGGTGGACTCTGGGAGTTGGTGATGGACAGGGAAGCCTGGCGTGCTGTGGTTCATGGGGTCTTAAAGAGTCAGACACGACTGAGATGAACTGAACTTAACATTGCTAGAACTGAGATTGCTGTATCATGTAATAGTTTTATTTTTAATTTTTTGAGGAACCTCCATACTGCTTTCTGTAGAGACTGCACCAATTTACATTCTCATCACCAGTGCCAAAAAGTTCCTTTTTCTCCACATCCTCACCAACACTTGTCTCTTGTGTTTTAAAGAATAGTCATTCTTAGGGGTGTAAGGTCATACCTCAAGTAGTTTTGATTTACACATTCCTGAAGATTACTAATGTGGAACATAATTTTATGTACCTGTTGACTATGTTTATGTTTTCTTCGGGAAAATGTCTATTTAATAATCTGCCCGTTTTAAAATTAGATTGTTTAGTTCTTTTTCTTGTGTCATGTGAATTCTTCATATATTTTGATTAGTAATGCCTGTAATGCAGGAGTTACAGGTTCAGTCCCTAGGTCAGAAAGATCCTGTGGAGGAGGGGAAGTAAGTTAACATGATTTGCAGTTTCTCCCATTCCATAGGTTGCCTTTTCATGTGTTCATGCTTTCCTTTGCTGTGCAGCTTTTTAGTTTGATATAGTGCCACTTACTTATTTTTCCTTTTGTTGTCTTTACTTTTGACATGAAATCCAAAAAACTCATTGCCGAGACTGATGTCAAGGATCTTGTTTTCTTCTAGGAGTTTTACAGTGATAGGTTTTAAATTTAAGTTTTTTAATCCGTTTGCAGTTGATTTTTGTGGGTAATGTAAGAGAGAGGTGTAGTTTCAATGTGGCTGTCCAGTTTTCAGAACACTTTTTTTTGAAATTTTAAAATTGGCTCAAATCTCTCTTGCAATATGGATATTTATTCATTTAAAGACTAGTTTGATAGGATAGCCGTTATGTTTTCTTTTTGTTTTTCCTTTGAGAATGTTTTTATTTGAGATCTGTACCTGGAATATGTTTCAAAACATGTGAAGCTATTGAGAAGTTAAACATTTTCTGAATATATGCGATCTTTAAACTTGCTTTATACTGTAAACTTTGAAGTCCTGAAATATGGGAAGGAATTTGCCTCTTGTTTTTAGATTCTCCATATAGTGACCATTCAACCACTTTTCTTAAATTAAACTATCCTTTTTTCTTGTCTGATCCATAGTATGAGATTGATTGTGGCAAATAGTGAATATTGCAACATCTTTTATTAAATAAACTTATATTTTGCAGTATTTAAAATTTTTAGATCTTTGAATGTCAGTGATATGGTTATATTTACTTTGAAAATTTTAAATCCTCTAGAGTAGATAAGTAAATAGGAACTTGATATTTATTAATGACTAAATGATAAAGTAAAAAAGTGACTAAAACATGGAAGCTACAGTTACCCAGCTATTTCTGTTTTTCCTATTGTTTTATTTGTTAACAACATCTGCTTGAACAGGGAAGGGATAGGATGAGGAAAACATATGAGATTTCATTAGGTAAGAATGTGAAGACCTAAATATATTTCAGTTTTTTAAATTGGTTTTTGTGGATTGAGGCAGTTCTGAATTATTTATTTGCATACTTCTAAAAATGAATAATTTTCAATATGAATATTTTATTTAAAGTGATTTGAATACTGTTTAGGAGATGGGGAAATACAATTTATGAAACTAGAAGATAATAACATAGGACTTGAGTATATTTGTCACTTTAAAGTTATATTTATGCATGTTTTAATTTATTTTGTTACCTAATATCCTTCCAATCTCAATCTTATTTTGTATGTAGCATTTTTTTTATGATATATGAGTAACTTTATGCCATTTACCATTATATCAAGTATTGGATTAGGTGAATATTATTTGAATATTATCTGAAGATGATGGCTTGTGTGTATATATAACATTAGTAATTTGAGAATTATATTTCAACAACACATGTTAAAACTCTATATAAAACTTTTAAAAGATAATTATAGAGTCCAGTTTTGCAAAACTCACCATTATTTAGATTAATAATTAGCGAAGATTTTTAAAAGTTATAGTTTAAAACAAGCTATTATTAATATTGATAAAAGTTAATTTTCTTTTTTTTTTTTTTTTTTACCACCAGGGAAGTTCCAAAAATGGCTATATTATTTTAAACTTTCATTTTTCTTTTGGTGCTGAGAAAAGTTAATTTTTAAAAGGTCACTTCTGTAGTAAATATTTCTGTATATGAGTCAACACAGTACTGAATTTCAATTTCAATTTACATTAACATTCTGGAGATATGGAACTTTAAAAACCTATGATGTTTTAAAATTAATTTTTTCTTTCTAATTACATTTTTAATATGTAGATATTTCTGGTAAGATTTCAAATTAAAGTGCTAGAAAAGAGCCTAACAATCTTTATTTTATCTGTTCAGATTTGCAGTCAGATACTAATGAATAACTTCTGCCCTAAACAGTTTAGCACTCTCAACTGCAAATTGGAAATGTGGTCAGCTCTAAAGCTTTCTATTGAAGGAGGGAGGTATTGCACATATAATCCCCAAATAATTTATTTTTGGCTATAGAATACATTAAGTCATGCCTTTTTTCTTTTTCATTTATCTTCATTGTACTATCAACAGCACATGCTCATCTCCTCTGTTGCCTCTTTAGAGTATGCCTAAAGGTAACAGAAATCCCAGAGGATCAGGCATGGAACTTGGTCTGCTGGGCAAATTGTATTTGAAAAGATGAAATAAAAAACACATGATTACACACAGTAGTGTGTGTGGAAAATGTGTGCCCAAAATAATCTAAGTATTGTAGGAAGTAGGAGGTATTTGGGATACTGGGGTTTTTAGAGTGGTCAGCGAACTCATGCTCTTGGATTTTATACTTGGTTATCACCTTCAGGACTGAGCTCAATAAGGCAGGAAACAAGGAGGAACATTTTCCAAACAGTGAAGATTACTGAGCTCAATAAGGCAGGAAACAAGGAGGAACATTTTCCAAACAGTGAAGATTTGGGTTAAGATGTCGAGTTAGGACTGTGCATAAAATGTTTGTCTGGAAGAGGACGAGGTCATGCAGTGTGACACAAGGTGATAGAGATGGAGCAGTGTTAGGCTGCAGAGTTTGTTCTCTGGCTTCTGAAAGTCTCTGGGCTGAGGGCAACAAGTGCTAAAGAACCAGCTGTGTCATGGATCAGAAGGTGGTAAGCGTCATGAGGCTCTGGGTTGGGGTCATGTGTTTGAAAATGTTTCATGAGGTCGACAGTTTATGCTACAGATTTTGACAATATTTAAACTGTTAATAAAATTTTCCATTTTCTAAAATACTGTGCTGAATTACCTGAAAGGTAGATGAAGCACAGGGGTGGCACATCAGCAAAATATCCTCAAAAAATCTTATGAAAGACTTTGACATCTTTAAGAAAGGCATTGCAGTATTCATTAGTGGGAAAAAAATATCAGAGCTTTATACTTTAAAATTTTATTATTGTCATTTAAATTGCATATAGGAAGGGTTTATATTTTTATTGCTTGAGGCCTCTAAGAATTTATCTAATCCTGTGTAAATATAATCAGTAAGGAGGGGTCCCTAACCTATAGCGTTGGATGACCCATGTGGCTCAGCTAGTAAAGAATCCACCTGCAATGCAGGAGACCCTGGTTCGATTCCTGAGTGGGGAAGATCCCCTGGAGAAGGGAAAGGCTACCCACTCTAGTATTCTGGCTTGGAGAATTCCATGAACTATATAGTCCATAGGGTCACAAAGAGTCCGACACGACTGAGTTTCACTTTCACTTAAATGTTAATGTCATACTAATCAACCAGGAATCTTGTTAAAAATACAAATCTTGAGGACTTCTTTGGTGCTCCAGGGGCCAAAACTCCATGCTTCCAATGTAGGGGGCCTGGGTTTGTTTCCTGGTCAGGAAAATTGATCCCATACGCTACAACTAAAACCTGGTATAGCCAAATAAATAATAGAAAATGAATATTTTAAAAATGATCCCCTTTAAAGAAAAAGGATCTGACTCAGTAGGCCTGGAGTGGAGCCAGTGTGCCTTTCTAGCAAGCTCACAGGTGATACCAATGATGTAATCCTTGGATTACACTTTGAGTAATAAAATGGAATTTTCAATAAGTTAGTTTCTTAATGTAGTCATGAAAGGATATGAGAGTTGGACCAAAAAGAAGGCTGAGCACTGAAGAATTTATGGTTTTGAACTGTCATGTTGGAGAAGACTCTTGAGAGTCCCTTGGACTACAGAGATCGAGCCAGTCATTCCTAAAGGAAATCAACCCTCAGTACTCATTGGAAGGACTGATGCTGAAGCTGAAACTCCAGTACTTTGACCACCTGATGCAAAGAACTGACTCACTGGAAAGGACCCTGATGCTGGGAAAGATTGAGCGCAGGAAAAGGGGGTGATAGAGGATAAGATGGTTGGATGACATCATCAACTCAGTGGATATCAGTTTGAGCAAAGTTTGAGAGATGGCAAAGAATTGGGAAGCCTGGTGTGCTGCAGTCCATGGGATTGCAAAGAGTTGGGCACGACTAAGCGACTGAAAAAGTTTCTTAATGTGCAGTGCATGGACAACAATGTACACCTTGTTGCTGGTGTTAATTTGTATTGAAAATGCTGTCCTAAGATTCTATCCAGGCACCTTTAAATACTGTGAAAAATTCAGCAGTCTCTATATTTTTCCTTTATGTTGTTTGTTTAGTGACTAATCTGTTGTGAAGGGCAAAAAGTTGTAAAAGATGTTATCATCACCCTTACGAAATTTCCATTTAAAAGCGGAGATAAAGACACACAATCAGGAAATTAGGCTGTGCATAGATTGGATGATAGATCCTGTGTGTGGAGTGAGTAGATAAAGCTGAGTGGCATAGCTGATGTTTTTGTGTATCCACCATTTCATAAACGTTAATAACATTCGAGAGAGTTAGCCCTAGCATGCCTGAAGCATAGAGATCACACTGAGGATTGCTTAGACGTGAGGCCAAAAAGATGTGTTGGACCTAGGATTTCTGCTTGCATTTTATTTAGTAGGCAATGGACACCATTCAGTAAAGGCTCTTGAGGTTGTAGAAGAGTTTGGGAAGGAGGGCTGGTATGGGAAATATGATCAGGAGATACATCAGAATGGGGTGTGGTGTAGGTGATGTTGGCAAGGACCTGAAGAGAGTTGGGTCATAGGAGACTGCTGTAACCATCTGATCATGATAAGGAGGACCAGGATGAGGGCAAGAGCCTGAAAATTGAAAGACACTGAGATAACCCAGATTTACCTAGGCTTTACTTTTTTTTTTTAAACTAGTTGCTTTGTGGTATTTGAAGTCCTTTGAGGGAAAGCATAGTGTTGGCAGTGTCTCTGTTTGCGGTGATGCAGATACAGAGGTTTGAGTGTGAAAGGTCTGCATTTAGGATGCTTCCTGCCTCTAGATATTCTGGAGTTTAGTGGCTGCACCACATTAAGATTCCTGCTGCTTGTTTTTCCCCAGTCAGAAACCGAGACTCCCTATCAAGCTAGTCTGTTGGTTGCCGCAGGCTTTCTTGAGTCATGAACGCCCCCCACGGCCTCTCCAGCAGGTCTCTTAGTGTCTACAGGAACCGCCGGGGGTGGTGGTGAGGGTGGGGATTCATCCTGATGGCAGGAGAAAGCAATGAAAGTGAAAATTTTGCTTGGCCGAACTGATCTCCTGAGAAATCCTTATTATCTTTATTTTCTCCAATAAGAAAGTTTGACAGGCTCTCACAAAGTCTCTTTTCAAGGAAATCTCACCCCATATTCCTTTCTCTTGATCAGTGTTTACACTTACTTATTGTTTCCTTCAGACATCTTGAATGCTAAGGTTCTGAAACAAATTTTTAAAAAGCCTCTAAACATAATGTTGCAAAATATAAAGCGTCTCTAAACAATCTTTTGTTGCAAAATATAAAGCTTACTAAAATCGCTGCGGATGCTGATTGCAGCCATGAATTAAAAGACGCTTACTCCTTGGAAGGAAAGTTATGACCAACCTAGATAGTATATTAAAAAGGAGAGACATTACTTTGCCAACAAAGGTCTGTCTAGTCAAGGCTATGGTTTTTCCCTTGGTCATGTATGGATGTGAGAGTTGGACTGTGAAGAAAGCTGATCGCCAAAGAATTTATGTTTTTGAACTGTGGTGCTGGAGAAGACTCTTGAGAGTCCCTTGGACTGGAAGGAGATCCAACCAGTTCATTCTAAAGGAGATCAATCCTGGATGTTCATTGGAGGGACTGATGCTAAAGCTGAAACTCTAATACTTTGGCACTCCACCTCATGAGAAGAATTGACTCACTGGGAAAGAGTCTGATGCTGGGAAGGATTGGGGGCGGGAGGAGACGGGGACGACAGAGAGTGAGATGGCTGGATGGCATCACCGACTCGATGGACATGAGTTTGAGTGAACTCCGGGAGTTGGTGATGGACAGGGAGGCCTGGCGTGCTGTGATTCATGGGGTCGCAAAGAGTCAGACACGACTGAGCGACCTGAACTGAACTGAACTGAAAACATAGCTTTGGAACCCATTTAAATACAAAATTAAACAGGGACATTAAGTGGATTTAATTCAGGAAATTCAGAAAATAACAAAAGTAACAAAAACAGCTTTGTTTCCACTTCCAGTATTGCCAGAAGAGGAGAAAATCAATCCTAACTCTCTTCAAGCCTCTTGAACAAGGGAACTTACTCTTGGGAGAATGGGGCTGAAGGACATGCAACTCCTTTGTAGTAACTGCTATGTTTCCTGGGAAGTGGCCTGGGGGTTACAGCTGTGTGCCCGCTGCCTGGTCATCTCATGTGGGAATTGCCATTGAAGACAGCAGAGATGCTCTTTTTAGGTTCTCTTATTTTTAATTTTTTTTAATAGCAAACTTCTCCTACCTCAACTATTTTGTTTTTCTCCTTAAAGAGAGAATATGATTTGATATTTGTTTAAATAAGTCATATTAACTCAGTAGAAAGATAGCAGGTACTTATTTGCTAGATGAATCGCTATGTTTCTTGCCTAGATAGACATCTCCTGGTGTTTTAACGAGCATCTAGAAATGATACTGTTTACATTGAAAGCATCCATCTATTTCCAACTATTTAACATAATAAATAACGAAATGTAATTGAGATAATAAACACTTCTTTAGTACTCTGCTTCTGGTTCAGCCTGTACTTTTCACAGGATGCTGTAACTCTGTCTCTTGAAGAACGTATTTTTGTTATGAAAGATTTTGTGGTGATTCTATTGGGTCAAACAGATTTGTTGGAGTTTGATTATTTATAAAAATGATTTGACATCCTAACTGCCAGCCAGCCTTGCATTTTCATGCCTAATATTTTGTCTAGAAAATATTTTTTTCCTAAAATGTGTCATGTTGTCATTTAAATATCAGTCTCTACATCTGCTTATTAAAAAGCAGAGATATTACTTTGCCAACAAAAGTCTGTCTAGTCAAAGCTTTGGTTTTTCCAGTAGTCATGTATGGATGTGCGAGTTGAACTATAAAGAAAGCTGAGCACCAAAGAATTGATGCTTTTGAACTGTGGTGTTGGAGAAGACTCTTGGACTGCAAGGGCATACAACCAGTCCATCCTACAGGATATCAGTCCTGAATATTAATTGGAAGGACTGATGTTGAAGCTGAAACTCCAATACTTTGGCCACCTGATGCTAAGAACTGACTCATTTGAAAAAACCCTGATGCTCGGAAAGATTGAAGGTGGGGGTAGAAGCAGGCAACAGAGGATGAGATGGCTGGATGGCATCACTGACTCAGTAGACATGAGTTTGAGTAAGCTCCAGGAGTTGGTGATGGACAGGGAAGCCTGGCGTGCTGCAGTCCATGGGGTCTCAAAGCATTGGACATGACTGAGCTATTGAAATGAACAGAACTTAACATGTGCTTATTTGAGGAGTTCTTACAGCTACCATCAGCATGGAAATATTGTTAGACTATAACATACATTCTAGAACAACTCATTTTGCTCTTGTCTGGCGTTTCCCTTTTCTCCTCATGTGATCTTTATTTCCATGAATGGCAACATCAGCTACCCCATCACCAACCTAGAAAACTGGGCATCCTTTGCCTTCCAGAATGCATTCATCTCCCTCAGTTATTACCTGATTGATCTTATCTCTCAAATAACTCTTATTTTCATCACTTCTCCACTCGATTCTTTATTCCCACTTGGATCCCCTTTTCCTTAGTTCAAATCCCTATCTTTTCTCACTTAGATTATTGCAATTTCTATCTAATTAATCTATTTCCAGACTGGCCAGTCTTTCTACAGATTTATCCCACAGATGACAACCTGGTTCATGTTTTCCTGGTAGAACTCATTTTGGTTTTTGAAACTAAAGCATCATAGAATATTTTCCCTTGATCTTTGGATTGGAAAAGTTTATACAATTTTAATTTAGTAAAGATACCTTAGGTTGAGTACCAGCTAAAAGTTTGTGCATCTTTGATATCACTGAAATGAGAAGCTATGGTACTCTTCACAAAGCTTTGTGGTTTCACAATCATATTGTTCTATCTGGAAATATAATAATAGTCTGTAGTTATTTAAAATATGCTTTAGAAAGTCTGTAGTTATTTAAAATATGCTTTAGAAAAATGTTAAGGATTTGGGTTGATTTATTTATTATGCATTATAATTCTTTCCACTTGAAATAATGGAAAATAAGCTCTAATGAACACTTTACTGAAAATATCAGAACATCTTATTTTCATGGGTTATTGATGTTAAGAATGAGACGCATATACTTTCTCCACACTGTTGTCTTAGAGATCTTACTAAAACACAAGTTTGATCCCCCCTGTTAAATTTTTTCCAATTCCCCCACATCTTACTGATTAAAGTTCATAATCTGCTCCCTTGAAGAAAGCCTTCTGTACCTCCTTGAGACTTTTCACTTCGCCTTTCTGGTGGTCTTTTCCCACCTACAACCACGTGTGTCTGAGTCACCTGAGACGCATATTAAAATTATTAATTCCCAGGCTGTTTCCCAGATCTGCAGAATTAGGGACTCTGGGAGTGAGACGTAGGAATCTGGACTCCACCCCAAGCTCATCAACATGAAATCACTGACTTTCATCCAAGGAGTAAATAACTGTGGCTGATGAAGTGCTTGTGTTGTTCCCCTGGGAATCCCCTTGCCTCTTCCCCTGATCCCTGCCCGGGATGTTACATGTCTGTGCTCCGATCTGTCCTTGTACAGCCTTTTATCTACTTTCCTCCACACGATAACATTCTCAGTTATTTGCAGGGTTTTCCTTCTCAGCTTTCTTGTAGGCTCACAAGAAAAAGAGAAGGAGCTGTAACATTCAGTGTCCCCAGAATTTGCTGTGCAGCGAATATCCATATAGAAGTGACTCTCAAATATTAATAGATAAATGAAATTGTATAATTGTATTTATAAGGTGATAATCCTTGGAGGCAGCATATTTGTTTATTTGTTGCTATATTTATATTTATGTATTGCACTTATGTTTTCTTTATTACTCTATATATTACTTTATTAAGATGATGGGTTTAATCACAAGAATCTTGTCCCAATTCACACTCTAATAAGTATGTATTACCATCTACATAACCTTATTAATAGCTGAGGAATCATGGCTAAGTATGGGCTTCCCTAGTAGCCCATTGGTAAAAAATCTGCCTGCAATGCAAAAGATTCACTGAGAAGACTCGGGTTTGATCCCTAGGTTGAAAAAAATCCCCCGGGGAAGAAAATGGCAACCCATTCCAATATACTTGCCTGGAAAATTCCATGGACAGAAGAGCCTGGTGGTCTGCAGTCCATGAGGTTGCAAAGAGTCGGACACACTGAGCAACTGAACACCCACACCTGACTAAGTGCTGTACTAAGAAATTCTTGGTTTCAGTGCCTATAGATGTTGTAATGCTATCTTTTCTACCACCACCAATAACGTGCCCCCAGTAGTAATAGTACTTAACGAACAATACTGGAGCTTTTCATTACTATTATTTTGAGTCATAACTGAAATCCTGTTCTAACTACAACAGTGCAACCTGATTTTTTTCTTCATCTTGCTAAATATGAGAAAAGAATAAATGAAAAAAAAATTGCTTCTCTTGATGGTTTCCATGGTAATGGAGCCTTCTATGTGTTTAACCAGCAGAGAATGCTATCACAACCTGTTTTCTCTCTCTTTCTCATACATACACACAATATATAGGTATATATACATGCACACACACATACATGGTCACATATATAACATACACTGTAAAAATTTATTCTGTCAAAATTTGTCAAAACTAGAATCAATGTTAATACTTCTTTTTGCTTCAGTTAATTTGCCTTACCAATGCTGTTTCCCTTTTCAGAAAAGGGTAAACAGTATCTGAATTCATGTTATGATAAATATTTAGAAAGTAAGAAAGGAGCAAATGTGTCATATTTTCAAAATATACTACAACTTCTTAAAAGTTATGAAGACTTTTACTTCTCTAATTATTGGGGTTTTTAATAAAATTTGAAAATAAAAGTTTCTATTGCTATTGTTTACTTATTCTTATGCCAGTATGCATTTTGTTTGTTCATCATCTTACCAATATGCATTTTGTGTAATTGTGTTCCATCTCTCAGAAGAGACACATGGAGTTTGGTGGTAATTAACACATTATTCTTTATAGGTATGAATGAATTAGCTCATTTAATGGGGAAGTAGATTACATTTCTTCTGTCCTCTAAAAGGCTGAATTTGCTTTTGGAAATACCTCCCCTCATTATGGGACCTGGATAGATTTGGTAACTTGATTTATAGTGTTAATGCAGAAAACAATTTTAATTCTGTACCTGTGAGATTAGTGAATATCTATTTCTACCTATTCCAACTTATTATTGTCAGTGATTTGAATTTATTATGGCTACTAAAGATCTGTGCTGCCTTCTTCTTCTTCTTTTTTTTTTTTTTTGTTGGCTACTCAAAGGGTCTTTAACTTGGAAGACCAGTAAGTTTTCTAGAATAGCTCTGTTTTGACCTTTCTGAGCCATTTCCTCTTGGAGGATGATGTGTTCTTTCAGTTTCTCCTAGTAGTTTTTCTTAAATGGTAAATTCAGAATTATTCTGTTCTATTGTTTTGGTTTTCTTTGGAAAGACAAAAAAAGTAACCACTAGTTTGTTATCTGTATCTATGAGTCTGTTTCTTTTTTTGTTACATTCACTAGTTTGTCATATTTTTTAAATTCCACATGTAAGTGATATCGTATTATATTTGTCATTCTCTGACTTACTTAGCATAATACCCTTCAAGTCCATTCATGTTATTACTAATGGCAAAATTTCATTTTTTATGACTGAGTAGTATTCCACTGTTCGTGCGTGCATCTATATGCATATACATATAGATATATAAGTGTATATATATCAGTCCCATCTTGTTGATCCATTCATCTGGTGATAGACAGGTTGCTTCCATATTTGATCATTGTAAATAATGCTGCTATGAACATTGTGCTGCATGTGTCTTCTCAAATTAGTGTTTTCTTTTTTTTCAGATATATACCCAGGAGTGGAATTGATAGGTCCTATGGTAGCTCTATATTTAGTTTTTTGACAAAATCCAATCTATATATAGTGGATATACCTGTTTACATTCCCAGTAACAGTGCTTTGAAGTCAAATAATGATGGACTTAAACTTGAGATACTGTAAACTTGACTTGAAGTGGACTCATAAACTTGAGATACTGGAAGCCATAAACAGTGACTAGAATATCCCTGAATATTCCTGGAGAATACTTATAAAAATCCTTGAAAGACTTCATAATACCTCCTAGGATGTTCCAGGCTAGAATGATTTTCTCCAGGGCACACTCTTAGATAATGGGAGCCTCAACTCCCCCTTCAGAAATGGAAAAACCTCAACATGTAAACTGCATAGTCTCTGAGTTTTTTGCTTTCTGTTTCAATTTTTAAATTTCCCCACTCTGCAGAAAAAAAAAAAAAAAGAGTTTGTAGTTGTTGCCAATGCTGGTGAACTCAGTTATAGGGAATTTAGTAAATGCCAAGAGGTGTTGGGTGTATACATTACTTCTACGGAAATTGTACAGTGCACAAGGGACCCCAGTCAGGCCTTTGATTCTGACTGTGCCACGACTTAATTTCTCTGTGAGTCTGTTTCCCACTGTGTCTCACAATAGCTATCATGGAGCTAAATGTAGTACAATAATAGTAATAAGTGCAAAATATAATGGAAAATAAATTTGGGAAATGAATAAAGAGTGTTTATGAGAATTTCGTCAGCTGTTTAAAACCATTGTGTCTTATGCCTCCAATTTGCAAGTTTTCAAGAAAACATATATAAGCAGTGAATATAGGATGTTGAACTCTATCTTCACAGGATATTAAAGACCATCCTAAGAACAGTGTTGTGGAAATTGACAACCAGGTTGTAATGTAACACTCTCCACTCCCTGCAACTCTGTTTTTTATCTCCTGTGTTATTAAAATGTGCAGAGAGGGAAGATGAGTCAGGCAGTTTAACCTAACATAGGCGGATACTCTTGTTCTCTAAATACGCAGCATTAAAGTACACACTATTTAAATCCAGCGTAGCAAAACTTAAAAATATATATATATTTTTACACAAAATAGCTTTTTAAAGGGAAATGAAACTTTATGGCATGAATGACTATGATGCCTCATAGTATCACATTTTCCTAATATCAGGTATTATAAGCACCTCTCAAAATTTTTGAACAGTTTATTCCACATAAAATAAGTAATCAGTATAGATGCTTTTCCTGGGTCCCACTTATACCTCCTCTGTACTAATCCAGTGCCACCCCCATCCTACCCTGTAATAAGAGAACCATAAGATATTGAAAACTGCCTTTGCTCCATGGAGGGCTCTCTCACTGCCTGTCTGGTAACCCCAACCTCCAGGAGGATGTTAGGTCTTTCCACATTAGGAATAACATATCATCAAGGTTTTTTTTTCCTCGCTTTTCCAGCAGATATAGAATCCAATTTAAATGAGTTTGATAAAATTTCAAAATGACAGCAGTTCACCTAAATATTTTTAATACGAAAGCCCAGTGGGTCTCTAATTTATACTTGGTTAGTATAAGGGAAATGTCTTGAGTGCTTTGAACGTGCAAGCAGTTAGTTTGGGGAGGGTGTGCGCCGAGAGAGAGACTGTGTATAGACCCTGAAGCAGATTCCCTGCCTTGGGCACCGTGTGGCGGTCACATAGCTGCTCTCCATTTTAACTTCAGTCATGAGACAGCGTAAGACAGTCTTAATCACACCATAGTTTACAAAATGTATTTTTGCTGATTTCTTATAGACCATACAGAGAGTAAATTTTTTTCTACATGCCTAGAAAAGTGGTGAGAGATTAGATGGTCTTTCTTACCGTGGATGGCATGAAAGAAAATTAGATATAACGTTGAGGCAGTCAGTTTCCATTGAAGAATCTGCAGTTTTGAGATTGGCAAATTCTGACTGGTCCCTACCATTGCTCTGTCAACTACTATATATAAACTTGATTGACAGGGGAATTCGAAAGGTAACTGATATTATTTAGCACAGAAATAGCCTTCCAACCACAGCTCCTGTCCCCCCTGCAAAAGGAAATATGTGAGACCTCAGTAGGAATTCACTTGGCAAGTTGACGATGTTGACAAATAGTAAAAAGTATTTTACACAGGTAAGATACCTTACATATTCACCACCCAATTTAATCTTTGGTAAACACCATGAAGTAGGCTGGACAGCTATTATTTTAATTCCAGTTTGGAAAATAAGTTATCAGAAGTTCAGATCAGCACTGGATCAAAACTGAGAGTGGCAGCACTGTGATTGAATTGTTTTATGATTCTGCAGCAGTCATTAATTGGTTCAGCAGATGTCCGCGTCATTAATTTACAATCTGAAGCAAGTTTCACAGTGAAAAGGAAAACCAAGACTTTATCACTTGGGAAAAACTTGGATAAATACATTTTTTCTTCAGTCTGTAATACTCATTCCTGTGTCATCTTCGGGACCTTTATGGATTGGTCCCCTAAATATCCTTCCTGGCTGGCCGGCCCCATGATTTGGCTTTGCATGAGAGAAAATAACAGAAGGATCCTAAGTTGGGTTTGGTGGAGTGATCGGTGAAGTCTCTAAAGAAGTAACCTTTAGGTTGAAACCTGGTGAAGTCAGCCATGTGAAAAATCCACAGAAGTGTGCTCCAGGCAAAAGAAGCAACACGCCAAAGAGAACCTAGCTGAGAGAGGTGACCACTCTAGCTGCAGTGAAGGAAGCAAGGGAAATGGGGCCTCAGACAAGCTGGAGAGCCAAGAGGAGCCAGGTTGCGTGGGCCCTTTTGGATCACCAGAAAGCTTTGTCTTTTAACAAAAGCAGCTGAGGAGTTATTAAGGCAGAAAAGTGGTACGTTCTGATTTAACATCATCTGGGCTGCCAGGTTGAGAATGCACTGAAAAGGAAGCAAGGAGAGATCAGTTTCAAGGTCACTCACAGCCCCCTGCGGCATCTAGGTGAGAGTTGGTGGTGCCTCTCGGGACCAGGGCAGTAAGGAGGAAGTGAACGGATGTGCAGGAAACTGCTCACGGGACCACGTTGTCTCAAACCAAGGAAGCTTACTGTTCATCTTTTTTTTTTTGAAGGTTACTGTTCAAAATTTTTTCCTTAAAATTTTCCCCCTTTTTTTCCCTGTAACCCCTGCATTCCAGCCCTCCTTTCCTTGAACTTTCCATATTACTCTGAATTCCCTAGCAGTTTCCTATAGCATCTATAAATAGGAATTACTGTGTATCTGTAGTATTTCCTCTTAATTACCATTTTGAAAAACATCACATTTATTGGATAAGCATTAAAATATGAGTAATGAAGTGATTAAAATATCAACTGCTTTCACTATAATTAAATACTGTAGTAAAGGAGGATAATCATTTTCTAAATAAATTGCCTGCTGAAAACACTTGTAAGCAGGATTTCCTTCAATAGAATTCATTGCATTGTATCAGCAAAAAAAATATTATGGATTTATCAGGTGGGATCTATAAATAGAAGTGATATATTTTAGTGGTATTGTGTAAATGGATTTATGCTTTCTAATTTCTGGGCCTAATTTGCTAATTTGCATTCTTACAGGAAAATCACATTTAATAACCATAGTCCAGAACTAATTCTTAGAAAATGGAATTTTGCTGCCCTTAAAATTGTATGTAACTTTTTGGGCATTTTATATTAGACTGTGTTTTTGCAATTATGTTGTTATAAAGAAATTATAATTTAAAAATTACCTCCCTTCTGAAAGTTGGCAGATTAATATATTTAAATTTGTATTAAAGTATGGGAATGAACCAAAATGCTTATAACATTTTATTCTGTTATCACACTGAAAAAAATACTACCTAGTTCACTTGTGTTGTTTTTACTTTGTGAGAAGAAAATATTATTCTTCCCAAGGGCTTTATGTATACCAATCTAAAAGTAATAGATAGTGGGAAGGTTAGTGTTCTCTTTTCCTGCATTTATGGCCTTAATCAATGAGGAATCCCTACCTCATATGACTTACCCTTGCAGCCCTTTAAGGAAATATGTGCCCGAAGTACCATGGTAAATTCAGCCTTTGGGATTCTCTTGCACCTGGTACTTCTGGATAAGTGGGGAAGGAATTTTACACTGGCACTGACACTGCTTTGCGTCAAACTGAATGATTTTTATAACAT
The DNA here is from genome assembly GCF_049115385.1 of Moschus berezovskii. Lineage (NCBI taxonomy): Eukaryota > Metazoa > Chordata > Mammalia > Artiodactyla > Moschidae > Moschus > Moschus berezovskii. The sequence continues at coordinate 89,049,384 of NC_142467.1, forward strand.
AAGTCTAATGAACATAGAGGAGAATAAGGACCTAGTCTTTCATTTGCTGTCTAGAAAAGTCTAAACCCTAGACCAGTTTGGAGAGGAGGATATAGTGAGAAGAAAAGCCATGGCTCTGCTGGTTATTAGCTGGTCATTAAAATGAATGTGATACCAGCAGAGGCCCTAAACCTCTCTGAACATTTATTTTATTTGTAAAATAAATGTGATCATAGGATTAATGTAAGGATTAAATTAAATATGGCATGCAACAAAATTCTAGATGTGTAGCCGTTTTCAATATTTAAGGATGATGATGGTGGTGGTGGTGGTAGTGGTGGTGATGATTTGTTATTTACTTGAGCATCCAACATGCTGCTTGGTACATCAGTTCAGTTCAGTTCAGTCGCTCAGTCGTGTCCGACTCTTTGCGACCCCATGAATCACAGCACGCCAGGCCTTCCTGTCCATCATCAACTCCCGGAGTTCACTCAAACTCATGTCCATCAAGTCGGTGATGCCATCCAGCCATCTCATTCTCTGTCGTCCCCTTCTCCTCCCGCCCCCAATCCCTCCCAGCATCAGAGTATTTTCCAGTGAGTCAACTCGTTGCATGAGGTGGCCAAAGTATTGGAGTTTCAGCTTCAGCATCAGTCCTTCTTTGAAGTGAAACCCAATTTAAGTCTCTGTAATAAAAACTATAATATATTGTCTCACATTCCTGAAACATCCAGGGGTGGTACTAGTTCCTGATTCATTCAGAAAAGGCGCTGACAAAGCTCAATCAGTTTTCTCTCGCACGCGTGTCACCTCCTGTGACTCTCTTGATGTTTCTGTCTTTCTGTCTCTACTTTTCTCTCTGCCTCTGTTGCTCTCTCTGCCTTTTCTATCTCCTAAAAACTGTCTCCTTTGTCATTTCTTCCACCAGCTCTTTCCTCCTGCCTCTGTCGGCACCTCTGCTCGTCTCTTTTCTCTCCCTCTCGCCTTGCCCTCTCCTCTACCTCAGGTCCCTTCTCTTTCCCGCCTTCTCTCTGTCCCTCTAGATGCGTCTCTTTGTCACCTCCTCTATTCTGTCTCCCTCCCACCTACTTTCCTGTTTGTTGCTTATAATTCCTGGCAGCCTCTGGTGTCAGGATGGCTTCTGACAGTTTGTATGAAAGTCAGTGCTGGTGACCCCATAGAAACAAGAATACCACTTCTTCCATATCTCCAGCAAAAACGCATTTACGCCAGTCCCCCAGGAGTAAGTACAATTCTGTTTTGCCCATATCTGTATCCAGGAGCTTTGTTTCACCCAGATGTGTTAGACTCAGAATGGATTCTGTGTGACGATAATAAATGCTATGGTTTTGGGTATTTACTGTGTGGCAGAACCTGTGTTGCATGTTTATTATGATCTTGTGTCCTCATAACATCTTTGAATGTTTAGAACCATACTATCCCTCTTCAACAAATGAGGAGATTGTGGTTTAGAGAAAAATGAAGTATTGCAATCTCAAAAACAACAGAAGGATCTCTGTTCGTTTCCAAGGCAAACCATTCAATATCATGGTAATTCAAGTCTATGCCCCGACCAGTAATGCTGAAGAAGCTGAAGTTGAATGGTTCTGGGAAGACCTACAAGACCTTGTAGAACTAACACCCAAAAAAGATGTCCTTTTCATTATAGGGGACTGGAATGCAAAAGTAGAAAGTCAAGAAACACCTGGATTAACAGGCAAGTTTGGCCTTGGAGTACAGAAGGAAGCAGGGCAAAGGCTAATAGAGCTTTGCCAAGAGAACGCACTGGTCATAACAACCACCCTCTTCCAACAACACAAGGGAATACCCTACACGTGGGCATCACCATATAATCAACACTGAAATCAGATTGATTATATTCTTTGCAGCCAAAGATGGAAAAGCTCTATACAGTCAGCAAAAACAAGACCGGGAGCTGACTGTGGCTCAGATCATGAACAACTTATTGCCTAATTCAGACTTAAATTGAAGAAAGTACGGAAAACAACTAGACCATTCAGGTATGGTCAAATCCCTTATGATTGTATAGTGCAAGTGAGAAATAGATTCAAGGGATTAGATATGACAGAGGACCTGAAGAACTATGGACAGAGGTTTGTAACACTGTACAAGAGGCAGTGATCAAGAATGTCCCCAAGAAAAAGAAATGCAAAAAGGCAAAATGGTTGTCGGACGAGGCCTTACAAATAGCTGAAAAAAGAAGAGAAGCTAAAAGCAAAGGAGAAAAGGAAAGATATACCCATTTGAATGCAGAGTTCCAAAGAATAGCAAGGAGAGATAAGAAAGCCTTACTCAGTGATCAGAGCAAAGAAATAAAGAAAACAATAGAATGGGAAAGACTAGAGATCTATTCAAGAAAATAAGATATAGCAAAGGAACATTTCATGCAAAGATGGGCTCGATAAAGGACAGAAATGGTATGGACCTAACAGAAGCAGAAGATATTAAGAAGAGGTGTCAAGAATACACAGAAGAACTATACAAGAAAGATCTTCGTGGCCCAGATAACCATGATGGTGTGATCACTCACCTAGAGTCAGACATCCTGGAATGTGAAGTCAAGTGGACCTTAGGAAGCATCACTACAAACAAAGTTAGTGGAGGTGATGGAATTCCAGTTGAGCTATTTCAAATCCTAAAAGATGATGCTGTGATAAAGTGCTGCACTCAATACGCCATAAAATTTGGAAAACTCAGCAGTGGCCACAGGACTAGAAAAGTTCAGTTTTCATGCCAATCCCAAAGAAAGGCAATGCCAAAGAATGCTCAAACTACCACACAATTACACTCATCTCATATGCTAGCAAAGTAATGCTCAAAATTCTCCAATCCAGGCTACAACAATACATGAACCTTGAACTTCCAGATGTTCAAGTTTGATTTAGAAAAGGCAGAGGAACCAGAGATCAAATTGCCAACATCAGCTGGATTATCAAAAAAGCAAGAGAGTTCCAGAAAAACATCTATTTTTGCTTTATTGACTATGCCAAAGTCCATTCTAAAGGAGATCTATCCTGGGTGTTCATTGGAAGGACTCATGCTAAAGCTGAAACTCCAATACTTTGGCCACCTCATGCACGAGTTGACTCACTGGTAAAGACTCTGATGCTGGGAAGGATTGGGGGCCGGAGGCGAAGGGGACGACAGAGAATGAAATGGCTAGATGGCATCACCGACTCGATGGACATGAGTTTGAGTGAACTCCGGGAGTTGGTGATGGACAGGGAGGCCTGGTGTGCTGTGATTCATGGGGTCGCAAAGAGTCGGACACGACTGAGTGACTGAACTGAGCTGAACTGAAAGTCTTTGACTATATGGATCACAATAAACAGTGGAAAATTCTGAAAGAGATGGGAATACCAGACCACCTGACCTGCCTCTTGAGAAATCTGTATGCAGATCAGGAAGCAACAGTTAGAACTGGACATGGAACAACAGACTGGTTCCAAATAGGGAAAGGAGTACGTCAAGACTGTATACTGTCACCCTGCTTATTTAACTTACGTGCAGAGTACATCACAAGAAATGCTGGGCTGGAAGAAGCACAAGCTGGAATCAAGATTGCTGGGAGAAATATCAATAATCTCATATGTGCAAATGACACCATCCTTATGGCAGATAGCAAAGAACTTGAAGAGCCTCTTGATGAAAGAGGAGAGTGAAAAAGTTTGCTTAAAACTCAACGTTCAGAAAACTAAGATCATGGCATCTCGTCCCATCACTTCATGGTAAATAGAAGGGGAGACAGTGGAAACAGTAGCAGACTTTATTTGTTTGGTTTCCAAAATCACTGCCAATGGTGATTGTAGCCATGAAATTAAAAGACGCTTACTCCTTGGAAGGAAAGTTATTAGACAGCATATTAAAAAGCAGAGATATTACCTTTCCAACAGAAGTCTGTCTAGTCAATGCTATGGTTTTTCCAGTAGTCTTTTATATGTGAGCACTGGACTATAAAGAAAGCTGAGCATTGAAGAATTGATCCTTTTGTATTGTGGTGTTGGAGAAGAGTCTTGAGAGTCCCTTGGACTGCAAGGAGATCCAACCAGTCCATCCTAAAGGAGATCAGTCCTGAGTGTTCATTGGAAGGACTGATGTTGAAGCTGAAACTCCAATAGTTTGGCCACCTGATGTGAAGAGCTGACTCATTTGAAAAGTCCCTGATGCTGGGAAAGATTGAAGGTGGGAGAATGGGACGACAGAGGATGAGATGGTTGGATGGCATCACCAACTCAGTGGACATGAGTTTGAGTAAACTCCCGGAGTTGATGGACACGAAGGCCTGACGTTCTGCAGTCCATGGGGTCGCAATGAGTTGGACATGACTGAGCAACTCTACTGAACTGACCTAAAATATTTTAACCAGGGTATATTAAACAAGCAACTGAGCTGGTATTAGAAAATAGACAATCTGGCTAAGCTCTTGTGCTCTGAATTCTACCCATGTCAAAGCCTCACAAGGCATTTAAATTCTCTGGGTCTTCCTTTCCTCATCTATAAGACAAGATGTTTGATTTAGTTATTTATACTATTTAGTGCTTATAAGGCTAATGTTGCAGGTGATCTGAAATATATTGTAAATGTATTTAATCATGTTCTGCTCCCCAGTAGCTCTTATTTCCCTTTTTTTTTCTTTTTTTAATAACAATGCCTGCGGTTTTATTTAACACATTGTTTTAGATCATCCAGACTTCCCAGTAGTACAATCTCTTCTTGCTGTCAGAGAGCACATTTGCATCCATTGCCATTTTGCACACAAAGAAATCGTGCGCATTTCTATCTTTGCTTCAGGAATGGAGGCTGGAAGCCCCACTTCCCCTTCTCAACAACATGCCAAATCATATCTTTGTTGGACAGCTGAAAAGCATAAGAAGTAGTGTATTAGCCCTCTTTCCTCCGAATATTATAAATGAAAGCTATCACAGGCACAAACGTTTACATCTGTCCTGTTCTTAATGTTTTTCCTAAATTACTTTTCTGATTTTTCTTTCTCATTTTTCTATTTACTTTCCAGAGATCCTCTAATTTAGTCTCCAGTTTGATCTTTTATATTATTGTGGATACTTTAACAGTATTTGAATTTTTCTCTCTTAAAATATCTTTATCATAGATGATCTTTTGTTCTAGTCAACTGAAAAGGGAAACTTTAAATGTCACAGTTTTCCATTTCTGTGACATTTAGCTTTTTGTGCATTGCAGGTTTAGAAGAGCAATTTTTTTAAGACTTTATTTTACTTTTCTTAGAACAGTTTATGGTGCTTAGCAAAATTAAGGGGAAGGTAGCAGAGATTTCCCATATCATCACTGCCTCTTCATGCCCTATGCATCCCAGACTGAGTGGTATATTTGCTACAGTTGATGAACCTATATTGACACATTGTAATCATATACCGCAATCACCCAAAAGTCCCTACTTTGCATTAGAGTTTACTTTTGGTGTTGCACATTCTGTGGGTTTGGATAACTGTATAATGACATGTATCTACTGTTATAGGAGGAGAAGGAGGCAACAGAGGATGAGATGGCCGGGTGGCATTACTGACTCAATGGAGTTGAGTTTGAGCAAGCTCCAGGAGATAGTGAAGCACAGGGAAGCCTGGTATGCTGCAGTCCATGGGGTCCCACAGAGTCAGACATGACTAAGTGACTGAACAACAGCTGTTACAGTACCATACATAGTGCTTCGTCGCCCTCCAGATCCTCTCTTCTCCACCTGTATGTCCCTCCCCATCCTCTCCAGCTGATCTTTTTACTCTCTACATAGTTTTCAGGAGAGTTTTTTAAATGTGTATTTTTTTAATTTCTTCTAGCAACGGATGCAGCCTTGTTTAAACTTCCTTTATCAGGAAGTCCAATAAAGTTATTTTTATTATTAAAACTCTATTTCAAGGTTAACTTCCCCCAGAGGAGCCTGTGTCACAACTCTGATTCAAATACTCCTGCTTTTGTCATAGTTTAAAAAGAAAAATTTCAATGTTACTCTTTATTATTATTTTGTTTTCTGAAAATGTTAATTCAATTGTGGTCTTTAAATAGTTTTTTAAAAGTGTTATATTAGTAATAATTAGACATTTTAAATTCCAAATCCACCTTTGAAATACTGTTAAGCTCATATCCTACAGTGCCCTATGGGTGGGCTCTTTACTCAGAGTAGCTCTGTGTGGCTCTTGGGGATTCCATCTTACTCCCTGGAGGTGCTATTGAAGAGTGCCTGTGAGCCCAGGCTCTTTGAATTTGCCTTTGAAGGTTCAAAGAGGGTCTGAGGATGGTAGTTAAGGCTCATTAGCATTTTAGTTTCTTATAAAACATTTTGTTATGCAGAAAATGAAAAATTTTGCCTAATTGCTTGGAAATAGTTTTGATTTTCTTAATTTTAATAGCTAAATCAAATCTCTTACGAATATACAGTGAAAGTGACAAGTAGATTCAAGGGATCAGATCTGATAGACAGAGTGCCTGATGAACTATGGACGGAGGTTCGTGACATTGTCCAGGAGTCTGTGATCAAGACCATCCCCAAGAAAAAGAAATGTAAAAAGGCAAAGTGGTTGTCTGATGAGTCCTTACATATAGCTGTGAAAAGAAGAGAAGCTAAAAGCAAAGGAGAAAAGGAAAGATATACCCATTTGAATGCAAAGTTCCAAAAAAATATCAAGGAGAGATAAGAAAGCCTTACTCGGTGATCAGTTCAAAGAAATGGGGGAAAAGACAATAGAATGGGAAAGACTAGAGATCTCTTCAAGAAAATTAGAGATACCATGGGAACATTTCATGCAAAGATGGGCACAGTAAAGGACAGAAATGATATGGACCTAACAGAAGCAGAAGATACTAAAAAGAGATGGCAACAGTACACAGAAAAACTGTACAAAAAAGATCTTCATGGCCCAGATAACCATGATGGTGTGATCACTCACCTAGAGCCAGATATCCTGGTATGCGAAGTCAAGTGGGCCTTAGGAAGCATCACTACAAACAAAGTTAGTGGAGGTGATGGAATTCCAGTTGAGCTATTTCAAATCCGAAAAGATGATTCTGTGAAAGTGCCGCACTCAATATGCCAGCAAATCTGGAAAACTCATCAGTGGCCATAGGACTGGAAAAGGTCAGTCTTCATTCCAATCCCAAAGAAAGGTAATGCCAAAGAATGCTCAAACTACTGCACAATCACACTCATCTCACATGCTAGCAAAGTAATGCTCAAAATTCTCCAAGCCAGGCTGCAGCAGTACATGAACTGTGAACTTCCAGATGTTCAAGTTGGATTTAGAAAAGGTAGAGGAACCAGAGATCAAATTGTCAATACCTGCTGGATCATAAAAAGCAAAAAATTTCCAGAAAAACATCAACTTTTGCTTTATTGACTATGCCAAAGCCTTTGACTGTGTGGATCACCACAAACTGGAAAATTCTTCAAGAGATGGGCATACCAGACCACCTGACTTTCCTCTTGAGAAATCTGTGTGCAGGTCAGGAAGCAACAGTTAGAACTGGACATGGAACAACAGACTGGTTCCAAATAGGAAAAGGAATACGTAAAGGCTGTATATTGTTATCCTGCTTACTTAACTTATATGCAGAGTACATCATGCAAAATACCAGGAAGGATGAAGCACAAGCTGAAATCAGGATTGCTGGGAGAAATATCAATAACCTTAGATATGCAGATGACACCATCCTTATGGCAGAAAGTAAAGAAGGACTAAAGAGCCTCTTGATAAAAGTGAAAGAGCAGATTTAAAAAGTTGACTTAAAACTCAACATTCAGAAAACTAAGATTATGGCTTCTGATCCCATGACTTCATGGCAAATAGACGGGGAAAAGTGGCAACAGTGACAGACTTTATTTTTTTGAGCTCCAAAATCACTGCAGATGGTGATTGCAGCCATGAAATTAAAAGACTCTTGCTCCTTGGAAGAAAAACTCAGAGCAACATAGACAGCATATTAAAAAGCAGAGATGTTACTTTACCAACAAAGGTCCACCTAGTCAAAGCTATGGTTTTTCCAGTAGTCGTGTATGGATGTGAGATTTGGATGATAAAAAGGCTGACTGTCGAAGAAGTGATGCTTTTGAACTGTGGTGTTGGAGAAGACTCTTGAGAGTCCCTTGGACTGCAAGGATATACAACCAGTCCATCCTAAAGGGAATCAGTTCTGAATATTCATTAGAAGGACTGATGCTGAAGCTGAAACTCCAATGCTTTGGCTACCTGATGCGCAGAACTGACTAATTGGAGAAGACCCTGATGCTGGGAAAGATTGAAGGTGGGCGGAGAAGGGATTGACAGAGGATGAGATGGTTGGACGGCATCACTGACACGATGCACATGAATTTGAGTAGGCTTTGGTAGTTGGTTCTGGACAGGGGAGCCTGGCGTGTTGCAGTCGATGGGGTCGCAAAGAGTCGGACACAACTGAGTGACTGAACTGAGAGTAGCTTTTCTATAGGCACGTTCTGAGAGTAGGAAGTCTTCGTTCTTAATGTTTTCTTTGAAAAAAAAAAATTATTAAAGATAAAAGAGGATGTAATATATGAAGATTTGGATGCTGCTTCTCCCTGTGTGTGTCCGGATGGGTCCTTAACTTGTGCATCTTTATTGACATGAGGTAACCGAAGGTCTGTTCAAGGACTGATATTATTAGGCTCTAATTGTTTTGATTCGTCCAGGATATACTATTTTGCTGCTCTCTCATCCTTTAATAGATTTTATGCAATTTTGCATAATATAAACTTTGAATAGTATTATATATGATATTTTTGTCTCACTGTATGTACAAAATTTTTAGTAAGTGCACATTAACTCTTTACCTGTTAAAGAATTGCAGAATTCCAAAGATAGCTGATTAAGTAATATATATATTTCATTTATGATATTCCATGTGACATCATTGCTTAGGCTAGTAAACCAGTAAAGCTCTCGGTCATCAGGATTCATGTGAATTATGAAAGTTTTGAATTGGTTGAGATTTCCAAGGGTACATAATCATGGCAAAGCTTTGAACTGGTTGAGATTTCCAAGGGTACATAATCATGGCAAAGCAGAGACGCATATCATGCATAAATGTGAATACCATGTACATTGTTTTATAGAATATATTTAATACCATACATGGTTTGCAAACAGTTAACTTATTTTTTCAGCAATGTACCCAAACTATGTAAGATGCTGGTACACAAAAGTGAACCAAATAGATGCAATATTTTCCTTCATGAAGCATGCAAATTGATGTCACAAAGTGACATTTAAGTAAATATGTAGCAATCTGTTGTTTTCAGCTTTAAAAATAAATTCTCTCTATTGAGAGAAATTTATTTGAACAGAAGTATGCCCAAGCAAACACTCTGATATGTCACAAAAACAGGCTAGGAACTTTTAGGAGGAAGAAAATGATCTTTGACTCAGATGTACCTTAATAAATTTGCAATTTGAAAAATAAGAGAATTTAGGCATTTAGTGAACCACTTAGTAAATTCCAAGTGAAAGCAGACTTGTGTTTCACCCATGACTGACCCCCGTTCCTTTACTTATTTTCTGTAAATTCAGCTATATAACTGTGTATGCATGGGTTTGGAATGTGTCTGTTGCATCTCCGTAGTATGTTCTTTTCTCTATATATGGTCTCTTATGTGAGGTATTTGCAAATTGTTTTTCCCCATGTATCAGAGACGTGTGACAATTTTAAACAGCAAGAGAGTGTTTCCCTCCTAAAATAGTTATTGTATGAAAAATAGTATCCCTAGCACTTAAATCATATGTATTCCATTTCTAATAACGTAATAATATTTCGTTAGTGCTTATTTGTGTGACAGAGGGTTAAAATGGAAGCCTTGACAGAAACTCATTGTCAAGGCAGATCTTGCCTAGGCTTCCCTCAGGGAGAAACTGGCTCTGAGTCAACATCTCCTAGATCCAAAATGAGAGGAGTGCAGGATTTCAGCTCCTACCGGAGCCATGTGACACAGTCTTCAAGGAGATTTACCGGAGAGAGCTCTGCAGTGTCTTCTGGTCCCCCACCTTCTAAGGGGTGCTTCTCCCTTCACCTTGGGTTAAGAAAGGGAAGATTTAAGGAGACTACTCTAAGGGCTCCGGGAGTTGGTGATGGACAGGGTGGCCTGGCGTGCTGTGATTCACGGGGTCGCGGAGATTCGGACATCACTGAGCGACTGAACTGAACTCCAAGGGCATGAAATAAGTCCCCTGAAACTTAGAGTAAAATACTGTCTAAAAGACGCCTAAGAAATCAAGGTTGAATACAAGTGAAAGAGAGTTGGGTGCTATGGGGTACACCTGTACTCCTAAAGTTTGTTGGAGTTTCCTGAGGTGAATCTTCAGTAATTCTTACTGAAGGTTGGATTCTCCAGGAAGCAGACAATAGGATGGAGTTAGTGCAGAAGGATTTATTGCAGAGTTAACACATGTGAACAGAAAAGGAAAGGGGCAGGATTGATTGATTGAACCGGAAAGTCCTCAGTCAGCCGTGCAGACCTGATGAAGTCTCAGCCGGTCTAGCAGGAGGAGCTCTGAGCGGAGAGTACTTGAGAAACATCTCACATTGGGTGGAAATGGCCAGGCCCTTGTACGCAAAGCCTTGTTCAGTCATACACTGGGTACCACCCAGAGAAAATGGTGCCCTTGGCTTAAAAGCTGAGGCAGACCCAAGTCTGGATGCCAGTCATGCTCCTCATACTTAGGCTTCCAGTGCTTTCTTGGAGAAGAATCTGAATGGGGCGTCTCCATTTGTGAAAAAACCTAGTATTTCCGTTTGGAGTCATAAAGTCCTCCATGTACTTTTAGTCATGAAACAGTTTCATTTAAGTAATTAAATTTTATCAGTCTAGTGTAATAATTCAGAATTCTGAATTTTCTTCCAAGTTTCTCTTTTCCTTCCAACTCCAGCATGTGTTTGACCACACTGTTTCCTTCTCTTGCTTTTTAACTCATCTTCCTCCCACTTGCCAGAGGTAGTTTCTCACCCTTTCAGTTTAAACACAGAAGGAGAGATACTGATGGAAAGACGAGATACTGTGCGGGTCTCTCTGACCAACAGATGCACAATTACTGATTCTCTTTTCATGAAACTATTGTGTGATAAATGGAACTTTATTGAATGGTGAAAGTATTTAGATACTTTTGATGTGCTTTCACTAATCATAATACCTACCACTAATTTGGCAGACACTCAAACACTCTACTAAGCACTTTATTCATAACCCTGTTGAATGTTGCTGCTGCTGCTGCTAAGTTGCTTCAATTGTGTCCGACTCTGTGCGACCCCATAGACGGCAGCCCACCAGGCTCCTCCGTCCCTGGGATTCTCCAGGCAAGAACACTGGAGTGGGTTGCCATTTTCTTCTCCAATGCATGAAAGTGAAAAGTGAAAGTGAAGTCGCTCAGTCGTGTCTGACCCTTAGTGACTCCATGGACTGCGGCCTACAAGGCTCCTCCATCCATGGGATTTTCCAGGCAAGAGTACTGGAGTGGGGTGCCATTGCGTTCTCCGCTGTTGAATGTTAACCCTTGTATTAATCCTTATATATATGAGAACCAAAGCCAGCTGGTAAATGGAGGAGCTGGAATCTGAGTGTCTGAGGATCCCACAGTTCTTATTCGTAGGCTGCCCAAAGGTAGGGTAGACTTGTTTACTTTATATTTCCTTTTTTATTTTTAGTGCAATAAAACCCTTGGGTTTGATAATACTTATCAATTACTGCTCTTACTCTTAGTAAAATCAAGTGAGTAAATACAGTTAACTATATCAGAACAGAATGACTTCCTCACTGGCTCAGTAGTAAAGAACCTGCCTGCCCACACAAGAGACATGGGTTCAGTCTCTGATACAGGGAGATCCCCTGGACAAGGAAATGTCAACATAATCCCGTATTCTTCCCTAGGAAACCCCATGGACAGAGGAGCCTGGCTGGCAGGTTACAGTCCATGGGCTCGCAAAGAGTCAGACATGACTTAGTGACAGAACAACAACAATATCAGAACAGATTCATGAAGTTCAACTTGCAATTCTCTGCATCTTTGGAAGACAGCTTTACGGGAAAGATGTGGGTTTTGGCCTTAGGAAAATACATTTTAGTAAGTTTCAAAAAGAGTGAATTTTTAGGGAAGATGTTGTTGAGGAGAGTAACGTATCAAATTCAACTAAATCTTGCCTTTGGCTGTTGTTTAAGTGTGTCTAAAGTCTCCAGATGCTTGTTTGCAAATTGCTTTGTTGTTTACCACTTGAAATAGAATTTACATTAATTGTGGCTAGTTCTACTTTTCTTAGTTAGAATAATACGGAAGTCAAGATTTGTGGGGGTTGCTATTATTGTTTATAAAGAACATAAATGAAATGGAAGCACATTTTACTTTCTTTTACAATGAGTATTCTGATGAATTTTAGCTTTTAATCTTGAATGATTCTCCTATGGGAGACTCTAGCATTATTAATTTCAAGTTACTCAGAATTCATCTCTTCCATATTTATAAGAGGTACAGCTTTATATTTTTTAAAAAGAATGGTTCATTTCCCCAAATAGAATCTGAGCACTTACAATTTTAGCAACATTTCATTATAAGCATTTGTCACTATTCTCATCTTTGACATTTAATTGGTTTTCTTTCAAAACCAAGAAAGGATCCATTCCACAGATATTTATGGCACAGGCACAGATCTAGGGGCTGTGACTGAACTTTGAACAAAACAGACAAAGCTATTCACTGCACAGAGCTCATATTTATAAAAACGAGATAAACAATTTTTAAAAAAGAAAAATATTTAGCATACCTTATGTTAGTAAGTGCTATGGTGAAAAACTGAAGCAAGAACTCAGAGCAGAGAGGGCTGATGGGTGAGAGTGGCCCGTGTGTTGTAAGATTAAATCAGAAAGTGGTCACTAAGAAAATAACATTTGAATAAAGACTTTGTGGAGGTCAGAAAGCAAGTCAGATGAATACATAGAAGATGAACATCCCAGGCAGGGAGAAGAGCAAGTGCAAAGGCCTTGATACAAGAACTTCCTTGGTGTATTAAAGGAGGAGAAGGGAGGTTGGTGTGGTTAGTATGGTGTGGACAGAGGAAGGGACCAAAAGATGAGAAGGAGCAGGGACATGGTGGAGAAGGTCTTCTAAGTTGTCTGAGGAACTAGGACTTTTATGATGAGTGAGATGGGAATGCACAGAAGTATTCTGATCACAGGAGTGATAGTGTTCTGACTTCCATTTCAACATGTATTGAAAATATATCAAAACGAAGAAGCAGTGAGATCATGTAGGAGGTGGTGGTTGCAATCCAAACGAGAGGTGATGGTGACCTGAACCAAACATAGTAACAGAGGAGAGAAGGAGAAAAGGCAATTTTATGGATATGTTTTAAAGACTGAGCCAGTGGGATTTCCTAATGGACTGACAGCAAAACAAAAAGAGGAATCGGCCTGCCTTCAGGATCTTCCAAATGGGGACTTCCCTGGTGGTCCAGTGGTTGATTCCACGTTTCCAATGCAAGGGACGTGGGTTCCATCCCTACTCAGGAAGCTAAGCTCCTATATGCCACTTGGTGCAGCCAAAAGATTTTGAAATAAAAAAGATGAGTTATCACAATATGTGAATATCTGTGATCCAATCATAATCATGTCTACATTTGGTGCTGCACACTCCATAGTATTAGGTATTGCTAGATAGGAGAGAGAAAAGCAAATTAAATTGGCTATAGTACATAAAACAATGTGAGGCTTATAGATGATCTCAGGCTATACACAACACTGAGAAAATGCTCAGTGAAGAGACATGAGTGATACGTCACATAGTCCTCAAGATACAGGAAGCAGAAAATGAACTGAGGTCAGTAGCAACAAGTAGAGAACACTGTGTGAAGGGGGTAATCAGTTCTGTTCATGAAAAGCCTGATAGATCCGATCTTCACTTTGAAAACAATGGCTTCTTGCTAAATTACTTTCTTTTAAAATTAAAATGGAGATTACCTGGACCCAGATCGGAACCGGGGTCGGGGATGGGGGAAAAGAGAATCTGAATTTTAACAACGCATCTTGGGAGATGTGTATGCTAGATTTGGGGGTCAGGAAATAAAGCAGAAGAGTGTAAGTGTCCCGCTTTGTGCCCATAGCTCTCGGCGCGTAATAGCACTCCTGCAGAACGGCTACCACGGAGAGGGAACTGCAGGAAATTTCCCTGGACACCGCCGACGTTGTCAAACCCAGTGTCCCTGGGCCTTTCCAGTTTTCCTGGCAGGTTGATTTCGAGTCAGCATGTCGGCTTCAATGAAGGAATGCCTTCAGCTTCAGCTGCTGGAGATGGAAATGCTGTTTTCTATGTTTCCTAACCAAGGAGAAGTAAAACTTGAAGATGTCAATGTCCTGACGAACATGAAAAGATACTTGGACGGCGTAAGTGAGGCGCTGCCACCAAAAATTGAATTTGTGATCACCCTGCAGATCAAGGAGCCCAAGGTGAAAATTGACTTGCAAGTATGCAGCACTACAGATGTTTGCACGGTCACCAGAACTTGACAGCAGCAGCTGCTTCTCAACAAAGGCCTCACTTTTGATCCAGGGGAGCTCTGTGTGTGTGCGGCCATCCAGTGGTTACAGGACAACAGTGCCTCCTACTTCCTGAACAGAAAGCTCGTGGACGAACCATCGACACAGACAAAGCCAGTCAAGAATACCTTCCTCCGCATGTGGATCTACAGTCACCTTATATATCAGCAGGACCTCCGGAAAAAGATCCTGGAGGTCGGGTAAAGGTTGGATGTAACAGGATTTTGCATGACGGGAAAGCCAGGGATAATCTGTGTGGAGGGCTTCAAAGAGCACTGTGAGGAATTCTGGCACACAATCAGGTACCCCAACTGGAAACACATTTCCTGTAAGCATGCGGAGAGTATCGAAACAGAAGGAGATGGGCAAGACCTGCGCCTTTTCCATTCTTTTGAAGAATTACTTCTTGAGGCCCACGATGACTACGGCTTGAGGAATGACGGTCACATGAATCTGGGCCAGTTCTTAGAATTTCTCAAAAAACACAAATGTGAGCATGTTTTCCAGATATGATTTGGTATTGAAAGCAAAAGTTCTGACTCCTAGGAAGCTATGAAGAGGCCTACATAACTAAGCTCACTAAGTTATATTTCTATCAATAAGAGCAAAATAAAAGGACTAGTAGCTGGTTAGCATCGTCGGTGGGGAACCCAGCTCCAGTATCTTTCCCTGGTATTGAAACAAACACATAAGCCTTTTAACTTTATAACAGTGTGATGGCGATGTTACCTCTATGTTTTGTGTTAATTGAAAACTATTTCACGGTAAACTAATAAAAACCAGTCAGTCTAAAAAAATAAAATAAAATAAATAAAATTAAAATGGCATCTTGAAATCTCTGCAGCTATTTGATATCATAATGAAATTAAGAACAAAGTATGTGGCTGATGCTAAAGCTGAAACTGCAATACTTTGGCCACCTCATGCGACGAGTTGACTCACTGGAAAAGACTCTGATGCTGGGAAAGGTTGGGGGCGGGAGGAGAAGGGGACGACGGAGAATGAGATGGCTGGATGGCATCACCGACTCTGTGGACATGAGTTTGAGTGACCTCCGGGAGTTGGTGATGGACAGGGAGGCCTGGCGTGCTGTGATTCATGGGGTCGCGGAGAGTCGGACACGACTGAGCGACTGAACTGAACTGAACTGAACTGATGTGGTTGATCAGAATAGTGGCCTATGCAGCATAATTCTAGAGCCCCTTCAGTACTGCTTTACAAGTACTTCATTCACATCCTGGTGTCAGGCATGGTTGTCTTGAATTTAAAAGTTGTGGATGATTAAAATGTTCTAAGTCACTTTGCTCGACCCTGAGTGAAGACCACTGGCTTGATTCCAGATGCACTGCTGGTCTTAACCCAAAGGGGGAAGGTGGATTTAGCTTGTCAATATTATCCTGCACCCTGCCGTACCCTGACAATGGTTCATACTCACTTCTCTTACGCTGTTTCCAGGACGCTGTGAAGAATTAATTAGACAATGCTCATGAAGCATGCACTCCTTAGGGACTGTACTCAGCAAAACTCTAGCAGGCGCCTTCCCATACCCTCCATTAATTGCATCTCCTGTATCTTCTCATTTTGTCTTGAGACTACCAAATTTAGAATTTGCGTGCATTGTTAAGCTCTCTGGATAGTATTTTCCTAATTATATTTCTTCCATTTCACTGCTTATATTTCATAAATTATCCAGAGCACCATATTTCAAAAGTATCTTAAATGCACAAAGGTTACTTTTGAAATTGGTGGTAATTACCATCATTTTAGTTTGATTTGTTGTCAGTCTTCTTTTTTTGTATGTTTTTTCGAGTTTTTTTGAGATATGGTTGGCATACAATATTGTATAAATCTAAAGTGCATGGCATAATATTTGATATAATGTATCAAATATATATGCATATGCTATGAAATGATTAACACAATAACTTTAATGCTTAAAATATTCTAAATCATTGAGCGAAGACCATTGGCTTGGTTCCAGATGCACTGTTGGTCTTAACAAAAAGGTGGAAGATGGATTTAGCATCTCATTATTATCCTGAGGTTATTCATAACCTCACATAGTTATACACTTTTTTCCTGTGATGAAAACTTTTTAAGATGTACTCTCTTAGCTACTTTCATATATATAATACAGTATTAACTATAGTCACAATGCTATATTTATATCCACAGAACTTATCACTGTAAGTTTCTAGGTTTTGACTCCCTTCACCCCCTTCTCCCACCACCTACCCTGTGCCACTGGCAACCAGTCTGTTCTCTCATTCTGTGAGGTGTTTTTTGATTGTTGTTTTTCAGATTCCACATGTAAGTGGGGAGATCATAAAGCATTTGTCCTTGTGTAACTTATTTCGCTTAGCATAATTCCCACTGCTGCTGCTGCTGCTAAGTCACGTCAGTCGTGTCCAACTCTGTGTGACCCCATAGACGGAGGCCCACCGGGCTCCCCCTTCCCTGGGATTCTCCAGGCAAGAACACTGGAGTGGGTTGCCATTTCCTTCTCCAACGTGTGAAAGTGAAAAGTGAAAGTGAAGTCGCTCAGTCGTGTCCGACCCTTAGCGACCCCACGGACTGCAGCCTACCAGACTTATTCATATTGTCACCAATGGCAGAATGTCCTTTCTTTTTGCAAATAAACTGTATTTCATTCACACATACAACATTTTCTTTACCTACGCATCTGTCAATGGACACTGAGTTTATTTCCATTTCTTAGCTATTATAAATAATGATGAATCTCTTTAAGATAGTAATCTTGTTTCTTCTTATATATACCAAGATGTGGAATTGTAGAATCACTTGGTAGCTCTATTTTTAATTTTTTGAGAGATCTCTATACTGTTTTCTATGGTGTTTGTACCAATTTACATTCCCAACAGTGATTTGCAAGGGTTCTCTTTTGTCTCTATCTTCACCAGCACTTGTTAATCTCTTGTCATTTTTATAGTAATCATTCTAACAGGTGTAAGGTGATATCTCACATTGCATTTTCTTGATGATTAGAGATGTTGAATACCTCTTCATGAACCTGTTAGCCATTTGAATTTATTTTTTTTGGAAAAATGTCTGTTCAGGTCCTTTGCTCAGTTTTTTAAGTTGGATTGTTTGTGTTTTTGCTATTGAGTTGTTGAGTTCCGTATATATTTTTGGATATTAACTGCTTATCAGCTAGTTGGTTTGCAAATATTTTCTCTTGTCTGTTGGTAGTCTTTTTAATTTGTTGATGATTTCCTTTACGAAACAGAAGCTTTCTAAGTGTAAGGTTTCTAGTTTGAGGTAGTTCACTTCTGTGATATTTTATATAATAAAAACTAAATAGTGACTGTCTTACAAGAATGAGATGGAGAAAGTACTTTTCCTTTTCACTTCAGAATCTCCTATTTTGTTTTCTTTGTTAAGAATATGATTTACGCTTCTATTATTTAACATATTTTAAATGAAGGACAGAAGTAGATATTCCTCAAAGTGGCCAGCACAGTACTGGGTTCATAGTGGGCAGAAGAGTGTGTCCCAGAGTCTGATCTCCTGGAAGAAATAACCATCTTCTTGGGATGTTAGCTACTCAGCTATTTGAATCCTCCCTTCACCTAAAAGTAGTCATCTGTTCATGTATAGAGAAAAGAGTGTAGATTGGTTTTTAATCCCAGGGTCATTAGGATTGGTAATGAGATACTTATTTTTAGAATCACTTAACCTCTTGACCCTTAATTTGTCTGATATTTGACTGTTAAGGAGTGTCTGTGAGAGGGTGGTAAGTGAGATAAATATTATTAACCTGAACTTGATCTTTCATTAACCCCTGTGATATGCAATGCTGCTGAATCCAAAAGATACCTGTTTTGCTAGGTTAATTTCTACAGCAGAGGGAGTTCCTGAAATTTACATTTCCTTTGTATTTAACTCTCTGCAGGAAATGACTTTAAATACTTCTGCCTAGCAAAATGGCAGAATATTCATATGCTGTAATTATCCTGTCCTTTCTGTCCCCAGATCATTTGTCCCAGAAAAGGATTCAGTTAGAGTGAAAAGGACCCCTCTTTATGTTTATCTCCTTGCTGCTGCTGCTGCTGCTGCTAAGTCGCTTCAGTCATGTCTGACTCTGTGTGACCCCATAGATGGCAGCCTACCAGGCTCCTCTGTCCATGGGATTTTCCAGGCAAGGGTCCTGGAGTGAGGTGCCAGTTCCTTCTCCTTTATCTCCTTGAGAAGTTATAAATCAATATTGTTCTGTTATCTTCTCATATTATAGCTGATTGTTATTAAACTTGAAAATACACTTCTTACAGAGTGACTGTGCTGGTTTTGGTCATAATTATAACTTTATAGAAAAGGCTTTATAAACTTTCCCTGAAATATGACCATGAATTTGTATAAAAAATAAGTAATGTAGAGATTTTACATGCATAGATTCATACCCTGCATGCAGAGATTGGGAAAGAATGAAGTACATCAAAGCCTTAGTGATACTGGGAGGCAGCTAATTCAGTTGAGGGATTCTCTGCCTTCCTCTGCACAGTGCATTGTTTGACTGTTTTTGTCCTTTTGCCAAATGGTTATTTCCCTCTACACCTGCAACAGAAGACAATGAATGTTCTGTGGCCTGGATAGAAAATGTTTATCTGCACCTCACTATACAATATGTCAACCATTATTATGGTTAAGAATGAATGCCTGGTTTTAAGTAGAGTTATAACAGAAGACATTAGGAAAGAAGAAGCAAACTTAGTTTACAAGATTATCTTTACTTCCCAGGCTCTTTTCCTTTTCCACCTATGGTAATTAAATTTACTTGAAATTAAATTTTATTTGGCAAACAAGAAACAGCATAACATTAATGCCAAAATTAGGAGGTTTCTATAGTGGAATGGTTCCTCAGAAACTATTAGAGATGGAAGGAAAAAATCTGAAATATTTTCCAGATTTTCAAAATGAGTAAAATGTCATGAAGATGTTATAACTATAATTTCTTATAATATCTTCATGACATTTTTCTGATTTTGATTTATCTCTAATTAAAGATACACTAAGAGCAAGGTGGCAGTTGTGTGGCAGATACCCTTTCTAAGGACATCAGAGTGATTGAAAAGTATCTACCAGGATAGAATTCCAGCAACAGGATAGTTCATAGAATGAAAATAGATGATGAGATAGAAAGTGTGTGTGTGTGCACACGCGCGCTGGAGAGCCTACGTTAGGCAGGGAGTGGTGGAGCAGGAAAGACAGTTTTGTGATTATTTCATTGCATTCCTAAAGCTACTTGACTGAATGCTAAAGCATTTTATAAGACTGTTTAATATACCGGAATTTTGTTGCAGTCATTGTCTAGGATTTAGAGTTCCTCCCCGTGGCATAAACAGTTTTCTTTACCTACACACAAATTGTGGCAAAGGGATTTGTCCGGTAAGAACTTTACTGCTGCCCTTTTCTCTTTGTGATGTTTGATTTTCCAGCACTCCATTTTGAAATAGTCTGGATATTAGTCTGCTGCTACTGCTGCTGCTAAGTCACTTCAGTCGTGTCCGTGTGACCCCATAGACGGAAGCCCACCAGGCTCCCCCGTCCCTGGGATTCTCCAGGCAAGAACACTGGAGTGGGTTGCCATTTCCCTCTCCAATGTGTGAAAGTGAAAAGTGAAAGTGAAGTCGCTCAGTCGTGTCCAACCCTTTGCCACCCCACGGACTGCAGCCTACCAGGCTCCTCCATCCATGGGATTTTCTAGGCAAGAGTACTGGAGTGGCTTGCCATTGCCTTCTCCGGGATATTAGTCTAAGTAGTTCAAATTTTAACACTGACACTATGGATTTAGGGAGGTTGACTTGGTGAAATTAATCTATTTCTTCCATGAGGAAAGTGAAGAGTGTGGCTGTAAACATTCTGAACCTCAGTCCAGAGTTTTGTGATCTGTTGAACGCATCACTGATTGCTGAGAATCTAGATACTTGGAAGTTTGGGTTCATGAGCGCTAATTGAGGCCATTGGGTGTCTTTCCATTAAATTTAAGATAAAGTTGCTTTCAAAATAAATTGAATTTTCAACCACTAATCAGTGTCCATTTTCATGGAAACACTGAGTAATTGTCTTGCATTTAGAGTGTACTGTGAGCAATCAGGAGAAGGCAAAGGCAAGCCACTCCAATACTCTTGCCTAGAAAATCGCATGGACAGAGGAGCCTGGTGGGCTGCAGTCCATGGGGTCGCTACTAGTGGGACACGACTGAGCGACTTCACTTTCACTTTTCACTTTCACTCATTGGAGAAGGAACTGGCAACCCACTCCAGTGTTCTTGCCTGGAGAATCCCAGGGACGGCGGAGCCTGATCGGCTGCCGTCTATGGGATCGCACAGAGTCGGACACGACTGAAGCGACTCAGCAGCAGCAGCAGCAGTGAGCAATCAAGTCTCAGGGGAAGCTTTCTTTGTCCAGATGTCAGTCTTAGATTGTCATCAGACTTCCAGAGTACCAATTTCCATATCTTGTGACAAGATAGTCATTCTAAAATTTGCTCCCTCAAATTATTCAGACATGTAATGATATGTATTTGAGACTGTGAAAAGGTTCCCACTATCCAAATTGCCTTTCTTTGCCCATATTTGATTTTGAGGCAGTGGGGAGGTCTCAGACTAGCGGGGAATTTACTCAGTAGTCTATGATGAATTCTCTGTGGGTCTTACATTTTCAGTACTGTATTATGAAATGCTGTAAATTATAACATGCAGCTATGATGTTGAAAATTAGAAAGGCAAATAATTTGAGACTTCACGGGCACTCAAAATGAGGAAATGATTAGGTTTCAGAAAAATGGATTCTTCACATCAAAAACCTAAATGAACAGTTTTCAACCTAAGTTGACACAGTATTTCTTGAGGAAAGAGAAAAAGTGGTTCTTTCAAGGCTCCTTTTAAACATCCTCAGTGTATATACCATACAGATCATTTTTGGAGGCCAACTTATGATTAAATATACTAAGTCTGTTTGTTTTCCGAAGAAAAAATAATATTTAGTAAGATCAAGCAGAAAAAAAAACAAGTTTGGGTATTTCTTTAACAGAAGCAAATTCATATTGATGAGTAGATATGATGGCTAAGGAAGACCTATTTATCTGCACTATTGGAGCTCACATCTTCACCTGTCCTGTCAGTGAACCCATCTGGAAGCTGCTGCAAGGGCTGACTGCTGTCAACTCAAACCGTCTGCTTCTCTGGGAATTGCTGTTGGCACAACAGGCATTATCTTTCCCTTGAAGGAGGCATCCGTTTTTCACCCAGTGATGGACTGATTCAAGGGTATAGAAGAAGGCCGCCTTACTTCAAGGTGGAATATACCCTGATGTGTAGGTGGCATCCATTTTTCTCCAAGCAGTCACAGTGCAGCCGGACTCTACTTGAGGGATCTTCCCGACCCAGGGATCGAACCCGGGTCTCCCGCATTGGAGGCAGACGCTTTAACCTCTGAGCCACCAGGGAAGCCCTGGGCAACCCATTCCAAGACAAAGGTGAGTGCTGCGTTTCATCACCTCTGCTCTTAACTGTTGGTCAGAGACACCAGAGTGATGCACAAACTGTCGGTTGCCTAGCTCCAGTCATCGTACTAAACTAACAATGATCAGAATAATGAGTGTTTTCTGAGAAGTATGTTCTAATTCTGTAAAGATGAGGCTCAGAGAAAGAGAAAGGCACAGATAGTGAATTTAAGATACCGATGTATGGGTCATTAAATTTCCATTTTTGACATTTTAAAAGATTTGCTTATTTTGAAAGTCATAAAGCTATATTTTAGCATAGTTATAGGTAAGCAGTACAGAGACAGAGATTAAATGGATAACCATTGCATTCCAAAA
This sequence comes from Moschus berezovskii, assembly GCF_049115385.1. Classification (NCBI taxonomy): domain Eukaryota; kingdom Metazoa; phylum Chordata; class Mammalia; order Artiodactyla; family Moschidae; genus Moschus; species Moschus berezovskii. Next base: position 89,071,775 of record NC_142467.1, read on the forward strand.
TTCAGAGAATGTAAAAGTATTTCTTACATCTTTTATCCATGCCTGTGTCTTTCTAAATTTTAAATTAGAAAGAGTGCGAAAAGGGGACCCTGATAGAAGTGATAAAATCTTTCTAAGAAACTTTAAGGAAGGCTGGCATTAAGATTCATGAATATCCTGTTACCAGATAGCATTACTACCTTCTAGATTCTAATTTGCATATGAATTATTGAAGCATAGCCTCTAACTAATATGCATTTCCCCCCAGACAGTAATTATTCAGGCAAATCTTTAATTAGATCAAGGGAAAATAAATATTAATATACCCTAACTTTGAATTATTTGCACCTTCTATTATAATTTTTAAATGATAAATGCTCATCATGCGATCAGTTCCTTTCTGTATACTGACTTGAACAAGCCAAGCTCATCATTTTGTTCCATCACCATCTTGTAGATATAACAGGGTTTCAATATTATTTGCTTTTTGTTGATATATTGTGTTTATGTTCTAAGTTTGATAAAAGTGCTCAATAAAATTGTGTTTTTAATTTTTCTAAATAACAGTGAAATCAATCTTTTGAGGTGAAATCAATCACTTTCTTCTCATGTAGGGACATGTTTATAGTGGTTACAGTTAGCAGGACTGTTATTATGGGGTAAAGTGGTACCCTGATGTTTTTAATCTTCCTCGCTCCTCATGTAGCAAATAAACATTAATTCCTTATTTTGTTTCTTGTGTGAAAAGCCCTCGAGCAGTTTGTGCTTGTTTTAATGGCACATGTTATCTAACTCTCATTAGTAGAGACACAGGAATGTGTTTAGAAAAGGAGTTTAAATTTCTGGTTCCTCAGCAAGCTCATGAGAATAACTTACAAAATTCTACCCTCAAGAACTGACAGCACCAAATTTGAACATAGAGAGCTAAGTAACTGACCTCAGGTAGTTATCCTAAAACCTGAAACCCATCTAGAGCTATGACTGACCTAGTAAGCAAGCTGAAATGTTTTTCTTAATCTTGATATAAATTTTAGGTTAACAAGCAGTCCTCTTGTTTTCAAGAGTACCTCTCCTAACTAGATCAGAAAGGCTAAAATCTTCCATGTTAGAAATTAACTTTTATTTATTTATTTTTTTAGTTAGTTTGGTTTTTGTTTGCTTTACTAAACTGTAACTTTATTTATTGTTAAATGTCTGCTGCTGCTGCTAAGTTGCTTCAGTTGTGTCCGATTCTATGTGACCCCATAGACAGCAGCCCACCAGGCTCCCCCATCCCTGGGATTCTCCAGGCAAGAACGCTGGAGTGGGTTGCCATTTCCTTCTCCAATGCGTGAAAGTGAAAAGTGAAAGTGAGGTCCCTCAGTCGTGTCCGACTTAGTGACCCCATGGACTGCAGCCTACCAGGCTCCTCCATCCATGGGATTTTCTAGGCAAGAGTACTGGAGTGGCTTGCCATTGTCTTCTCTGGTTAAATGTCTGCTGCTACTGCTGCTGCTAAGTCACTTCAGTCGTGTCCGACTCTGTGCGACCCCATAGATGGTAGCCCACCAGGCTCCGCCGTCTCTGGGATTCTCCAGGCAAGAACAATGGAGTGGGCTGCCATTTCCTTCTCCAGTGCATGAAAGTGAAAAGTGAAAAGTGAAAGTGAAGTCGCTCAGTCGTGTCCGACTCCTCGCGACCCCATGGACTACAGCCTACCAGGCTCCTCCATCCATGGGATTTTCCAGGCAAGAGTACTGGAGTGGGTTGCCATTGCCTTCTCCCGGTTAAATGTCTACATAATGTTAATTGTTCAAATAGGGAGGAGTCACCTATTTTCTTGTCTTATAGTCTATAATACCAGGTGAATGATTCACCAGATCTTTTCCTGAGGATAGATTTTAATAAAGGGATAAGGGATCAAAGGGCTTCACTGAGGGCCCAACTGGTAAAGTATCTCCCTGCAATGCAGGAGACACAGGAGACGTGGTTTGGTTCCTGGGTCAGAAAGATCCCCTGGAGGAGGGCATGGCAACCCACTCCAGTATTCTTGGCTGGAGAATCCCATGGACAAAGAAGCCTGATGGGCTACACTCCAGAGGGTTGCAAAGAGTGAGATACAACTGGGAGGCTAACACTTTCACTTCTCAAGGAATCAAAAGGAGATTTTGCATGGATTTGGATGTGTGGGATGGGGAAAACCCAGAAAGTGGAGATAGGTAGCAAAGTTATTTGAGATATTTCCCATTTCACAGTCTTCCCTACATAGGTCTGTTTTGGCAGACAGGAATAATGCATATGCTTTCTCTGAGTCAAAGTGTTAGAGCGTTAGCCATCTACAATCCCAAATGAAGGGTGCTGACTCTACGGTTACCTTTTGCAGTACTACTGCAGTGTTTTGCCTTCTAATTTGAAAATAAGTCACATATAACACAGATTATCCATTTGTTGCATTTGATATAATGTAGCAGAATCAGTTTAAGAAATCATTGGAAAATAACTGAAGTATGCACACGTTTTTACGATGTTTATGACTGTGCTAGAGATCATGGGACAAGAGCAGTCTTTCAAGACAAATATTAGCTTCTGAATTCAATTGCAATTTAGTTCTAGATTCAGGATCAGTGTATTTTTACAGTGAAAACCATTTCACCATGTAAGGCTTCTTTTATCAGCTTTGTGGTTTTGTAACAAATCTGTGTGCTATAAATGAGAATTTTGAACAGGAATTTGGTGATCTCATACATTCCTTCATTTTGTTCATTAAGCAAGTGTTTATTAAGTGCCTACCCAGTGCTCTTCACTGTGCTCATTTCTGGGAACACTGAGGTGAAAAGGAGAGCAGATACCTGCCCTAATAAAACTCAAGGTCTTTTAGAGGAGACAGATCAACAGGAAAATAAGCAAGGTAAGTATAAATCTTGAAAATGCAGTGAAGGGAGCTAAGGAGGTAATGTGAATGAAAGGAATGGGCAGAGAGGCAACTTTATGGAAGTTGTTTAGTAGTGAAGCTGCCATGGGTGACGGTTGGTGTATCTGAGGAGAGGTACAAAGGCCGGGCTTCCTGCTGTACATTGAGTGGTACTGCAAGCCAAGCTGCAGCATGAGGATGTAAAAGCAGGCAAGACCCCTGTCTCTGAAGGTCTTATAGACAAATGCGAGGGCTTTATTGTAAGGCAAGTGGAAAACCATTCATAGTATAACAGAGAAGCAATGTGATCTAATTGGGCTTCCTAGAAGCTCAGCTGGTAAAGAATCTGCCTGCAATGCAGGAGACCCCAGTTCGATTCCTGGGTTGGGAAGATCTGCTGGAGAAGAGATAGGCTAACCACTCCAGTATTCTTGGGCTTCCCTGGTTGCTCAGCTGGTAAAGGATCTGCCCACAGTGTGGGAAACCTGGGTTTGATCCCTTGGAGAAGGGAATGGTAATGTTTTAAGAGATTTCTCTGGAGAAATAGAATAGAGGCACAAGGTTGTAAGCTGGGAAATCAGTTAGGCTCCTGAGATGCATGTGTATGAGCGTGAGACCAGTGGAAATAAGTAATAAATGATAACAATTTTTGGAGATAAAACCACAAGAACCTGCTGATTTTAAAACAGAGAAGAAAAACAATAATTAAAGATATCTTCTATTTATTTTTTAATTTGAGCAACCTAGGTGAATGGTAGGGTCGTTTATTGAGATGACGGATACCAGCCTGGGCAGGCAGTATCAAGGTGGGGATCAAGACTTAGATTTGGCCATGCTGAGGTTAAAATTCTTGTTAGACATCCGATACAGAGATGGCAGGTATACAGCTGAATTGAGTCGATAGTGTAGATTATAGATCAGAGTTTAAAATGTTATACATATGCTAGAATGTATACATTTTCAGTGGCACTTAAAGGCCCAGGATCAGATAAGTTTGCTTCAAGCAGACGATATAGATCAAGAAAATCTGAGCTAGACTGATGTCAAGGAGTTCATTGTTTAGAAGTCAAGTAGAGAAGAAAGAGCAAGGAAATAAGCCCAAGGAGTTACTGAGAAAGAAGGATAAAAATCAGCAGAATATGGTAACATGGAGAACAACATAATTGGATATTTTGAGAAGGAGACAGGAGGTCATCTGTGGCTAAAAAATGAATCTAGAGACATTGTCATTGAATTTAATAACACAGAGTTTGTAGGTGACCTTGATGAGAAATTTCAGAAGTGCAGTAGACAGACGTCAGATTGAAGTATACTGAAGCATGATTAGTAGGAGAAAAAGGACAGAAAAAAAGTTAAGCCAAATCTTTTAAGGGCTTTTGCTTTGAAATAGGGACAAGAAAAATGGTTGCTGGAGAGAAGATGAGGTCAAAGGAAATGTATATTTTTTAAAGATAAAAAGCTGTTAACCATGCTTGTGCATACTGATGAGACTGACCTAATAGAAAGGAGAAATTCAAGTTACAAGACAAAGATAGTATCTTGCAAAATCCCAGAGGAGATAAGGCAGGGTGTGATGCAGAGTCAAAAGTTGAAAAGAGAAGAGGAGAAGGTGGCCGTTAGTAAGAAAAGAAACTCCTCCTCCATCATGACAGGAGTGAAGGCAGAGAGGATGTGTGCAGATGCAGGCAGGTCTGTAGATTCAGTGATAGGAAGGTGGGGAATCCTCACCTAATAGCTTCTATTTTCTCAATAAAGTAAAAGGTATAATCACGAGCCAAGAATGAGTAAGGGAAGGCATGGGACAGTTTAAGGGAGAAGAAAATGTATCGAATGATCTTTCTGAAGAGTAGGAAATTGACATTATTAGAAAACAAAAAGACTTCCTGGCACTTTTGAGAACCATCCGATATTGACTGCTGTGAATCTGATTTGGAAGCAGTCAGCCCATTGTGTGATTTCTTCCAGCAATATTAGATACTCAGATATAGATGTAGATAATGGCAGAAAATTGGGTCAAGGTTTTTATAGGGTGGCCAAGAAGTTGGAATTATTTATAAGGCAGCAACTATAATGATGGATCATGGAATAAAAGTCAGATGAGGAAATAAGTGGGCTTCCCTGGTGACACAGTGGTAAAGAACCTGCCTGCTAATGTAAGAGATGCAAGAGACCGGGGTTGATCCCTAAGTTGGAAAGATCTCCTGGAGAAGGAAATGGCAACCTACTCCAGTATTCTTGCCTGGAGAATCCCCTGAACAGAGGAGCCTGGAGGGCACAGTCCATAGGGTCACAAAGAGTCAGAACATGACTAAGCGAAGGGACCACAAAAACAAAGGAAATAATTCGAAGTTGAGAGAATGGTGATGAGCAGTGAAAAAAGTAGATGAGTTGGTGACAGTGATTATGAGGTAGTAGGATTTTTGAGTTGTGTGTGTGTGTAAATGAAAAGGGTGGGAAGATGTAGTTAGTACTGATACTTGTATACAAGATGAAAGCTGGTGGAGTATTCTCAGTTGAAAACTAGGACTAGGATATTGGGGGAGCTTTTGAACTGTGGTGCTGGAAAATACTCTTGAGAGTCCCTTGGACTGCAAGGAGATCCAACCAGTCCATTCTAAAGGAGATCAATCCTGGGTGTTCATTGGAAGGACTGATGCTAAAGCTGAAACTCCAATACTTTGGCCACCTCATGTGACGAGTTGACTCACTGGAAAATACTCTGATGCTGGGAAGGATTGGGGGCAGGAGGAGAAGGGGACAACAGAGAATGAGATGGCTGGATGGCATCACCAGCTCGATGGACATGAGTTTGAGTGACCTCCGGGAGTTGGTGATGGACAGGGAGGCCTGGCGTGCTGTGATTCATGGGGTCGCAAAGAGTCGGACACGACTGAGCGACTGAACTGAACTGAACTGAAGAAGAATAGGGAAAGGTTGTTAGAAGTGATGAAGTCAAGGAATTAAGACATCAGAGTATTAGATGGGTCATTTACAGGATGTTGATCACCCAGAAGGATGACAGAGGAGATACCCATGTTGTCAATGAATCACCCGAGTTTGATGAATGGCCCTAGTGAGAAAGTTTGATGTATGACATAGTTGGTTGGCATAAGGAAATAGAGTTTTTAATGGGATTAATTGTATTACAAGTATGAAAACGAGTCAAGTATAATTGTTACAAGTATAAAAGAAAATGGAAAGGTGTTCACTAGAAGAGGCTGGTTTAAAGAAAAAAGAACAACTAAACTGTGCTCAAATTTGGGTATAGCAAGGTAAAAGAAATAAAGAGAAATTCAGAGTTGAGGAAAGTTTGGTGATCATAGATATGGGATTTTAGAGGACACATGAAAATGTTTAGAGGCGAGGAAAATTAGAAAATTTGCAGAGAGTCAACTGGAGATGAAAATCCAAGTCAGAATGAGTGATTTGATCCAGGAAGTTTGCTTTCTGCTGGTTGCCAGGAATGTGCAGGATGACATCAGTCCTGAGCATATCCATGTGAAGGGAGGACCAATCAGTTCTGTCCGGATGCCTGAAGATTTCCCTGGTGTAGAGAAAGTGGTACTCTGCATGGGAGGAGATGGTAATGCGAAGGCTCTGTGAGTACCATTACCAGCTAAGGGTATGGGAATGTTCTTTAGTTTGCCTCAGCCTGGGTCCTGCTCAGTCAGGCAAGTCTTCTGAGACAGAAAATGTCACTCTTATGCATGTGCATGCTCAAAGTGGGTCATAGTTCTCAACCCTGCCAAGTGAAGTGAAAGTGAAGTCCCTCAGTCGTGTCCAACTCTTTGGGACCCCATGGATGTAGCCTACCAGGTTCCTCTGTCCTTGGGATTTTCCAGGCAAGAGTACTGGAGTGGGTTGCCATTGCCTTCTCCAGGGGATCCTCCCAACCCAGGGATTGAACCCAGGTCTCCCATATAGTAGGCAGATGCTTTACCGTCTGAGCCAAGTGTGCTTTAAACTTCTTGCTGTGGAAAATGCTCTGTGCTCAGTGGCAGGGCAAGGAGTGGAGCAAATTAACTGTCGTTGAGTTTCTATCTGTGCCGGTTCTTGACAACCTTGTCTCATTTATTTTGGCTTCAGTCTACTTTTCTGCACATTTTGTAAGAAGCAGCCCCAATTCTACTATGATCAGTAAGGCTAGAGAATGGGAAACAACTATTATAGCTCCTGTCATTATACTAACATCTTTAAAATTACCTCATTACAGGGGAAAAAGTACTGCCCAGGGAGGCCACTTTATTATTATCAAATTACATTTAAGTAGAAATGATCCTGCATTTAGAACTTGAATTTCTCTGTCCTAATCTTTTCAAAGGTTAGGAAGCAATGGGGCTTATAGTGAAGGTGAACTACATTATCCATGACAAAAATTAAACTGACTAATAATTAAATGCCATGTGTGCTGTACTGGTCTTTTAGTATATGCTAAAATAAATGGTTGCAGTTTGAGGAGATGGGAGGGATGTCATCATGAAAAAACAAAATTAAAAATTGTTTAGTTATTAAGGTACTTCAAAACTTGATGTTTTCGTTTTGACCTTAAACTTGTAGACTAATAGATTTAGTCTTGGGATTGTCCCAAATAACTGTTGACCAACTAATTTTGAGGGAAGCGATACCTGGACACACAGTATTAAATATGATGTATTTCCAGACTTGAATAAATTTCCCTTCTAGTAAAAGATGCAATTAGATGGCACCTTACCATCCTCATTGGAAGAGCAGGGAAGCTAAACCTGTCAGAACAGACTTCTCAGATGAATGGAGCTCTAAACATCAATAAATAATTTTCTCTGTGACCTCTGCATGAAATTAGAATCAATTTTTAAATTTACTATTAAAATGGTTATCTAGAAAAATCAGATTTTTGGTGACATCTTAATTGGTAGCAAGTTAGTTATAAATAAGTTCAGTGTATTCAGTTGTTATCTATATGGAAGAGATTAGATTTAGTTATGTAATTATTACATTAATAAATTAATTATAAAATTTGCTAAAATAAAAAATTTCTAAATAGTACTCTTTCTCCTATCTTGTTTCAGTGGGTACATGTTTTCCCATATTTTCTGTAAATATAAGAAGCATAAATAAGTATATTTGAGAAACTATGATATCTGATTCTGCAAAAACCTCAGGGTAATAAAAATAAAAGAGAAAATATTTTTTATTTTGTCATTGACCATTGTAAAATGTTTACCTGTTCAAGAGTGTATTCATATAACTTTAACTCAACTCACCTTTTATCTGATATTTCTTCTTTAAGATTTAACTACTTTTAGGAATAGTAATGACTCATTCATCCAACAAATATTTATTTTTCCCCTACGGTATGTAAAGTACCATGTGAGTTCTTACTATGATATGAAGATAAACTAGACAGGAACCTCTAGCCACATCATCTTACAAATATAATCTAATTACAAGTTAAATACAGTCATCTCTCAGTACCCTTGAAGGGTATTGGTCCCAAGACACCCCTTCCCATTCCAGGATAGCAAAGTCCATAGACACTCAAGTCCCTTAAAATGATGTCTATAACCTATGTGTTTGCCTATAACCTATTATTGTATTATGCATGTATATATTTTAACTACTTTTGTAAATTCAATTTTTAATATAATGTTTCCCTTTTGTAATGATTGAATAGAGTATATTTTCAGGAGGAGGAAAAAGTGAAAAAGTCAAGTATCTTTTAAAATATGAAGTGAAATATGTAGCACAGTATTCTTGCCTGGAGAACAGGAGCCTGGTGGGCTACAGTCCCTGGCGTTGCAAAGAGTCAGACACGACTGAGCTACTAAGCACACACGCACCTACTTCCTGTATTCCTACTCCTTGGAGACTATTTCTGTGTACTTTGTCATTCCTTGTCCCTATTTTATTTTTCAGTTTATGATTTTCAGTATGTGCCTCTGGACATTGAGCACTATATATAATTATTTCAGCAGAAGCAATTCTTGTATCCCTTCAAAAGTATGGAGTGCAGATTGGGGTGGAGGCACAATTGGGTGGACAGATTTATGTCTCTACTTGTCTCTAGGTGAACTCTCACCTTCAGTCAGGAAACAAACACCCCATGTCCAGACTGGATCCTACCCTTTCTTCTCCTCTATTTTTCTTCTTCTTTGATATTGCTATGTAAACTTTGTCCAGGTTCTGCTCTTTCTAAGTCCCCTTCTAATAGGTGAGATGATGAGCACAGATACCAGGATTTGCATTGTGAGCAAAACCCAGTTTTCTACCCTCTTTATTTTCTCCTTTACTAAAGTTGCAAGAGGAAAGATGGGATAGTGCTTACATAATGATATGTATAATTTGGCCCTAAGTCAGGAGATATATTGATACATTTCTGAACTGTCACTTTACAACTTGATGTGAAGTTTCGAAATAAAAGATGAGGTATGACATTTATTTGGCCAGAGTTGAGAGTTTTGGTTTTCATGATTGGCAAGAAATTCTCAATTCAAGAAGATATTTTTTTTTAATTATTTTATTTACAGAGACTGGAGCTTCTCTTTATGTCAGCTGGGAACATGCTTGCGTAGTACAAACCTGCTCTTATGAAATAAAATAATTCATTAAAGCTGTGTCCCCTTACACTTTGCCGACAGATAGCTGGCACATGCCATGAAAAGGAACAAGAAATCATTCTCAGATGTTCCCTTACATGGTGTCCAAAGCCAAAGGCCAGCATGCAGCAGCTCCTCTAAATTAGAAAGTCTAAGTAGACTTCTGGGAAAAACCTTTCAAGGTGTTCTGACATTGAATATATTATATATATATGTATATACATACATACATATTTTAATTAAAAGAGGTGCTATCAAAGGAATAACAGGAGAAGTTTGTTTAATAAAGTAGGAGGATAAACTCCACTAGAATTTGCTTTGTAAATGTCCTGATAAAATGCTGTTTGATGCACTCATTAATTAATGCCTACTTGGGTGATTCTCTTCGATGACCAACAATCAATGAATGATAGAACATTCCTGCTTATCTTCCCATGTCCTTAATTGAGAATGTCAGTAAGTGTGTTCTTCCCATGTCAATTCGCAAATAGGAGGAAGTAAAGTTCTTCTGCACCATAAAGTTGGTACAATGAAGGAATAAACTCGTCATCCCTTTGCCTTCTTGGTTGGGTAGTAAAATTCCTCCATGATTTGTATTTTTGTGAATGCCTTGCCAGGGGAATTTAAAGTAGAGCCTTGTATTAGTATCTTAAGAGTGTTTTTTCAACCCTTCAAAGGCACGTAAGAGAATCTTTTGTGAGTATGATGTGTGAGGTATATCTCCTTAATGTTTGAGCACTGAGAACCAAAATATTACTACTAAGCCACCTGGTGTCTAGTCCTTGTGTAGATATTCCAAGGAGAGGAATGAAAATGCAGCTGTAGTTGGATTGTTTTTGGGTGTGGCTCTTTTGGCCTGTGTATCCCTTTCCAGTGTTGTTCAAGTGCTGCCAGTTGCATGTCAGTTATCTGCTATTATTTCTTTTTAAAAGCTTTCATAAGAATAATTCAAATTAGCTTCCATTTGTTATGTTTTCTTGTTTAAAAATAATTTACATTTCATTTGTGGTCTTTCCAAACAATATATTATTGTTAAAAGGGGAATTTGTAAATGATACCATCTGCCAGCTAACGGAAAGCCTGGTGCTCTGTCTACACAAAGAATAGCAATTTTTTGTTAGGTTGCATAATCTTGATTTAACTGACTGCTTTTTTTAAATACCAGCAATTTCTAAAGAAATAATAATTTAAATGACTAGTATATAATAGCTAGTTATAGATACAACTTTACCCATTACAGAAGATTTTATAAGCGCTAACATTTAGGAACAAAAACAAACAAAAAAGTATGTATAAAAATTGGAAACCTGATAAATGAAAGAAATATGGACACTAGAATCACACATATTTGGATTCAAATTCTAGATGAGGACCTGTCTTCACTGACAAGGGAATAAGAATTGTAACTTAGCTTGTGTAAGTAGACTCATTTCCAATATTGGCATTCGTCTGCGGATACAAATAGGCAAGTGAGACACATCAAGGTTTGAGGAAAACCAACTGGTAAGATGGTCACCAAACTCAGCTGGCAAATGAAATCACAATTTATCTTTTTTCACTGTAGGATTGTTGCAATAGCAACATGGCTATGTTAATTGTTACACATCTGCCTTTGGACTATTAATATAGAAAAAATATGGTATATTTACGTGTATTACTTATTATAGAAAGATAAATATAAAATAAAAGGTCCGTCTAGTCAAGGCTATGGTTTTTCCAGTGGTTATGTATGGATGTGAGAGTTGGACTGTGAAGAAAGCTGATCGCCGAAGAATTGATGCTTTTGAACTGTGGTGCTGGAGAAGACTCTTGAGAGTCCATTGGACTGCAAGGAGATCCAACCAGTCCATTCTAAAGGAGATCAATCCTGGGTGTTCATTGGAAGGACTGATGCTAAAGCTGAAACTCCAATACTTTGGCCACCTCATGTGACGAGTTGACTCATTGGAAAAGACTCTGATGCTGGGAAGGATTGGGGGCGGGAGGAGACGGGGACGACAGAGAATGAGATGGCTGGATGGCATCACCGACTCGATGGACATGAGTTTGAGTGAACTCCGGGAGTTGGTGATGGACAGGGAAGCCTGGCGTGCTGTGATTCATGGGGTCGCAAAGCGTTGGACACGACTGAGCGACTGAATTGAACTGAACTGAAACAGAAGACAGTCAATTTTAGAGTTCTATAAAGCATGATCATTTTTTGTTAACAAAATATTGATGCAAAAATCATTCATATTTACAAGTAAATCTTCAATAAAAAATCTGGAACACTGTACATGAAACTCTTACATTGATCTGCTCTGTGGAAGGAGGTGGAAGGAGAAGGGGAAAGCGGCAGTGTACTGCATGAAAGGAAGCCTCATATTATATTCTGTACAAGTCCGTATTATTCAAATTTTTTTTTTACTTTATGCAAGCTTTATTTTAGTTGCAATACAAGAAGCAAAATAGAAATCAAATTTGATACCTCCCATGTTGTACTTTAGTGTCAAGAAACAGATTCTTAATATACACCTAGGTAAGAGGGAGTGTTCCTTCTCCTTTAATGATTTTTGTATTGGCATATAGTTAGTTTGCAGTGTTGCATTAGTTTCTGCTGTACAGCAAAGTGAGTCAGTTATACATATATACACTCTTAGATTCTGTTCCCATATAGGTTATTACAGAATACTGAATAGAGTTCCCTGTGCTGTCTATACAGTGGGTTCTTATTGGTTGAGAAGGCAATGGCCAGCCACTCCAGTACTCTTGCCTGGAAAATCCCATGGACGGAGAAGCCTGGTGGGCTGCAGTCCATGGGGTCCCTACGAGTCAGACATGACTGAGCGACTTCACTTTCACTTTTCACTTTCACACATTGGAGAAGGAAATGGCAGCCCACTCCAGTGTTCTTGCCTGGAGAATCCCAGGGATGGGGGAGCCTGGTGGGCTGCCGTCTATGGGGTCACACAGAGTCGGACATGACTGAAGTGACTTAGCAGCAGCAGCAGCAGTGTGTATATGTTGAATTTGTTTTTAAGGTAAAGATATATTCATATGTTGCTTCTGAAAGTGAAATATAAGGAATAGAATTTAAAATCACCAAAACCAGTAAGTTTCATTATTAAATCACTGTAGAATTTTTTTAAAAAGAAACTAAACTTCTTGAGATACTGTACATCTGTCTTTCAGTTCAGTTCAGTTCAGTCACTCAGTCGTGTCCGACTCTTTGCGACCCCATGCATCACAGCATGCCAGGCCTCCCTGTCCATCACCAACTCCCGGAGTTCACTCAAACCCATGTCCATCGAGTTGGTGATGCCATCCAGCCATCTCATTCTCTGTCGTCCTCGTCTCCCCCTACCCCCAATCCTTCCTAGCATCAGAGTCTTGTCCAGTGAGCCAACTCGTGCATGAGGTGGCCAAAGTATTGGAGTTTCAGCTTTAGCATCAGTCCTTCCAATGAACACCCAGGACTGATCTCCTTTAGAATGGACTGGTTGGATCTCCTTGCAGTCCAAGGGACTCTCAAGTAAGATCCTACAAAACTGTTATTCTTTCTAGCCTATTTTACATTCCTAATCTCACAAAGACATATATTTGAAAAGAAAGGTTACATTTCTTACTCAATAAACTGATTGGGAGCCCACAGTGAGCCTGAAGTATTCACAGTGCAATCATTAAATACCAGAAACTCATACCACGTGGATGTACATAATAGGACCCAAAAGAATGATTTAGCAAACTATCATATAGCATCATAAATCCCTGGGTGGGAGAGGGGAGGGACATTTTCTGAGGTGAAGGAAATCTTACCTACCTAGAGTGAGAAGTCACAATCAGGCATTTGAAGAAAGAGACGTTCTTATGGGCAAAGAGAGAGGTAGCATTTAAGGCATATTCACGGAGAAAGAAATGACAACCCACTCCAGTATTCTTGCCTGGAAAATTCCTTACTCCTGGTGGACTTTAATCCTTGGAGATGCAAAGAATCTGATGCAGCTGAGTGCACACACACACAGGATCCGAGATCAAGACAGATGAAATGCAAAACTGATGAAGCATTTTGAAGAATCTAGGGGGGAAAAACAAGTTGTGAATTGTGAATGGGCTTGTGAATCAATTGTAGAATTAGAGCTGCCAGAGGAGGTGACAAGTGGCATAAAAATAGTTGCCATACATTGAAATGTATGAGAGCAAGTTTGGAGTAGAATTGAGAATGACAACTGTGTGCATTAGGTTTTAGAAACAAAAGTGTAATATCCTGAAAGGATTAGAGCTGAGCCAACCAAGGACTATACTCTGCCTCCTCTTGGCTTTTCTAGGTGTATCTGTGTTATTCTTTTTTTCTTTCTCGGCAGATGAGTTTACAGGGACTCTCAGTTCACACTGCCACAGTCGGTCACTTCCCCAGCTCCCTCTCTGCATGGTGTACTCCCATACACAGAAGTACTGGGACCCCCTCTCACCCAAATCTCTCATCACAAAGAGAGAGGAGTCTGATTAGTCAAGCTTGCTTCTAGAACCCATGCAGTCACCCTCCAGTGAGAAGTTGTGAGCTGCTGCTTGTGCAGTCATGACTCCTGTGCATTAACCCCCATGTGAGAATGCGATTCTCAGAGAAAGTGGGAACCAGACACTTTCTCCCTCTAAAACTGTATTCCTATTCACCATATAATAGCCATTGTCGATATTTCCCTTTTGGAATGATGATTAATAAAAATAGTTCTAAGAAATATTTCGAGATGAAGCATTTCTCCCATTCCTCTGCTCACACCAGTTCACCACCAATAATCACTATTTTTATTTTAGAACTTTTCTGATCTGAGAGAAAATAAGCAGGGATTTTAGTTAAAAGGAAAACAGACTTCTGTCCAATCAAGAAAAATTGAAACCAATCATGGAATTCTTTTTCCAGTTTTCAAATGGAGCCTATGTCTTTAGCTATTGCTTTCTGTATCTTAATCTACTTGAATGTAATCAGCTAATATCTACAGGCTCTGATTATTCTTTGCTGCCCCTATTTCACAAGTGGAAAACAGAAGCACTTAAATTGTCTCAAAGTTACATGAGACTGAGAAAAATGGACTCGAATAAACAAACCCATCACTTTTAAGTAATGGAAAAGGCTCTGATGCTAGAAAGAATGCCTGGGAGAGACAAAAAGGTATAAACCATGACAAGTAAATGATATAAAAAGTTAATAATTGTGAAAGACAGCTAGTGAATGGGTGAACTGGACAGCATTGCACAATTAACTAGTGAGTCATTTGTATGGTGATAAACGTTATAAGTTCAGAGGAAAGTGATATTTAGAATGATTGGAGGTGTTTAGCAATTTATGTATTCCCGGGTAGAGACATTCTCCTTAAATTGAGCAATTAAAACAGAATTTGTTGTAAAAAGGAAAATAGCTGCTATTTATAAGACACAGTCACATAAGGGGGACTGGAATTACAGAAAGTGAGAGTGTTAGTCACTCAGTCGTGTCCAACTCTGTGCGACCCCATGGACTGTAGCCTGCCAGGCTCCTCTCTCCTTGGGATTCTCCAGGCAAGAATACTGGAGTGAGCTGCCATTCTCTTCTCCAGGGGATCTTCCTGACCCAGGGATCAAACCTGGGTCTCCTGTATTGCAGGCAGATTGTTTACCATCTGAGAAGTAAATAAAGTAAAAACTAGGAGATGTAATTGATTTGCAGTAACACATGAATGGTGTAGACAATGAGGGCAAAGACAAAGTAAGGACCAAAACCACAGAAATTCAAGGAAAGCAAGAACTGTAATTAAGCAGAAGCTGTTGCCGGAAGGGGAACCCCTTCCAGGGCCCCAAACTGGGCTCTTGTCTAACACTCAGAAATGAATTATCTGAGGAGACACATGTGCTGACAAAGCAAGAGATTTTGTTGGAGAAGAGTGCCGGGAAAGAGAGCAGGTAAGGGAACCCAGGAGAACTGCGCTGCCATGCTGCTTACAGTCTCGGGTTTTATGGTGATGGGATTAGTTTCTGGGTTATCTTTAACCAATCATTCTGACTCAGAGTCCTTCCTGGTGGTGCATGCCTTGTCCAGCCAAGATGGATGCCAGCGAGGATTCTGGGAGGTGGTCAGACATGTGGTGTCTCCTTTCGATCTTTCCCAAATTCTTCCAGTTGGTAGTGGCTTATTAGTTCTGTGTTCCTTACCAGGACCTCCTGGCATAAAACACAACTCATGCAAATAGTTACTGTGGTGCCTGCCAAGGGTGGGCGGTTTCGGTCTATCAGTGTGCTTCCCCTAACAGAGCTGCACAGAATGAAAGGTAAAAATTAGTGAATGTGTGGTAGGAAGCCCAAGTAGGCAGATTTATAGCAAGAATTCATAATGTGGAACTGAGTATGTTAAAATTGAAGATCATTCATGTTTTTATGTTTATCAGAGCCATAGGTGCTCACTTGGCTCGACAGCGCCTCGAATCTGCTACTGTCTTCCAGTTCCTCATGAGACCAGGCTGGTGATACCTCATGACTGTGAACGTCCATATGATCCCCTCACTTTTATAACGCCACATGTGTCTTTATAATGAGTCCTGGCCTGAGTGAGTCTCTATAACTGAAAGGCCCAAGTAGAATGAAAAATAAATATGGTCAATTTCTTAGCTTGGGTTGCCACAGCAAAATACCCATCAGTTCACAGTTCAGTCTCTCAGTCGTGTCCGACTCTCCACGACCCCATGAATCACAGCACGTCAGGCCTCCCTGTCCATCACCAACTCCCGGAGTTCACTCAAACTCATGTCCACAGAATCGGTGATGCCATCCAGCCATCTCATTCTCTGTCGTCCCCGTCTCCACCCGCCCCCAATCCTTCCCAGCATCAGAGTCTTTTCTAGTGAGTCAACTCGTCGCATGAGGTGGCCAAAGTATTGCAGTTTCAGCTTTAGCATCAGTCCTTCCAATGAACACCCAGGATTGATCTCCCTTAGAATGGACTGGTTGGATCTCCTTGCAGTACAAGGGACTCTCATACACTTGGTATAAACAACAGAAATTCATTTTTTCACAGTGCTGGAGGCTGGAAGTCTGAGACTAGGGTACCAGCATGGTAAGGTTCTGGTGAGAAATCTTTTCCTGGATTACACCTTCTCACTGTGTCCTTATGTGGTGGAGAGAGAGCAGACTCTTGGTATTTCTTCTGATATGGGCATTAACCTATCATGAAGGCCTAACCCTCACGACTTGTCTAGCCCTAATTAGCACCCAAATGCCCTGTTTCCACATATCATCACACTTTGGAGTGAGGGCTTCAAGATATAAATTTGCAGAGGACATACAACAGTGTATAACAGTCAGAAAAGAGAAAAAGTAAGGAAGGCATTCATTGAAAGCCTGCGTGATTGGAAGAATATTCATATTGGTGATAGATATGGTGAAATTAAGATGAGATGAACCTATTTAGATTCAGTTCAGTTCAGTTCAGTCGCTCAGTCGTGTCCGACTCTTTGCGACCCCATGAACCACAGCACGCCAGGCCTCCCTGTCCATCACCAACTCCCGGAGTTCACTCACAACTCATGTCCATCGAGTTGGTGATGCCATCCAGCCATCTCCTTCTCTGTGGTCCCCGTCTCCTCCCACCCCCAATCCCTCCCAGCGTCAGAGTCTTTTCCAGTGAGTCAACTCATCGCATGAGGTGGCCAAAGTATTGGAGTTTCAGCTTCAGCATCAGTCCTTCTAATGAACACCCAGGATTGATCTCCTTTAGAATGGACTGGTTGGATATCCTTGCAGTCCAAGGGACTCTCAAGAGTCTTCTCCAGCACCACTGTTCAAAAGCATCAATTCTTCGGCAATCAGCTTTCTTCACAGTCCAACTCTCACATCCATACATGACCACGGGAAAAACCATAGCCTTGACTAGACAGACCTTGGTTGGCAAAGTAATGTCTCTGCTTTTTAATATACTATCTAGGTTGGTCATAACTTTCTTTCCAAGGAGTAAGCGTCTTTTAATTTCATGGCTGCAATCAGCATCCGCAGTGATTTTGGAGCCCCCAAAAATAAAGTCTGACACTGTTTCCACTGTTTCCCCATCTATTTCCCATGAAGTGATGGGACCAGATGCCATGATCTTTGTTTTCTGAATGTTGAGCTTCAAGCCAACCTTTTCACTCTCCTCTTTCACTTTCATCAAGAGGCTTTTGAGTTCCTCTTCACTTTCTGCCATAAGGGTGGTGTCATCTGCATATCTGAGGTTATTGATATTTCTCCCGGCAATCTTGATTCCAGCTTGTGCTTCTTCCAGCCCAGCGTTCCTCATGATGTACTCTGCATATAGGTGAGCGCAATTTTAGACATGTTTTAGTTATGATAACTTCAAGGTGATCAAAAGCAGTGAGATACTAATGTTTCAAACTCTGGAAAGCTTATGTGTGATGTGTTATGATATGTTTGTTTAATTTTTTGTACTAAGCATTTATTGGGACTTCTACATCTGAAAACTTAAACCTGAAACTTCCCTCAGTTTTGGACATTTTGTCCTGTTATTGCTTTAGATTGCTTTATTTGCTTATTCTGTTTCTGGAAAGCTTTTGCCAAATATTAGAATCAGTCTTCCATACTGCTTGGCTTTTCTTTCATTCTTTCTATGTCTCTGTATTTTTAGCTGAGAATTCCTTAGCTGTTGTAGTTTGTTCTTCAGCTGTCGGTTACTCTGATTCAGCTTATCTGTTGCTGTTCTTTGTTTGTTTGTTGGTCTGTGTGGTTTGCAGGATCTTAGTTCCCCAACCAGGGATCAAACCATTCCCCCTGCAGTGGAAGCACCAAATCCGAAGCACCAATTCCTAACCACTGGACCACCAGGGAGTTCCCTTATCCATTGCAATTTAAATGTCAGTGATCATTTTTGTCATTTCTTGGCAAACTAATTGACTCTTTGTGGATGTTATAGGCTTTTATATCCCTGATGACATTAATTATATTTAATCTAAATTTTTAAGCAGTTTCTTCTGTTAACTTTGTTTCCAGATATATTAATATATATTACCTGTTTTTCATGGCATTGGCTTTCCTCAGATGTCTGTGCACTCACCTTTGTAAATGAGATTCCTTGTTAGCTCATGAAAAAGTCTGGTGAAGTGATTAAGGGTACAAAGTCCAGAGCCCCAGAGCTGGGGATGTGACTGATGACTTCACATTTCCGCACCTCAGTTTCCTCGTCTTTAAAATGAAGGCCATTATAGCCTTTACCTAGAAGGTTTTGTGAGTGGCTCTAGTTAAGTGGCTAAAAATGTGTCTTTTTATTTAAAAAAAAAAAAAGGTGACTTTATTTTATTTTTTTTTTTTGTAGTTAATTTATTTTTTATTGGAGGCAAATTATTTTACAATATTATATTGGTTGGTTTTGCCATACATTGATATGAATTTGCCCTTTAATTGAGCCACAATTAAGTGGCTTGTGAGAATTAAATGTTTAAAAATTTTGGAAGACCTCCTACCACATACCCCATCCTTAGCATTCAACTAGTCAGTCTTAAAGGAACTCAACCCTGAATATTCATTGGCAGGACGGATGCTGAAGCTCCAGTATTTTTTGGTCATCTGATGTTGTCAACAGACAACTCATTGGAAAAGTCCCTTATGCTGGGAAAGATTGATGACAGGAGGAGAAAGAGGCATTAGAGGATGAGATGGCTGGTTGGCATCACGGATGCAATGGACATGAAGTTGGGCAAACTTTAGGAAATGGTGAGGGACAGGGAGGCCCGGCGTGCTGCAGTCCATGGGGTTGCAGAGAGTCAGACATGATTAGGTGACTGAACAACAACAGCAGCACTCAATAAGTATTAGCTTTTAATGTTATGAGAATAATGAAGTGTTTATTATTAATAAATATTAGCTGTTGGTATTATGTGACTGCCGAAGTGTTTTACTGCAGCCAGACCCCAGTGATTGTGTGAGAAGCTAGGATGTGCTGCTCAGGGGAGTATACCAGTAGTTTGTCCTTTGAGTCTGGGGCCTTTCTGTTCCTAGTGAATGTAGTCATTCACCTGGGGCATTTACAGCTCCAAAGGGGTGGCTGGAGTCTGAAGATGTGAGTGGGCAAGCATGGTGGCTCTTTCTCACTCCAAGTTTGTGTTGAAGTGGAGGGCTACCAGCCACTCCAGTTTGACAGGACTGCTCTTCACTGTACTGGAAGTGTGTCAGCCTGTGGGTCTCTCTCTTCTGTCATTTGTAAGGATTTATGATGAGAGAGTGAAGCGAACCCTGTGCTCTGACCTGTTTCTTGAGCAGATCCTCAGTGGCTGCTTCTAATGTGAACTGCATAATCCTATTTGACAAACAGTTGTGTAATTTTGACATAACCTTTCTCTTCCACTCACTCTAAGTATTTGCCCCCTGTCAAAATGGTCATTTTTAGCTATGGACATGTGGCAGTCTACAAAAGTGTTATAAAGATAAGGTCATTTTTCCATTCTATAGTTTAGAATATGTGGCTGTAATGTCTAAACAGATCCATTAATACCACAGAGTATGGATTTTTCCTTGTGAGCTGAGGTTTTCATTAATTGATTTAGAAAGAAGGCTTGGGAAAAACTGGAAAGCATCTTAAGTCCTTGGCTTTTTTGATGAACTACTAGAAGAGACTTAAGAGTTCCTTCATTTGTTCCTTAGATGAGCTTAATTGTTTTCATGGAATCAAATAGCATCATCAAGGGCAGAGAATGAGAAGATGAGAAGACATAAGTACCCTGAGAGCATCAGTGTGTTCCCTCCACATCCCGAAGAATATTCTAAATAGGGGATTAGTTGCACAGCAGCAGCAGCAGCCGCCACCAGAAGCACTGGGTTGGGAGTGGACTCAATTTTCCAAGCAGGGTGTCAGCGAGGCTCTCGGGCATTTTGAAGGGATGATGTAGTCAGTGTCTGAGATCATGCAGGGTGATGGCGGTGTTGCTTTTGCAGAGCTGTCATTTCAGCAACTGATCAAAATGATGCTGGTGGAAAGACTTGAAAGGAAGATGAGAATTGATGTTGATTCTCTTTCCCTTTTGAGTTTGTAAGTGTTCTTATTGCCTGGAATTTGCTGCTCATTAAACCTCTCCTTGGTAGAGAGGGGAATGCCTGTAATGCCATATCTAAGGAGTGAGGTTTGTGTGACATGCTTTGAAAGCTCATACTGTAATTTCTTTTCTCTGGCGCATCTAACTTCTCTGAGTTGGATCTAAGTCATTGACCCAAAAAATATCTGATGGCATCAATTTGGCACTGGAACTCTCCGGCTCAGCTGGTTAAAGAAGGTTCTGGTTCATCAGAAATAAAAGTTTATAATTAAACAAAAAATTAAAAACAGAGCAATAAATTTGACAGCTCAGCATTCAGTTTGGTTTAAAATGTGCTGCCTTTTATTAAAATGATAGCATTTTCATTTATGATAGTTCCCATCTTCAGTTTTTTTTGTTGTTGTTGTTGTGTTGTTAAAGAAGAGGAATTTCAAAAGGAATCAAGAGATGACTTTTTCCTGATTACATGTGCAAATGATAAAGGGAACCTTAACTTTCACAATTAATCTTTTTGTTTTACAACTTGTTTCCACATCAATTAAAAGGGAAACTAAGTCATTCCACACCTATCACATTCTCCTAAGTGAAATAGAATGCATAAAATAGTAGAGTTTAGTGATTTGGATCATGAATAAAGTCCTGGCTCGTTTCCATCCTATCTCTAGGTGGCATGAGCAAGACGCTTACCCTTTCTGAGATTCACTGTCCCCATGCAACATATACTAGGAATAGTTGTATCTGCTTTACATACAGTATTGTTCAGAGGACCACATACGCCAGTATACACTAAGCACATAGAACAAGGCTTGTTGCATGGAAGCACATGTATGTGTTTGATATTGGTATTTCTTTTAAAGGAAACCACCTGAAATTATGGGGAAGCTTAAGTTCTTAGACTATCTAAAGTAAAATTATTTCTGAAGCTGCTTGTGAAAATATTTTATGTGTAGTAAATTATTACCAAGCAGCTTCCAAACTACAATTAGGATGCATGCTAATTACACAGTAATTGTTCTTATTGGTATCATTGTTTTCTGAAATTAAAATGTTTTCCTTTCCTTTGGATGACTCAGTATAAAAGTACAGAAAACATAATGTGTTACCTTTGAAAGGAAAATATTTGTCATTAACATTATAGGTCATTATTGATGGGGGGATTTTTGCAGCAACTAATGCCTGTGGCTGGCAATTTGTTATGTACATGAATATTGAAACACTCTGGTCAATAACATTTGGTTAACAAAAGGTGTATTGTATTAATACATCTCTGGTTAATATGTTGTTAATTCATTTTCAGAGCTGATAACAAAAGAAATAACATTAAGCTTTGGGTTTGTTAAATGATGATGACTTTTAAGGTAAATATAAAAAGACTAGTGCCAGAATTGGGAGAAGGCAATGGCAACCCACTCCAGTACTCTTGCCTGGAAAATCCCATGGGTGGAGGAGCCTGTAGGCTGTAGTCCATGGGGTCGTGAAGAGTCGGACACGACTGAGCGACTTCACTTTCACTTTTCACTTTCGTGCATTGGAGAAGGAAATGGCAGCCCACTCCAGTGTTCTTGCCTGGAGAATCCCAGAGACGGCGGAGCCTGGTGGGCTACCATCTATGGGGTCGCACAGAGTCGGACACGACTGAAGTGACTTAGCAGCAGCAGCAGCAGCAGTGCCAGAATCACCTATCATTCTTAGGCAGTTTTCTCTTTGTATCTATCTTATTAACTGTCAATGAAAACCAAGGTGTCTATCTAACCCCTCAAATTCAACACATTTGAAACATCAGTCTTAATCATTTATGTCTGTTTCCTTCTTTATCTACTCCTTCAGCTTTGCCCCCTGCTTCTCCACCCACACATGTATACCCATGCATCTCTGTGCAACTTCCTTGCCAGATGTACCTTTGTTTTCCTAATTCCCAGGCCCAAAGATTGTGCTTACTTCCTCAGTTGTGACCCCTAGGTCTGCAGCCCGCCAGGCTCCTCTTGTCCATGGGCATTCTCCAGGCAAGAATACTGAAGTGGATTGCCATGCCCTCCTCCAGGAGATCTTCCCAACCCAAGGACTGAACCCAGGTCTCCTGCATTGCAGGCGGATTCTTTACCAGCTGAACTACCAGGGAAGCCCCACAAAGAATAGATTGATTCATAATTTAATTTATTTGATTTATAATTTTTCGATATTGCATTCATTCAGCAGGCAACTAAATCTTAGTGAATGTACCTTTAAAATAGCCCTTGTTTATATTCTATTTCAGTACCATGGAAGGACTCTTGTTACTATCCCTTCTTCTCCATCACCTTTCATGACTTAAGACAGAACCCTCCGTTTCTGATTGTCTTCTTCCCATATTAACACTATATTCAGCAACCTGTTTTTGTTGATCGAATTATATTTTATTAGTGAATCCAGATGTCAAGTTTCTCATTGTCTTAAAAATGTTGCATTGGTTAATTATATGTTATGTATGGGTAGATGAAAAATGGACATGGGATGATAAAAAATCATATCATTATATCACAAAATAATATTTGAAGAAATTTAGATTGTGCTCAGCTGTGCTCAGTTGCTTTAGTCTTGTCTGACTCTTTGCTGTTCATGGACTGTAGCCCACCAGGCTCCTCTGTCCATGGGATTCTCCAGGCAAGAATACTGGAGTGGGTTGCCGTGCCCTCCTCCAGGGGATCTTCCCAGGAATCGAACCCATATCTCTGGTGTCTCCTGCATTGCAGACAGGTTCTTTACCCACTGCCACCTGGGAAGCCCCCTGTATCATACAATAGTATTAGAAGAAGTTTAGTTTAATTGGCTGATTGAGATAGATATTAATTTTCTATTTATAGCTAATGTATTAGTTTCCTTTGCTAGTGCCTTAAAACAGAAACTTTTCTCTTCAGTTCTGGAGGCCAGATTTCCAAAATCAAGGTGTCAGTATGGCTGTTCTCCCTGTGGGACTCTAGGAAAGAATCTGTTCTTTGTCTCTTCTAGTTTCTGGTTGTTGCCAGCTTTCTTGGCCTGGGCCACATTTCTCTGCTTTATGTTCATCTGGCCTTCTCCTCTGTATCTGTTCTTTTCTGTGTCTCCTACTAGGATACTTGCCTTTGGACTGAGGGCCTGTGAGGTTTCATTTTAAGTGTTAACCTGGCTAGGCTCTGATGCTCAGTGTTTGGACAAATGCTAGTTTAGGTATTTCTGCACAAATATTTTTTAGATGTAATTAA